>NC_091438.1:113808539-114144604 GCF_964237555.1 Oryctolagus cuniculus
GATTAAAAAAAATTAAAAAAATAGAAAAAAAGTCACATCTATATTGAATACATACAGACCTCTCTTCCTTGTTGTTACTCCCTAAGCAAAAGAGTACAACTATTTACATAGCATCAGCATCATATCAGGTATTACAAGTTGTCTAGAGAAGCATTAATGTATATGGGAGGATGTGGGTGGTTGTATGCAAATACTTGGCCATTTAATATAAGGGACTTGAGCATATGTGGGTTTTGATATCCATGGGAGCTCCTGGAACCCACATCCTTTGCAAATTCCAGGGGATGATTCTATGGAGATACTCCTTCTTGGAGCCTGGCCCCAGTACCATGAAAAGTCCACACCACAAGGACAGGCTGTGTTTAAGTACTCCAGCCAAGATGCTGAGCTGAGCTCCCCAGCTGACAGCGGTCACCAGCCACAAGAGTACACCATCTCCAGTGCATCCATGCCCAGTCTTCAGATGACACCAGCCTCCCCCAAAGTCGGGGTGCAGCTGTATGCGACACTCTAAGCAAGCATTGCCTGGCTGAGCCCAGGCAACCCACAGAACTGTGAGTGGTAATTGTTAAGTGTTGTTTTCAGTTAATAAATATTGAAGTGTTTTGGTAGGCAGCAGTAGGTAAATGAAACATCCTTCATTTAATTGCTACAATAACTCTTGTGTTTTTATCCCATTTAATGGAAAGGACACCTAAAGCTTGTAGAGGTTAGGTTAATTGTCTGAAGTCACATAGAAAGTGACAAAGCTACATTCAGAAATTGAACCTACTTGATTCCAAATTCTGGTTACCAAAAGATCCTTTGACTTTTTCATTAGACATTAAATAGCAAAGCCATTACATTGAAGTAAACAGCTGAATCTAGATGGTGCTATATGAGTATATAAAAATAAAAGTTAGGTAAAACTTTGCTTTATTGGATATTAGCTACCAAACTTTAATTATATTTACAGGTGGTATGGTACAGGTAAGATTATTCTTCCCACATTTTTTTTTAAAACTTTTATTTAATGCATATAAATTTCGAAAGTACGACTTATGGATTACAATGGCTTCCCCCCCATACCGTCCCTCCCACCCACAACCCTCCCCTTTCCCACTCCCTCTCCCCTTCCATTCACATCAAGATTCATTTTCGATTATCTTAATATACAGAAGATCAGCTTAGTATACATTAAGTATGGATTTCAACAGTTTGCTCCCACACAGAAACATAAAGTGAAAAATAATAGATGATTTTTTTAAATGATGATGAAATCAGAGCAGACCTATTGTCATGTTTAATCCCAGTGAGAGTCAAGTTGGGAATTGATAATTTCTTTTTTTTTTTTTTTTTTTTACAGAGGATCAGTTTAGTATGCATTAAGTAAGGATTTCAACAGTTTGCACCCCCATAGAAACACAAAGTGAAATATATTGTTTGAGTACTCGTTATAGCATTAAATCTCAATGTACAGCACATTAAGGATAGAGATCCTACATGAGGAGTAAGTGCACAGTGACTCCTGTTGTTGACTTTACCAATTGACACTCCTGTCTATGGCATCAGTAATCTCCCTATGCTCCAGTCATGAGTTTCCAAGGCTATGGAAGCCCTCTGAGTTCTCCGACTCTTACCTTGTTTAGACAAGGTCATAGTCAAAGTGGAGGTTCTCTCCTCCCTTCAGAGAAAGGTACCTCCTTCTTTGATGACCTGTTCTTTCCACTGGGATCTCACTCGCAGAGATCTTTTGCCAGAGTGTCTTGGCTTTCCATGCCTGAAATACTCTCATGAGCTTTTCAGCCAGCTCCGAATGCCTTTAGGGCTGATTCTGAGGCCAGAGTGCTATTTAGGACATCTGCCATTCTATGAGTCTGCTGAGTATCTCGCTTCCCATGCTGGATCACTCTCCCCTTTATTTACTCCATCAGTTAGCGTTAGCAGGTACTAGACTTGTCTATGTGCTCCCTTTGACTCCCAGTCCCTTCACCATGACCAACTGTGAACTGAAACTGATCACCTGGAACAGTGAGATGGCATTGGTACATGCCACCTCAATGGGATTGAATTGGAATCCCCTGGTATGCTTCCAACTCCACCACTTGGGGCAAGTCAGCCTGAGCATGTCCCAAATTATACATCTCTTCCCTCTCCCATTCCCACCACCATGTTCAACAGGGATCACATTTCAGTTAATTTTCAACACTTAAGAATAACTGTGCATCAATTACAGATCTAAACCAGTCATATTAAGTAGAACAGATAAAAAAAACTACTAAGAGGGATAATGTATTTAGTTGTTCATTAACAGTCAGGGCTATGCTGATCAAGCCACCGTTTCCCATAGTGTCCACCTCACTCCAACAGGTTTCCCTCTTGGTGTTCAGTCAGTCGTCACCGATCAGGGAGAACATATGGTATTTGTCCCTTTGGGACTGGCTTATTTCACTCAGCATGATGTGTTCCAGATTCCTCCATTTTGTTGCAAATGACTGGATTTTGTTGTTTCTTACTGCGGTATAGTATTCTAAAGAGTACATATCCCATAATTTCTTTATCCAGTCTATCGTTGATGGGCATTTAGGTTGGTTCCAGGTCTTAGCTATTGTGAATTGAGCTGCAATAAACATTAGGGTGCAGACCTCTTTTTTGTTTGCCAATTTAAATTCCTTTGGGTAAATTCCAAGGAGTGGGATGGCTGGGTCGAACGGTAGGGTTATCTTCAGGTTTCTGAGGAATCTCCAGACTGACTTCCATAGTATTCTTCCCACATTTTAAGGTAGTTTTGGCCAAATTGCTGGATCATCCTTCCTGAAACTTACACATATCGATTGATTAATATGCAGGCTCCCTTTGTCTCTCCCCAGTTTGGTTGTCTATTTCCAATTTCACAGCTGCCTCCCCACCAGCCACACCAATTCACCTGTGCCCTGAACCTTGAGAATTTTCCCTTAACTCAAAGCTCATTCAATAAATGGTAACCCCGTGTAGATTCTGGACAGGCCCTGTGCTTGGCACTGGCACTCAGGAACTGTGATCCAGACCACAGACAAATAGACAGTCAGGTAAGCAGCCATACCCAAAGCCAGGGTGGAGATGTGGAGGCACTAGAGGTATTTTTAATTGACTCCTGACAGTCTGTTGACACATGCAACCATGTTGTCTCCTCCACAGCACTCAACATGCACCCAGCAGATGCTTACGCGTTTCTGAATATGAGGACCTTTTTCTTGCCCCTGCCTTTGGTCATGCCCTCGCTTTCTGTGCTTCTTCACCTTGCAAGCTTCTACAAAGTTTTATTACCTTTATCAGCAAACTTACTAAACTGCCCCAAAATTATCTGCTACTTTGTGTATCTCTCCCTTTAGACCAACTTCCTTCAAAACAGGAATTATCTTTTTCCATTTTGCTTTCCTTGCCTTTTTTTTAAAACAAGAGATCAAATTTATAACATGCAATTACCATCAATAAAAATGATAGAGCTAGGTTAATTAATACAAATATTTTAGATTAGGCATCACCTTCAGTCCTCAATATGTTTCTTACTTTGTTTTGGCTGTTTAGTTTGACAAACCTGAATTGCTCAGATGAGCAGTTGCAAGATGGAGTTTTTATATCCTATCACATCATATCATATCATTTATTTGACAGATAGAAGGAGAGACAGAGAGGGAGAGAGAAAGGCCTTATTTGCTGGCACATTCCCCAGATACACACAACAGCTGGAGGATAGGTGGCAGGGACCCAATTATTTGAGCCACCACTGCTGCCTTCTAGAATCTGAATTAACAGGAAGCTGGAGTCAGGAGTCAAGGCTGGGTATTGAATCTAGATATTCTAATATGGGAGACAAGTGTCTTAAATGCCACACTAAATGCTCTCCCTGAAGACATAGTTCTTAATATTATTTTATGGCTGGCACTGTGGCTCACGCCGTGGCTAATCCTCTGCCTGCGGTGCCAGCACCCCGGGTTCTAGTCCCGGTTGGAGCACCAGGTACTAGTCCCGGTTGCTCCTCTTCCAGTCCAGCTCTCTTCTGTGGCCCGGGAAGGCAGTGGAGGATGGCCCAAGTGCTTGGGTCCCTGCACCCGCATGGGAGACTGGAAGGAAGCACCGGCTCCTGGCTTCGGATCGGTGCAGCACCGATGGCCATAGTGGCCATTAGGGGAGTGAACCAACTGAAGGGAAGAACTTTTTCTCTGTCTCTCTCTCACTGTCTATAACTCTCTCTCTCTCACTGTCTAACTCTACCCGTCAAAAATAAAAAATATTATTTTATTATTTTATCTATTTGAAAGGCATAGTCACAGGAGAGGGAGACACACCTGCATGCACACACACATACACACACACAAAGGGGGAGAGAGAGAGATCTTCCTTTTGCTGGTTCACTCCCCAAATGGCTGCGATGACGAGGAATGGGTCAAGCCGAACCCAGGAACCTGGAATTCCATTTGAGTCTCCATCTGTGTGGCTGTGGCCCAATCACTTAGGCCATCCTCCACTGCTTTCCCAGGCACATTGGCAGGAAGCTGGATCGGAAGTGGAGCAGCTGGGATGCAAACTGGCACTCATGTGGGATGCCAGCGTCACAGGCTGCAGCATATCCTGCTGTGCCTCAATGCTGATCCCTCCGAAGACATCGTTTTTAAAGAGTAAGCCTCCCAATCTCAGAGGAGTGCAGGCCCATGCTCCTTCGGGAGGTTGCACCAAAACAACCTAAGGTAGTAGCAGGTGGACTCACTGAACAGCAATCATCCAATCGAAGGAACAAACAAGCTAAGTATGAGCTGTGTTTTATGCTGAGGAAGATAGAAAGAGAGTGATGTTTCAGAGAGTTTCTGGGACACAGACAGCAAAAACGAGCTTTACATAAGCTCTTTGGGAAGGCCTCTCTGAAGAGGTTCTATTTGAGGGTTAACTGAAGAGTGCAAATAATCCGCTCCAAGAAGAACTGAGAGAAGAACATTTGAACAAAGTCACAACATGTGCAAAGGCCCAGAGAAGGAAAGATCCTGGGACTCATTAGGCACTTTAGCAAACCCAGCCAGAGACATCAGAGAAACCTCAATATCCTCTGTGGCCTCTTCGAGACGCCTGACCTCTCTGCTCAACCACAGCGTCACAAGCCAGCCTCAAGAAGTACTGGGTCCTTTTCACAGCTGAGGAGTGATGTGATGGCCACACACAGTTGGTTAAGAACAGGGCTGTCCTGAGGTCCCTGCAACACTCTGACTTCAAGTCTGGGAGTCCTACCCACAGCCTCACGCCAACCCCGTAGCAGGAAGGTAGAGCTGTTCCCAATACCAAACTCTCTCTCTTCCATTAGAAACTAAGGAGTCTGTGCCAGGGCAGGATTTATGACCTAGTAACTGAGGACAGAAATAATTGGTTGCATTAGTACCTGGCAACACCAGGCTGAGCTCGCTTCTGGAGGGGGCAGTGTGGATTGAAGGAGCCAAAGCGAGTTTACTTTTCTCAGCCCAGGTGCTCTCCTGCAGCCAGCACGGCCCTAATGAGCTCTGCATATTCAAGACACCAGTAATTGATGGTCCAATTTAAAGTGTGTGGAGGCCACATTTCTTTCCAAGCTCTGAAGGAAAAACACCAGCTGAGGAGGAATGAAGAACAGCCTGTTGTAAGTTATTCTCCTTCTGTGGTCATTCAATCCCCTAGAAAGACCAGGTCTGCTCTGTCCAGTGCCTGGAGAAAAGAGGCAATTACCTAGAAAAGTCGGGCGAAGACACAAAGACAGAATGGGAATCACGTACTAGGGGAAGGTCCCAGGCTCCAAGCTGGAATGGATGGCGACCTTGAACATACCCTGCAAGGCACAGAAGCTGGAGTTGAGGACTTGAGTTTGGGGTTCTAAAGAGGTGAATTTGAAAGCTAATTCAATTACCTCTGAGAATTGTGGATGTGACCTAAGAAGAGTGAGCCTCTTTTTGCCTCAGTTTACTCTTTTGCTAAATGGAGACAAAAAGCAAAGACTTTGGGGTGATCTGACATGGTTCTCAGCCCCTATTCTGAAATAGTGTCAAAAAGGGAGTGTCAGTGACCCTCCCATGTCAGTTCCCTCATCTCTAAGGAAGACCTGATTAATACGGTGACCTTGGAGGATCACACAGAGCACAGGATGAGATAAGCTATAAAATGCATGTGCGCAGTGCTGGTGAAAGTTGTAAACTTGTTACAAATTCTAAGTTTCCAGCCACATCAACCTCACCTGGGCACTTGTAAGAAACACAAATTATTTGTTTTATGTATGTATGTATTTTTAAGGATTCTTTCTTTCTTTTTTATTTATTTATTTGACAGGCAGAGTTAGTGAGAGAGAGAGGCAGAGAGAAAAGACTTCCTTCCGTTGGTTCACTCCCCAAATGGCTGCTACGGCCGGTGCACTGCGCTGATTTGAAGCCAGGAGCCAGGTGCTTCCTCCTGGTTTCCCATGCAGGTGCAGGGTCCAAGGACTTGGGCCATCCTCCACTGCCTTCCCAGGCCACAGCAGAGAGCTGGCCTGGAAAAGGAACAACTGGGACAGAATCCGGCGCCCCGACTGGGACTAGAACCCGGTGTGCCGGTGTCACAAGCGGAGGATTAGCCTAGTGAGCCGCGGCGCCAGCAGGATTATTTATTTCTTTAAAGATTTATTTATTTATTTGAAAGTCAGAGTTACACAGAGAGAGAAGGAGAGTCAAAGAGAGAGGCCTTCCATCTGCTGGTTTACTCCCCAGTTGGCTGCAATGGCTGGAGCTGCGCCGATCCGAAAGCAGGAGCCAGGAGCTTCTTCTGGGTTTCCCATGTGGGTGCAGGGGCCCAAGGACTTACTGCTTTCCCAGGCTATAGCAGAGAACTGGAAAGGAAGTAGAGCAACTGAAACTCGAACTGGCGCCCATATGGGATGCTGGTAGGTGGTGGTTTTACCTGCTACAGTATGGCGCTAGCCCCAAAGATTATTTATTTATTTATTTGAAAGGCAGTTACATTCCACAGAGAAAAGGAGAGACACAGAGAGAAAGAGATCTTCCAGCCACTGGATCACCATTCAGATGGCCACAATGGCCAGGGCTGGGCCAAGCTGAAGTCAAGAGCCTGATCCACACTCCCACATGTGTAGTAGGGACCCAAACACTTGGTCCATCCTCCACTAACCCCTCCCAGTCCATTGACAGGGAACTGGATCAGAAGTAGAGTAGCCAGGACACCAACCAGCACCCAAATGGGATGCTGATGCCACAGGAAGCAGCTCTACCCACTGTGCCATGAAGCCAGCCCCAAAAAGCTAATTCTTGAGCCCAATCTGGACCTACTGAATCAGAGATTCTCAGGCTGGTCCCAGCATTCTGTTATTTTTTTTAATTTTTTATTTATTTATTTGAAAGAGTTATACAGAGAGAGAAGGAGAAGCAGAGAGAGACAGGTCTTCCAACTGCTGGTTCACTTCCCAGTTGGCTGCAACAGCTGGAGCTGCACCATTCTGAAGCCAGGAGCCAGAAGCCTCCTCTGGGTCTTCTCACAAGGGTACAGGAGCCCAAGGACTTAGGCCATCTTATACTGCTTTCCAGGCCATAGCAGAGTTGTACTGGAAGTGGAGCAGCCAGGACTTGAACTGACACTCATATGGGATGCCGGCACTGCAGGTGGTGGTTTTACCCACTATGCCTCAGTGCCCGCCCCAGCATTCTGTTTTAACAACCCTCTATTAGATGCTAAAGTTTGAGAATTCTGCTTTAGGTGGTCATGGAGACACCAGTTGATATGCAAGTGTCTCAGGATCCTAGGAACTTATCTGGTGCCATGATCTTCAAAATGAACTCTCAGTTCATTCCTTTCTACACTTAAACAAGGCAAATGATTTTAAAACTCAGGATTTCCCTCTCACACTAGGTAAGTTTCTACATGCCTGCCATAGTCTAGGTACTCCGGTTACACCTTTGCATGAATGATTGCAGTGTATCCCTGCAAAAGCCCTGCATGGTAGTTTGCTGTCTTTGCTCTGCAGGTAAGGAAATGGAAGTTCCATGAGATGAGACAACTTGCCTGAAAACCTATAGTCTCTCAATGATGAAGCCAGGATATAGATTTCATTAGTCTCTGTCTAGAATCAGTGCTCTTCTAGCTTCTCTAGTCCAAGGTGAAGAATCAGGGATGCGTAGCTTAATGAAAAGATGCATCAGAAAGCATGTGAAATGTGTCTGTGCATCATAGGATTACTGTGATCATGGGAGTTAGCCAGATTAATGCTTGGCAGAGAAAGTAACTTGCCATTGTAGTGTGTTTTTTTTAAAATAAATGCATATCAGAGGTACTAAAAATATTTGTGGAAAATGCATAGGATGAAAAAACTACAAGTGGATTTCAAAAAATTTACACACCAAAATAAGCTCAACTTTTAACTCCATTTTCTATGAACTTCTTGATGTTATCTAGTATTTTGTCAAAAAATGAAAGAGAAACAAAAAATGAAGAAGGAAAGAAGGAAGGAAAGAAGGAGGGAAGGAAGGAAGGGAGGGAAAAATTTAACACATGAATGCTCTACCTCATTTGCTGCTTGCTATTTGCTAAGCTGTCTATCTTGGTGGACGATTTTCACAGGCACACTGTGTGTGTGTATGTGTGAGTGTATGTGTGTGCACATGCATATCACATAACAACAATCCACAACAAGGCATGGTTTGAGGAGACCTACAGGAGAAGAAGGTGAGCAGGCAAGAAAGACTTGGACGAATCTCCGAATAGGCAATGAACTCATTATAATCCTGTAGTTCTTGGAGGCTGCTGTTTGCTGTGGGAAAATGGGGCCTCTTGGCTATCAAGCTGCCTACGTGCTGATCTCCATCTTGAACCCCTTTGACAGAAGCAGAGTGTTTCAGGTGCAGATTCTAGAAAACTTACAAGCAGGTCTGTTTTTAAACACATCACATATTGAACTTTCTCTACTATGGGAGGCTGGCCAAGTAGTGGTTTTTGAAGCTTTTAAAGGCTCACTGGCCCTTCAAAAATGGCCGTTGTGGACATATGGTTTTAGAAGTTTTGAAAAGAGCCTTATGGGTTTATTTTTAGAGCAAACCTTAACCTTGTAAAGCTTCTTAAAGGAGCCACAGAAAGTCCAATCATGCAGGCGCTATAGAACTCCAGGCAGCTGTTCCCAGAGGTTCCCTCACAGCCTTTCCCTGTGCTTGCCGTGAGTCTCTGGTTAGCCAGAGACAGGTTGCTCCAGCCTCCTCCAAAAGGTGAATCATGGGAGGCAGGAAAGGTGGAGACATAGGTGAGTTACCAGAGTCTCCAGTGAATGGAGACCCAAGACCCCTATACCCAGAAAATCTCAAAGATTCTCAAGAAATAAAGGAATCCCCAAATCCACGGAGTCAACCCTGATCTAATGTAATCCATCCTGAAACACACTTATAAAGAGGTTGTTCCACCTGTGTCTGCACACCTCCAGCTGGGGGAAGACCATTGTCTAGGCATTCATTCAACTCAGTTTTAGTTGAGTGCAAATTATGTTCTCGGTACCATCCAAAGTGCTCACATGGTGACACCCATACGGATTTCCAAATGAAGAAGTGTCATTAAAGAAATACAAAGATTTATACCATCCCCTGACAGAGTCTGATCTGGCCTGAGTGATTTTTAAGTCTGATGACAAGATGATGTTTACACCAGGATCTAAGGATCGGTGAAGGTGAACACTGCAAGTGGAGGTGGGAGGAGAACCCAAGGTGTCCCAGGAACATCTCTACAGAGGCCTTCAGGCAGTGGGGACTTTTAAAAGAAAGAAGAACAGTTCTGTTGTGTGGCACAAAATGAAGAAAGATCTGGTTTGAGGCTGGAGGCAAACGGAGTGCAGAGCATGCTTATTTCTCTCCATGTTGACCATGCTGTAGATTTTGACCTTTAACCTGGAAGGAATTGGAAGCTTCTGAGTCATTTAAAGCAGAGGCCAGGTAACTCATGACCAAGCTACAAATTCTTTCTCATGTCGCTCAATGTTCTGATCTTAAAATAGCTTCATAATTCTCCTCCCTTTAAAAGGCAAAGCCTAATTTCCCGCCACTCACTTCTAATGAATACACTTGGTAGAAGTGATTCTAGGTAACCTCTGAGGCTAGGCCATGGGAAGGACAGCTCCCACCTGGCACTCATTCTCTTGCATTACCCACTCTCAGAGTAACCTGGCCTCCATGCTGAGCACAGTTACACAGCTTGTGGACAGGCCTACTTGGAGAGAAACCTAGTTCTCCTTGCCACCACCACCTCCCAACTGGAAGCAGACTCTCCAGCCTCAATCAAACCTTCAGGTGACTTTGTACCTGGCTGTTGTCTTGGCTTCAGCCTCATGAGAAATCCTGAGCCAGAACCACCCAATTAAACTGCTTTGAATTCTTGACCCACAGCAATTGTGAGACAATACATGTTTATTGTCACTTCCAGTCACTGACTTTGGACAGTTTGTGAAGCAGCAATAGCTACCCAATACGATAAGATACCTTAGGGAACAGAGGAGGAAAAGCTGAATCTCTGGGGACTGGAAAGACTTGTGTTTGAAATCCAGTGCTGCCACTTATACATGTGTTGGACTGAGGGCAAGTTGCTTGGTCTCTTTGAGCTCCCAGCTGTAGGATCAGATAGTGCTCTCAGAACCTCCAAAGTCAAGTCCTGTGTAATAATCCTTGGTTTCCTTGCTATCTCCCATGTGGTACACAACTGAGGCCATTCTCCAGGCCAGAGGGAAAACCTGGTTGTGCAGACCTACAGAGCATGGGTCTACTGACTGCCTAGTGACTAAAGAGCTGCTTGTCCAAGGCTTCCATCGGTGAAGGTTCATTATGCACACTGCAGATTTTCAAGCGTATTCTCTACTTGGGCTAATGAGTTTTATGAGTGCACCTCCTGCTGTGTAAACATAATTTCCTTTTATTATTTAAAATTCATCTCCATGCAGTTTCCTTATTTTCTTCATTTGCAGTGTGACAAGGAAATAGATTTATGAGCATTCTTGTGAAGGAGATTATTTAATTAGCTTTTACTATGCACCATTTAAGAGATTATGGGGACATTTTAGTTCATTCTCAAAACACCACCCTGGAGTGTCTGTCATTTGTATCACATTGAAGATGAGAAAGCAAATATAAATGCCAGCAATGTTACTTTGCCACCCAGTAGTATGTGACCTTGATTCTTCACCCTCTTAGAGCTCAGTTATCAACCCCTCACACATCTTAATTTCCTCATCTCCACAATGGGAGATGAGAAAAAAACTAATACAAAATAATGTTAATAAGAGGATTAATTAAGTTAGCATGTATAAAATACTTAAAATAGTGCCTCGCATATTTTGGTATGTTACTTACTAGTTTCACTTTTTAAAAAAAATTTAACCACTCTTTCAAAAGTTCAGAGCAAAATTCCTCTCTGAGCCACTTTTCTCCAACAATAGTATGTCTCTTTTGCAGCAGTGTTCCTTCCCACTTGTTTTAGCATTTTTCACATACATTTCATCCTTTCAACAATTCTATGACTCAATGTCACTATCTTGATTTTTCAGCTAAGCAAACTGAGGCTCAAAGTTCTTTTGGTTGCAAGCAACAGAAACCAACTAAAGCTGGTATAAGTTAAATAGAGAAATTTGTCACAAGTTGACAGTGATGACTTAGAATTCAAGCTCATGGGTGAGCTACAGGGAAAAGTCCCAGGAGTTACAACACCAGGGCAGAGGAATACTGGAGGAAATTCAAGTAAGGCTGCTGCTTCATTCCTCTCTCCTTTCCTAACTGATGGGCTGTCTTGGTCTTTTTGTCCCTGCAAACTGACTTTCTCAGCTGTTCACAGGAAGGAGTTGGAGGAATGGCAGGATCCTAGAATTACCAAGTTCACATGTAATTTTGCCAAGCATAGGAAAGACTTACTTTCTGCCTCTTTTCTGTTTTGATTCCCCAGGACCACAGATGGGACTCTGATTGGACCACCCTGATTCAATCAAGCATGGTGAGTAGGCTCGCCATGTATCATCAGTGCTGCTGGGAATGCAATCCTGTTGATTCCTATAGAAAGGTCACCAGCAAGTGAAAGACACTTCAAAAGGGGTTCAGCACATGAAGTGACTTTTCTAAGCCATTTCAAATGTTGAGGATGCTGGGGAGGGATTCCTTTCCAAATGTTCTTTTTCCATGAGGCCAGCATTGTTACTGTGAGTCTTCAGCCTCTTCACTACAGGTGACCAGCATCTGCTGGATTCAGCTTGGGAAAGGTCTGAGTACCCTCCTAATTGGGGGCCTTTCTTCAGGTGCAATAATGTCTAATAATACAACTGTCAACGACAGATCATGAATTTGGGTGTTTTTTGGTGACTTTCTTGACCGGTGATTTTCAGTGTTTCCCTGGAGGAAGAATGCACTTCACGAAGGCACTGACACCAGATTTGGAATAGGACTTGCTTTAGCTAATAGAACCCAAGTGGGAGAGATTTAAGCCAAGTCCAATCAGAAATATTAAGAGCCATTGCAAGTTTCAGCCATCTCTTTTTGTTTCCTTCTACGACACGCTTGGCATGTCTGAAATATAAGCTACACTTTCTACCTGAATTGTGGAATGCAGAAGACACATGACAGATTCCTGTGGTATCTGCAAGACAGAGATGAGCCTTTTGGGAAATTACTCAACTGAGACCTTCTTTTTGATAGTAGGCCTTTAAGGGCTGAGAGTAGGAAAGGGAGGGGGACAAAATATAGGTGTTTCCCAATTCTTATTTTTGATAAGAACCTTAGAGGAGGTGATTTGTAAGGGATGGTGATGAGTCTCGTTCATGAAGGAAAAGTACAGTGCACAGTAGGATATACTAGTTTGAATCTTAGGGGAGAAATGTGGGCAGGAGTCATAGGTTGTTTATGTGCCTACAGAAAGTACTTGAAGTCTTGGGAGCTACTGAAATCACAGAGAGAATAGAAGCATAAGAGAAAGCAGGGGATGAACATTGACACACTCAATATTAGAAGCAATGATGGAGGAAGAAAAGCAAGGAGAGGGACCCTGGAAGGGTAGGCAGGAAAGACGGGAGATGAATAGACTCCAAGGAAAAGTGATCTGTCATCACCATGAAGCATTTGGATTCCACTTGGGGGAGGAAATGATTTTTGCCATTTTTCCCCATTCAGTAATATCAACTCATAGGCCAGTGCTGCGACTAACTAGGCTAATCCCCTGCCTGCGGCACCAGCACCCCAGGTTCTAGTCCTGGTCGGGGTGCCAGATTCTGTCCCAGTCATTCCTCTTCCAGTCCAGTTCTCTGCTGTGGCCAAGGAGTACAGTGGAGGATGACCCAAGTCCTTGGGCCCTGCACCCCATGGGAGACCAGGAGAAGCACCTGGCTCCTGGCTTCGGATCAGCACAGTGCACCGGCCGCAGAGCACTCTGGCTGCCGGGACCATTGGAGGGTGAACCAATGGCAAAAGGAAGACCTTTCTCTCTGTCTCTCTCTCTCATTGTCCACTCTTCATGTCAAAAAAAAATCAACTCATAAGGATTACAAAATATTTTTGTGACATAGTTAGAGGAGAAAATAGTACTTATCCTCAAGATAGGAATAAATAAACTAAGACTCAGGTGGATATATGCCTTATCCAAAGGAGTTTTAAAAATAGTGCCTTGTTATAAATAAGAATGAGAATAGGAGAAGGAAGAGGAAGAAGGGTGGGAGGAATCACTGTGTTCCTAAATACATATATATGAAATGTTTGAAGTGTGTATATCTTAAATAAAAGATTTGTAGTTAAAAATGTTTCATTTTACACTGTGTTAAATACCCATACAATATAATTTTTTTAGCTTTTATTTAATGAATATAGATTTTCAAAGTACAGCTTATGGATTACATTGGCTCCCCCCGCCCAGTGACTTCCCTCTCACCTGTAACCCTCCCCTTTCCCGCTCCCCCCTTCCATTATTATCAAGATTCATTTTCAATTTTCTTTATATACAGAAGATCAGTTTAGTATACATTAAGTAAAGATTTCAAAAGTTTGCACCCACATAGAAACACAAAGTGAAAAATACTGTTTGAGTACTCGTTATAGCATTAAATCTCAATGTACAGCACATTAAGGACAGAGATCCTACATGAGGAGTAAGTGCACAGTGACTCCTGTTGTTGACTTTACAAATTGACACTCTTGTTTATGCAGTCAGTAATCTCCCTATGCTCCAGTCATGAGTTTCCAAGGCTATGGAAGCCTTTTGAGTTCACCGACTTATCATATTTAGACAAGGTCATAGTCAAAGTGGAAGTTCTCTCCTCCCTTCACAGAAAGGTACCTCCTTCTTTGAAGACCTGTTCTTTCCACTGGGATCTCACTCACAGAGAACTTTCATTTAGGTCCTTTTTTTTTTTTTTTGCCAGAGTGTCTTGGCTTTCCATGCCTGAAATACTCTCATGGGCTTTTCAGCCGGTTCCAAATGCCTTTAGGGCTGATTCTGAGGCCAGAGTGCTGGTTAGGACATCCGCCATTCTATGAGTCTGCTGTGTATCTCGCTTCCCATGTTGGATCGCTCTCCCCTTTATTTATTCTATCGGTTAGTATTAGCAGGCACTAGACTTGTTTATGTGATCCCTTTGACTCTTAGTCCTTTCATTATGATCAATTGTGAATAGAAATTGATCACTTGGACTAGTGAGATGGCATTGGTACATGCCACCTTGATGGGATTGAATTGGAATTCCCTGGTATGTTTCTAACTCTACCATTTGGGGCAAGTCAGCTTGAGCATGTCCCAAATTGTACATCTCTTCCCTCTCTTATTCCCACTCTTATATTTAACAGGGATCACACATCAGTTAAATTTCAACACTTAAAAATAACTGTGTATTAATTAAAGAATTAAACCAGTAGTATTAAGTAGGACAAAAAAAAACTACTAAGAGGGATAATGTATTAAGTTGTTCATTAACAGTCAGGGCTATGCTGATCAAGTCACTGTTTCTGATAGTGTCCATTTCACTTCAGGAGGTTTCCTTTTTGGTGTTCAGTCAGTTGTCACCAATCAGGGAGAACATATGATATTTTGTCCCTTTTGTTGCAAATGACTGGATTTCATTGTTTCTTACTGCGGTATAGTATTCTAAAGAGTACATATCCCATAATTTCTTTATCCAGTCTACCGTTGATGGGCATTTAGGTTGGTTCCAGGTCTTAGCTATTGTGAATTGAGCTGCAATAAACATTAGGGTGCAGACCGCTTTTTTGTTTGCCAATTTAAATTCCTTTGGGTAAATTCCAAGGAGTGGGATGGCTGGGTTGAACGGTAGGGTTATCTTCAGGTTTCTGAGGAATCTCCAGACTGACTTCCATAGTGGCTTGACCAGTTTGCATTCCCACCAACAGTGGGTTAGTGTCCCTTTTTCTCCACATCCTCTACAGCATCTATTGTTGGTAGATTTCTATATGTGAGCCATTCTAACCGGGGTGAGGTGGAACCTCATTGTGGTTTTGATTTGCATTTCCCTGATTGCTAGTGACCTTGAACATTTTTTCATGTGTCTGTTGGCCATTTGGATTTCCTCTTTTGAAAAATGTCTATGGAGGTCCTTGGCCCGTCTGTTAAGTGGGTTGTTTGTTTTGTTTTTGTGGAGTTTCTTGATCTCTTTGTAGATTCTGGTTATTAACCCTTTATCTGTTGCATAGTTTGCAAATATTTTTTCCCATTCTGTCGGTTGTCTCTTCACTCTCCTGACTGTTTCTTTTGCAGTACAGAAACTTCTCAATTTGATGCAATCCCAATAGTTGATTTTGGCTTTGACTGCCTGCGCCTCCCGGGTCTTTTCCAGAAATTCTTTGCCTGTGCCAATATCTTGAAGGGTTTCTCCAATGTTCTCTAGTAACTTGATGGTGTCAGGTCATAGATTTAGGTCTTTAATCCATGTTGAGTGGATTTTTGTAAGGTGTAAGGTAGGGGTCTTGCTTCATGCTTCTGCACATGGAAATCCAATTTTCCCAGCACCATTTATTGAATAGACTGTCCTTGCTCCAGGAATTGGTTTTAGATACTTGATCAAATATAAGTTGGCTGTAGATGTTTGGGTTGATTTCTGGTGTTTCAATTCTGTTCCATTGGTCTATCCCTCAGTTTCTGTACCAGTACCATGCTGTTTTGATTACAACTGCCCTGTAGTATGTCCTGAAATCTGGTATTATGATGCCTCTGGCTTTGTTTTTGTTGTACAAGATTGCTTTAGCTATTCGAGGTCTCTTGTGCCTCCATATGAATCCATATGAAATTCAGCATCATTTTTTCTAGATCTGAGAAGAATGTCTTTGGTATCTTGATTGGGATTGCATTGAATCTATAAATTGCTTTTGGGAGAATGGACATTTTGATGATGTTGATTCTTCCAATCCATGAGCATGGAAGATTTTTCCATTTCTTGGTATCCTCTTCTATTTCTTTAAGATTTTGTAATTCTCATCATAGAGATCTTTAACGTCCTTGGTTAAGTTTATTCCAAGGTATTTGATTGTTTTTATAGCTATTGTGAATGGGATTCATCTTAGCAGTTCTTTCTCAGCCGTGGCATTGCTTGTGTATACAAAGGCTGTTATTTTTGTGCATTGATTTTATATCCTGCCACTTTGCCAAACTCCTCTATAAGTTCTAATAGTCACTTAGTAGAGTTCTTTGGATCCTCTAAGTAAAGAATCATATCATCTGCAAAGAGGGATAGTTTGACTTCTTCTTTCCCAATTCGTATTCCTTTAATTTCTTTTTCTTGTCTAATGGCTCTGGCTAAAACTTCCAGAACTATGTTAAATAGCAGTGGTGAGAGTGGGCATCCTTGTCTGGTGCCAGATCTCAGTGGAAATGCTTCCAACTTTTCCCCATTCAATAGGATGCTGGCTGTGGGTTTTTCATAAATTGCTTTGATTATATTGAGGAATGTTCCTTCTATACCCAATTTGCTTAGAGTTTTCATCATGAAAGGGTGTTGAATTTTATTGAATGCTTTCTCAGCGTCTATTGAGATAATCATATGGTTTTTCTTCTGCAGTCTGTAAATGTGGTGAATCACATTGATTGATTTGCGAATGTTGAACCATCCCTGCATACCAGGGATAAATCCCACTTGGTCTGGGTGGATGATTTTTCTAATGTGTTGTTGTAATCTATTGGCGAGAATTTTTTTTTTATTTTCTTAGTTTTTATTTAGGAAGTAGAACTTTTACTTTATCCCAGTGTTTTCTTCAGAGGTAGACTTTGTTTTTATTTCAATGAGTTCTTCTACTCGAGCCAGTACACTTTCAATCAAATCAAATGTGAAAAGGGCTGAATGTAAGACCTGCAGCTGCATTTCCGGAGGTATATTTGGCATCTTTTCTCCACCTACAGTTATAGAACAGAGATCCTTAGACTTCTGTATCGCTTGGCTATTTTCTTGACTGTTTTTAATTTCTGCTTCATAATGTGCTTTTGACATGTTAAGTCCTGTATGGAGTGGTTTTAAGAAATTATTCTCAATCTTTCCAAGTTCTGTCCAAACTCCAGTTTGATTGTCATTTTCATTATCTTTGATAATCAAATATCTCAACAAATTTAATGATGCCATAATCCTGTCTGAGTTTTGCAGTAAATCCATTTCAGCACCCTCTGGGAGGGAGAGCACCAAATCCAGCAGAGAAATCAGCTGTGGTCCTGTAAACCATTTATCGTTTTGCGTTTTCTTAAATGACATGTCAATTCGATTTTTGATATTCTGAATAATAAAGGCCTCCACACCCGAATGATTACTGGTATTCAATAAGCACCTAAATAATGTATATTTGCCTTGTGAATCCAACTTGTTAATATATAGCTGAAGCATAGCTAAACCCTTTTTCCTCAATGTCTCAATAGGGCAAAGTGTCATTACTTTGACTAAACCCTGAGGTGCAGTAAGAAAACTCTTGATTTCCAAGTACTGATAAAGGAGACTGTTGTCCTCTATTCTTAACAAGCCATTCTCCAGCAATTCCAATCCTTTGGAGAAAACAGACTCTTCTGTTCTTTGCAAAAAGACTTCAATATGCCCCACATTAAACTGCAAAAGGTACGATGGGCTTAAGACCATCGGAAGCTGATCAATACTGATGCCCTGTACAAATACTAGATAGGCCAGTGAAGCCATAGAGTCTGCTAACTGTTTATCTTCTTCTTCCTCAAATTCAAGGTAATTCCAAGTCTTCTTTTTCCTTCCATGATTAAAAATCATTTTGGGGAAAGGGTGTCCAATTGCTGATAAAAACCCTATTATTTCAGCTGCAAAAAACTTTAAAGGATCATTTTCACCTTCTTCAGATTGTTCAAGGAATTGTGCTGTCAGCAAAGGGCATTTCAAGCTTTTCAAACAAAATTTCAGTAATTCATCCTTTAACTTTTCATTTTCCACTGAGTTCTCTTTGGCATCAATGACTTCTTCCACAAATGGCTTAGTTAACCCTATCAAGGCCTTGCAACATTGACAGAGGCCATAGTCATCTGTCTGTATTTGTTCTTTTGAGTATGGAACCGGAAGAAGAAACAGTTGACTCCAAAGGGTAGACAATGCTAATCCAACGGAATATGCTTTGTTGTTAGGGAGTTTCTGAATCACTGTTTGCAATGGCTGAAGTAAAAGAAGAATAATTTGGGATATCTGTTTTCCAGAGGGTTCTTCGATCAATTCAAGCAAACCCAACAATAATTCCTTTGGATTACATAACTATAAAAATATTCACAATTGAACCTTTACCAATAAATCAAGCATCTGATAATAATCTTTTCTTTTATCATCTTCTTTATCATTCCATAAAAGGCATCGAACAACAGGTCCCACAAGATTCCAGCCCATAGTATTAAAGATGACCTTATTCTTTTCATTTTGAATAATTTCTAAGAGCTGGGTTATATGCCCTTCTTCTAGGCATATTTGGCCTGCTATCTGAAATAGGCCAAAATCTTCTTCTTTAAAGTCTTGCTCTTCTAGTATTTGCAGCCAGACCTCGCGCCTTCTCTACCCACTCCACCACCTCGTCTTCGGGCCACGCAGGTTGCTCTGGCGAGAATTTTATTGAGGATTTTTGCGTCTATGTTCATCAGGGATATTGGTCTATAATTTTCTTTCAGTGCTGCATCATTCTCTGGCTTACGGATTAAGGTGATGCTGGCTTCATAGAAAGAATTCGGGAGGATTACATCTTTTTCGATTGTTCTGAATAGTTTGAGAAGAAATGGGATTAGTTATTCTTTAAATGTCTGGTAGAATTCAGCAGTGAATCCATCTGGTCCTGGGCTTTTCTTTGTTGGGAGGGCCTTTATTACGGTTTCAATTTCTGTTTCAGTTATGGGTCTATTTAGGTTTTCTATGTCTTCATGGTTCAATTTAGGTAGATTGCATGTGTCCAGCAATCTATCCATTTCTGATAGATTTTCCTGTTTGCTGGCATACAAGCCATTGTAGTAATTTCTGATGATTCTTTTTATTTCTGTGGTGTCTGTTGTTACGTTTCCTTTTTCATCTCTGATTTTATTGATTTGGGTCTTTTCTCTTCTTTTTTTAGTTAGTTGGGCCAATGGGGTGTCAATTTTGTTTATTTTTTCAAAAAACCAGCTCTTCGCTTGGCTGATTTTTTGTAGTGTTTTTTTGGATTCAATCCTGTTAATTTCTTCTCTGATTTTAATTATTTCTCTTCTCCTACTTGATTTGGGTCTGGTTTGCTGCAGTTTTTCTAGGTCCTTGAGATGCACTGAAAGCTCATTTATTTGGTACCTTGGAAATTTCTTGATATAGGCACCTATTGCTATAAACTTGCCTCTCAATACTGCTTTTCTGTATCCCATAAGTTTTGATATGTTGTGTTGTTATCCTCATTTACTTCCAGTGTGGGGAGCAACTGGGAGCAACTCGGACTAGACTAAGTTACTGGAATTAAGACTTATTCTATGCATCTGCTCTCCCACAATATGGCGCTGGGAGAGGAGGAAACAGCTTCTACACAGCTGCCTCCAGTTCAACCAATAAACAGCAGGACCTGCTCCTGATTGGAGGAGAGCAGCGTACTCGGCATGTGGGTAGCAGAGTTGGGATTGGTGGAAGAGGACTATAAAGGAGGAGAGAGACAACATGCACCAGGAACATCTGAAGGAACACCTGTGCAGCCCCCTAGAGAGCCGGCCGACGGTGTGCCGCTCCCCCGCGGAAGTGGGGAAAGTGGCAGGGGAAACCGCCCCTCCACGGAGGTGGAGGGACGGTAGCCAACCCAGGAAGAACCAGCAGCAAACCCGGGGAGGGCCGAGCAGACAAAAGAACAGCGCAGGGTCCTGTGTCGTTCCTCCACGAAGAGGGGGAGTGACATAATGGTGCCGTGACTCGGATATGAAGCCTAGGCAGGGTTTAGTGTCGTTCCTCCACGAAGAGGGGGAGCGACATTCCAGAAAGTTTTTGATTTCTCTTTTGATTTCTTGAATGACCCAGTGTTCATTCAGGAGCATGTTGTTCAGTCTCCATGTGTTTGCATACTTTCTAGAGTTTCCTGAGTTGCTAATTTCCAGCTTCCTTCCGCTGTGGTCTGAGAAGCTGCATGGTATGATTCTAATTCTTTTAAACTTACTGAGACTTGCTTTATGGCCTAGTATGTGATCAATCCTAGAGAAGGTTCCATGCACTGCTGAGAAGAATGTAAAGTCTTTAGATGTAGGATTGAAAGTTCTGTAGATATCTGTTAGATCCATTTGGGCAATAGTGTCAATTAAATCTGCTGTTTCCTTGTTGATCTTCTGTCCGGATGATCTGTCTGTTTCTGAGAGTGGAGTATTGAAGTCCCCCAGTACTATTGTATTGGAATCTAAATCTCCCTTTATGTCCCTTAACATATCTTTTAAATAGACCGGTGCCCTGTAATTAGGTGCATATACATTTATAATAGTTACATCTTCCTGTTGAATTGAACCCTTAATCATTATATAGTGCCCCTCTTTGTCTCTCTTAACAGTTTTTGTATTAAAGTTTATTTTGTCTGATATTAATATGGCTACACCTGCTTTTTTTGGTTTCTGTTGGCATGGAATAGCTTTTTCCAACCTTTCACTTTCAGTCTGCATGCATCTTCGTTAGAGAGATGTGTTTCTTGTAAGCAGCAAAAAGTTGGGTTTTGTTCCTGAATCCATTCAACCAGTCTGTACCTTTTAACTGAAGAGTTAAGTCCATTAACGTTTAATGTGACTATTGATACATAGTGAGTTTGCCCTGCCATTTTCCCAGAGATATTTTCTAGTATATGCTTTGAGTTTCCCATGCTCTTTTACTGGTAGGTCTTCTTCCTTTACCTTCTTTCATATTGATGGCCGTGTTTCTGTGTTTCTGAGTGTAGCACATCTTTAAGTATCGTTTGCAGGGCCGGACGAGTGGCGGCGAAGTCTTTCAATTTCTGTTTGCTCTGAAAGGTCTTTATTTCACCTTCATTCACAAATGAGAGCTTAGCAGGGTATAATATTCTAGGCTGGCCATTTTTCTCTCTTAGCACCTGTGCTATGTCTCGCCATTCCCTCCTAGCCTGTAGTGTTTCTGATGAGAAGTCTGCTGTGAGTCTAATTGGAGATCCTCTGAGAGTAATCTGACATTTCTCTCTTGCACATTTTAGGATCTTTTCTTTATGTTTCACTGTGGTGAGTTTAATTACAACGTGTCGTGGTGAGGATCTCTTTTGGTCATATTTACTAGGGGTTCTATGAGCTTCCTGTTCTAGGATGTCTCTGTCCTTCTCCAAACCCGGAAAGTTCTCTGCTAGTATCTCACTAAAAAGGCCTTCTAATCCTTTCTCTCTCTCCATGGCTTCAGGAACTCCTAGAACTCGAATGTTGTTTTTTTTTTTTTTAATAGTATCCTGTAGATTCCCAACAATATCTTTTAGATTTCTAATTTCCTCTTCTTTTATTTGGTTTGACTGTTTGTTTTCCTGTGCTCTGTCTTCTAAGTCTGATATTCTCTCTTCTGTTTCACTGACTCTGTTTTTTAGACTTTCTAATATGTTTGTCATTTGATCTATTGAGCTCTTCATTTCATTTTGATTTCTCTTCACTATCACACTTTCCTGTTCTACTAGTTTCTGTGTTTCATTTTGATCCTTCCTTAAAATTTCATTTTCATGAGAGAGATTTTCAATCCTGTCCAATAAGGATTTCTGTAGTTCAAGGATTTGCTTTTGAAAACTTCTAAATGTTCTTATCATAAATGTTTTGAAATCCGTATCTTGCATTTCTTCTATCTCATCATCTTCATAATCTTGGCTTGGGGTGTTTTGTTTATTTGGAGGTGTCATAGTGTCATCATCGATCTTGTTCCCTCGATTTTTGTGTTTGTTGCTTGGCATTGTTAATTCTTCTTCCCTCACTGTGAGTTTTTTTTTTTAATACTATGTCTGTGTTAAGTGGACTGTCTGCTGTTGGAGGAGCCTTGGAGGCTTGAGATGGGTGTGGCCTGAGAGCTCTGCTTGGTTCTTCTGGGTTACGGGTATGCAAAGGTGACACCCTCAGGTTATGCATGGTAAATCTCTCTCTTTCTATTTATTTATTCATTTATTTATTTATTTTATTTTTTTTATTCAGGAGGTAAGTAATACCACACGGCTGAGCAGAATTGATGGTATTTAGCTTCCTATCTCTGGCTTCTTCCCAAAGAGTCTGTGCGGGCTCAGTTTCTCCTGCGGACTCCCACTGGATTGCCTAGGCTACTGAATTGTAGCGCCTCAGTTTCTTAGCTCTCCCCTTTTGTTATGTATATCCAGAGTGGGGCCTGCTCTTTCTCTCTTGCTCGCCCTTGCAAGGTTGGCGGAGAGAGAAATTCATCTGTACCAGTACCCCCCCAACCTTTTTTTTTTTTCCTTCTCTCCTGTAGTCAGTCTGGTGAACTTTCCTGCCTCAAGCCCGCTTCCCTCTAGATTCTGTCCACCGTTTCCCCGCCAATGTCTCGGGTTACTGAGCTCACCTCCCCTTCCAGCGCTGATGTGCGGACTCGGAGCCCTGGGCATCCCTGCTCTCCCCACTGGTCGTCTGTGTCACATCCACTCCCCTTCCAGCAGTGGCGCACAGACCCTGCAGCTCCTGCGGCTTGGCTTCCATGTGGTGAATGACCTTGGTCTCCCTGTAGGTCCTCCGAGTCACAGCCACTAGATCCAGAAGAGTTTCCTCTGCAATTTTTTCCTGATCCTTTTTCTGAGGCTACTGTAACTCCACTTTTATTAAACCAAATTTTCCCAGACTATCGGTGTGCGCCCTCACTATTCCGCCATCTTAGCTCCGCCCCCATACAATATAAAATTTACCATCTTAACCATTTCTAAGTGTAGAATTCACTAGTGTTCTTTTCTCTAGACTTTTTGTTCATGCACATTTGAAACTCTGTACCCATTAAGCACTAGTCCCCATTTCCACCTCCCCATGGCCTCTGGTGGCCACCAGTCTACCTTCTATCTCTGTGACTTCCACTACTCTATATTCCTCATATGAGCCATATAATATGCATAATTTTGTGACTGGCTTGTTTCACTGACATCATATATTCAAGATGTATTCAAGTTGTAACACTTAGAATTTGCTTCTTTTTTTTTCAAAAAAAGTGTACTTTTTATTTAACAAATTTTATTTATAAAAGGAAAAATTCATTTATTTCATATGTACAGCTTTAAGAGCATAATTATACTTCCCATCCTCCCCATTCCATCCCTCACACCCACCTTCTCTTCTTCTTTTCTTATTTTTGTTTTAATTTTTACAATGAAATACTTCCAATTTTCCTTATAATCATAAGCTCCACTCTCCACTAAATACAGAATTTAATAAGTAGCAAGTAGGAAAAACCACTGTGGTTCAGGAGTATAGACAAGGGCTATAAACAATAATTAAATTTTAAAATGTCAATTTTGCTCATATTCATTTTTGGTACTCTGTATATTAGTTACCACAAATCAGGAAAAACATAGGATATTTGTCTTTTTGGAACTGGCTCATTTCACTAAGCATAATGGTCTCCAGTTGCATCCATTTTGTTGTGAAAGACAGGATTTCATTCTTTTCAATGGTTTTGTAGTATTCCATTGTGTACATATACCATAATTTCTTTATCTAGTCATCAGATGATGGACATCTGAGTTGATTCCATATCTTAGCTATTGTGAGTTGAGATTCTAAAACCTGGGAGTATAGATAACTCTTTCATATGCTGATTTCATTTCCTTTGGATGAATTCCCAGAAGTGGAATTGATGGGTCATCTGGTAGCTCTATTTTCAGATTTTTGAGGAATCTATGCTGTTTTCCATAATGATTGTATGAGTTTGCATTCCCATCAAGAGTGCATTAAGGTACCTTTTCCCCTACATTCTTGCCAGCATATTTTTTTGGATGGTAGCCATTCTAACTGGAGTAAGGTGAAACCTTATTGTGGTTTTTATTTGCATTTAGCTGATGGCTAGTGATCGTGATCATCTTTTCATATGTCTGTTGGCCATTTGTATTTTATCCTTTGAAAAATGCCTTTTTGTATCCTTAGCCCATGTATTAATTGGATTACTTGTTTTGTTGTTGTTGAGTTTCTTCAACTCCTGATATATCCTGGATATTAATCCTTTGTCAGATGTATATTTTGCTAATATTTTCTCTCATTCGATCAGTTGTCTCTTTGTTGAGTGATTCATTTTCTGTGCAGAAGCTTCTTAGCTTGATATGACCCCATTTATCTATTTTTTACTTGATTGCTTGTGTGGCTGGGGTCTTATGCAAGATGTCTTTGCCCATGTCAATATCTTGCAATGTTTCTCCTGTATTTCCTCCAGTAACTTGATGGTTTCAGATCTTAGATTTAGATTCCTGCTCTATTGTGAGCTGATTTTTGTGTAAAGTATAAGGTAAGTATCTTCTTTGATTTGTATTCATGTGAAGATTCAATTTCTCCAACACTGTTTGAGTGTTAAGATCAATCCAGGGAGTGTTTTTGCTCATTTGTCAAACATTAGTTGTAGATATGTGGATTAATATCTGGGGTTGCTAATCTTTTCCATTGGTCAATGTGCCAGTACCAAGCTATTTTGATTATAACAGCCCTAAAATATGTCTTGAAATCAGGTATTGTGATGTCTCCAGATTTATTTTTATTGTTTTGGATTGCTTTAGCTATCTGGAGTCTCTTGTGTTTCCATATGAATTTTAGGTTCATTTTCCAGATCTGGGAATAATGTCTTCGATAGTTCAATTGGGATCACATTAAATCTGTAAATTGTGTTGGGTAGAATGGGCATTTTGATAATATTAATCCAATCCATGAACATGGAGGATTTTTCCATTTTGTGATGTCTTTTTCTATTTTGTTGCTTAATGTTTTGTAATTTTTAATGTAGAGATCTTTCACATCCTTGGTTAAATTTATCCTGAGGTATCTAAACTTTTTTGTAGCTATTTTGAATCGCATTGATTTTTTTTAAAAGATTTGTTTATTTACTTGAAATTCAGAGTTACACAGAGAGAGAGGAGAGGCAGAGAGAGAGAGAGAGAGAGAGAGAGAGAGAGAGAGAGGTCTTCCATCCGATATTCACTCCCCCAATTGGCTGCAATGGCAGGAGCTGCGCCGATCCAAAGCCAGGAGCCAGAAGCTTCTTTCAGGTCTCCCAGGTAGGTGCAGGGCCATCCTCTTCTGCTTTCCCAGGTCATAGTAGAGAACTGGATCAGAAGAGGAGCAGCCGGGACTAGAACTGGTGCCCATATGGGATGCCGGCATTTCAGGCCAGGGTTTTAACCCACTGCGCCACAGCGCTAGCCCGTACAAGAGTGTTTTAAGAATGAATCCTAGGCCTAGCAGATTAAGCCACCATATGTGATGCTGGCATCCCATAGCAGAGTATTGGTTTGATTCCTGGTTGCTCAGCTCCCAATCCAGCTCCTTGCTAATGCACCTGGGAAAACAGTGGATGATGTCCCAATCACTTGGGCCTCTGTCGTACATGGAAGAGGGAGTCCGGGATGAGGTTCCTGGCTCCTGGCTTTGGCCTGGCCCCAAGCTGGCTGTTGCAGCCATTTGGAGAGTGAACCAGTGGATGAAAGATCTCTGTCTCTGTCTCTCTTTCCCTCACTCCTCTCTTCTCTCTCTGTCACCCTGCCTTTTGTATAAATAAATAAATAAATCTTTAAACACAATAAATTCTATAACATTGCTTTTTTTATAGTAAGCATGTTGTTAAATTTTGAAAGAAAATTATTAATTTTCCTCTTTTCTCTCTCTCTCTTTCAACTCCAAATCACCTGAGAAACAGACTAGAGTTAGCGAAAAGGTGCTAAAAATAAATCACCTTTATTGTTAAGTCGTTTTGGGATTGTGGTCTGATCTATGACCACATTAGGCTTTGCAGATGTTCCTTTCATCTCAAGAGTGTTTGCATATGCAGAGCAGACTGTTCACCTAGAAGAATTCCTGTACACAGTAGATCCTTTATAACTTCTTGTCAACAAATGTATGAATGAAGCAATCACTCAAAAGACCCCTTCTGCTTCTCTCAAAGAAGCTTCCATATGAATTCCAGAGGACATGGAGTATTTTAACGAATGGCATTGATTTTACAAGTTCTTTCTCAGTCATTATTTGTGTATACAAAGGCTATTGATGTTTTTATGCTGATTTTATAACCTGTAACTTTACCAAACTCTCTTATCAATTCCAATATCTCTTGGTATCCCTCTGTATAGGATCATATAGTCTGCAAACAGCAATAATTTGACTTCCTCCTTTTCCATCTGTATTACTTTGATTTATTTTACCTAATTGCTCTGACAAAAACTTCTAGAACTATGTTATAATGAGAGTGGGAATCCTTGTCTGGTTCTAGATCTTAGTGGAAATGCTTCCAGGTTTTACCCATTCAATATGATGTTACCTGTGGGTTTGTCATATAGTACATTGATTGTGTCGAAGTATGTTTCTATTATACCCAATTTACCTAAGGTTTTTATCACTTCTTTTGCTGTATTCCATAAGTGTTGATGTGTTGCCATCTTCATTCATTTTTTAGGAGTTTTTAATTTCTGTTTTGTTCATTCAGAAGCAAGCCATCAGTCTCCATGTGTTTGAATATTTTCTAGAGTTTCTCAAGTTGTTAATTTCCAGCTTCATTCTATTGTGGTCATAAAAGGTTCATTGTATGATTTCAATTATTTTAAATTTGTTACAGAGATTTGCTTCATGGTTTAGCTTATGGACTATCATAAAGAAAGGTCCATGCACTGATCAAAACAATGTATATTCTTCAACTGTGGGATGAAATGTTCTGTAGATATCAATTAAGTCCATTTAGTCCATAGTGTAAATTAGCTCTGTTGTTTCTTTGCTGATTTTTTTGTCTAGTTGATCTGTTCATTGGCAAAAGTGTGGTTTTGAAGTCTGCCATTATTATTGTATTAGAACCTGTGTCTCCCTTTAGAACCATTAAATTTGTTTCAAATAGCCAGACTCTATAGCATTGGGTGCATATACCTTTACTATGTTCACATCTTCCTATTGAATTGATTCCTAATTATTACATAATGCACTTCTTTGTATCTTTTAACAGTTTTTGTGTTAAAATCTATTTTGGCTGGTTAGGATGGCTACTCCTGCTCATTTTTGCTTTCCATTAGCATGGAATATCTTTTTCCATCCTTTCACTTTTAGTCTGTGTGTATCTATTGATGAAATATGTTTCTTGTTGGCAGCAAATAGATGGGTCTTGTTTTTTAACCCATTTAGCCAGTCTGAATATTATAATTAGAGAATTTAGGCCATTTATATTCAAGATTATTATTGATGAGAAAGAGTGTGGTTCTTCAATTTTTCCAGAAATATTCCTATTGTTTGTTTTGGATCTTTGTATTTTTACTAGGAGGTTTTCTGCCTTCACGTTGTTTCATGATGCTGACTTTCTTTCTCTGTTTCTCTGTGTAGCACATCCTTAAGTATCTTCTGTAAGGCTGGATGAATGGTGACAAATTCTTTCAATTTCTGTTTGTTTTAGAAGGCCTTTATTTCACTTTAATTATAAATGAGAGCTTCACTGGGTACAGTATTTTCGGTTAAGAGTTTTTTTTTTTCTTTTAGTACTTGAACTATATCTATCCATTCTCTGCTAGCTTGTAGACCTTCTGATAAGAAGTCAGTTGTCAATCTAATTAGAGATCCTTTGCCGCAATTCTGGTGTTTCTCTCTTGCACATTTTTGGGTCTTTCCTTTATGTTTTGCTTTTGAGTATAATGAGTCACGGTGAAGATCTTTTCTGATCATGTCTGTTAGGAGTTCTATGTGTTTCCTGTACTATGTGTTCTCCTAATTAGGGAATTTTTCTGCTATTATTTCATTGAAGAGGTCTCATATTCCATTCTCTCTTTACAAACCTTCAGAAACTCCTAAGACACATGTTTTGTTGTTTGATAGTATTCCTTAAGTCTTGAACACTATTTTCAACTTTTTTATTTTTTTTTCTTTTGTCTGAGATATTTCTAAGGATTTGTCTTGTAGCTCACATATTCTTTCTTCTGCCTCACTGAGTCTATTGTTAAGATGTTCCACTTTATTTGACATATTGAATTCTTTATTTCCAATACTTCAGTTTGATTTCTCATCAATATCTCTATCTCCTTGTCTTCCATCTGCTAGTTAACTCTCCAAATGCCTGCAACAGCTGTGTCTGGGCCATGCTTTGAAGACAGTTGCCTGAAACTCCAGGCACAGGAGTAGCAGTGCCCAAATGCTTCAGCCAACACCTGCTGCCACTCAGGTTGTGCATTAGCAGAAAACTGGAAGAGGCAGAGGAACCAGGACCACTTTGTTTTGTGGTCAAAGAACAGACAAGTCTAGTGTTCGTAGCCAAGTGATTGAAGTGGTTGCTTTGCTCTATCCTTTCCACTTAGCACAATTGGGAAAGACCTGAACACAAATGCTCTTTGTCTGTTGTTTTCTGGTGGAAACTGAAGAAGGGATTAAGTATCCATTTGGGGTTCAAGTGAAACAGAATGATTGAGCAAGGAAGAGTAACAACTCCATAAACTTGTTCTCTAGTCACCTGAGGTGAAAAAGAGGTCTGCGAGTTCACAGACATTCTGGGCAGGAATATGGACTTCCAGCAGGCTCTAGGGCTTTGGACTTCCATGGAACCTAGCTAGGAACTCTGAATCAATCTTATCAAGATCTGTGCTTCTTAAACATGAGAATGCCAAGAACTGCCTGAGGGTCTTAATCAAGTGCAGCTTTTTAAATTTTTTAAAAATTTTTTAAAAGATTTTGTTTATTTATTTGAGAGGTAGTGTTACAGAGAGAGAGAGAGAGAGAGATCTTCCATCTGCTGATTCTCTCCCCTATGGCCACAACAGCTGGACCCAGCTTCTTCTGGGTCTCCTACATGGGTGCAGGAGCCCAAGCATTTGGACCACCTTCCACTGCTTTCCCAGGCCATGGCAGAGAACTGGATAAGCAGAAGAGCAGATGGGACATGAACCAGAGCCCATATGAGGTGCTTGTGCCACAGGCAGAAGCTTAGCCTCGTATGCCACAGCACGGGTCCTGAAGTGCAGGTTTCTATTCTGTTACTTGGCAGGGGCTTAAGCTTCTGCATGTCAAGTAATCATAAGTTCATAGGTGATGGTTCCGCTGGCCTGTGGAGAGCACTTTGGGTTGTCGGGCTCTAGATCTTACAATGATGGAAAATTCCCCATGGCATCACAGCATCCCCCCCCCCCGCCCCCGCTGTGAGCACCCTCCACCCACATACCATTCCCAAGGAAACAGGGCTCTCCTATCCTCTCAGAGGGAGGCCTTGGCAGGGAAACCCTAGGAGCCTTTGCGTTCCTGTCGGTCCTTTCGCCTCAGCCCCTCTCTGTCTCCACCCAGGTACACCAGGGTCACCCCAGGGTACACCGACTAGTCCATTTTGCATGCTTTGGCCCAGGGTATTAGAACAACAATATGCAAGGGGGAAACCAAAGACAGTTTCTCCATGGTTGGCCTCAGAATCTCCTCTCAGAAAGATGGAGAGAGGCAGAGAAACATTTTTAAATGGCATTTTTCTTTAGAAAGGTCACTCTGGGGGAGCCAAACATTAATTGACTGCTTGATTGTGAGAGAGCTGTGTGGTAAACTCCCTTGTTTTCAACAGATGTTGAATGAGTCTGAGCCAGAGTTCAGGAAAAATGTTTTCCCCACATGTCCACCCCAGCCCCAGAGGCTGTGATCAGCTTGGCTCCACTACACTCAGGTCAAGTCGGGCTCTGGTAACCTCACAGAAACCTCAGAATTCCCTGAATCTCGAGTGCAGACAGTGGAGAGCAGAAGAAAGGAAGAGGAAGGGGGCATTACTGAATGGAGAGCCTGTGCTGCCCCCTGCACTGTGCTGGGCTCTTCAGTGACTGGCCACTTTTACTGGGTGACAGCTCAGCTCTTTCAGGAGCACTTGTGTGGAAGGGCTGTTCTCATTTAGAGCTGAAATGTGCCTTTCTGAAACACCCAGACCAATGCTACCCTCTATAGGCACAGTGAGTGGGACATCACATCACTACAATGCAGTTCATGGCTAACAAAGTACAGCACCGGTCACATCCATTGGCCATCTGATGTGAGAGCCACTTGGAAGAAAGCAGAGGGCAATGATTCTCTAGGGTTCCAAGCAATGAAATAGAAGCATCATGGTAAAAATCCCAGGTTCTAGGAGTCTGACCACCTTGCTTCAAAGCTCAGATGCTCATTATCTGTATGTACTTGGACCAGCCCCTTATCCCCTCTAAGTCTGGATTGCCTCATCTGTCAAATGGGAATAGTGGCATTACATAATGGAGAGAGTTATTGTAAGACCAAACTAAAGCAAAGCAAAAATGTTTAACCTTTGGTTTACAGATGCTTGCTTCTGTTAAAGTGGAGGAAGAGAGGAAAAAGATGGCAGTGAGGAGAGTTGTTCAAAGTCACAAAGCAGGGGCCGGCGCCATGGCTCACTTGGTTAATTCTCCACCTGCAGCGCTGGCATCCCATATGGGCACCGGATTCTGTCCTGGCTGCTCCTCTTCCAGTCCAGCTCTCTGCTGTAGCCTGGGAAGGCAGTGGAGGATGGCCCAAGTGCTTGGGCCCTGCACCCACATGGGAGACCAGGAAGAAGCACCTGGCTCCTGGCTTCAGATCAGCACAGCGCCGGCCATGGAAGCCATTTGGGGAGTGAATTGGCGGAAGGAGGACCTTTCTCTCTGTCTCTCTCTCTCACTGTCTAACTCTTATCTGTCAAAAAAAAAAAATCCAAAAAGCAGCAGCATCATACCTAGAACTCAGATATTCTGTTGCTAAATGCAGTACTCTTTCCATTGCACTCAATGTCTTACAGAGACTAAATCTCCCCAGTGATCCACATGACAGCAGGGCCTGGCCCCATACTGCACTGCTCACAGTCTGTATTCACGGAATATTCTCCCTCCCTCAAGATCCCTGAAGCCTGAAATTGCTGGGATGGCATTTCATGCCACTGCCCCTTCCCTTTCACCCCTTTTAAATTGCAAGCACCCTAGCAAGGAGCCAGGGCAATAGAGGGAACCATCTTGGCTGACAGTGTGTCATGGTCCAACCACTCCCTGCATGCTCCCAACCTCCATGCAGAGCACAGTGTGATTCTGCATCACACACAGAAGAGAAAAGCCCCTTGCTTGAGGTCACACAACTAGCGCTAAATGGGGCAAGGGTTTCAGCCATGGAAGTCTGACTGCAGGGTCGATGCTTGTAACCACTAGGATCCATCCCCATTCTGATGCTACTTGTATCATTTTTTAAAAGATTTATTTAGTTATCATTTGAGAGGCAGAGTTACAAAGAGAGAAAGAGAAAGAGAGAGAGGTCTTCCATCCACTGGTTCACTCCCCATATGGCTACAAAGGCTAGAGCTAGGATGATCTGAAGTCAGGAGCCAGGAGCTCCTTCCAGGTCTCCTGTGCAGGGGCCCAAGCACTTGGACCATTTTCCACTGCTTTCCCAGGCCATAGCAGAGAGCTGGATAGGGAGTGGAGCAGCCAGGACTCCAACTGGTGCCCACATGGGATGCCAACACTGAAAGTGGAGGCTTAAACTTAACACCACAGCACTGGCCTTGCTACTTATAAGAGAAGGGGAAGATGAATATTACAGACCACTTCCCCTGCATGGGACAGTTTGTAACTTGTTTTGCCCTTTCTTGTTCACTCTGGCTGTATGAACACAAATGTGAAGCTTAATCCCTTCCCCATTTCCTAACAACAACAACAATAACAACAACAAACAACACATACAGAGCCTTTGTGTGTTAAGACCTTTCTCCCAAATGCAGCCACTCTTGTGTGGGTCTTGCATGTCGTACATATGACGTCATCCAACCCTGCGAGCAACTCCACGAGAGGGACACTATCGACTCCAGTTTTGCAGCTGGTGAGCCTCAGTGAGGTCAAGTAACTCGCTAAGAGGATGCTTATCTATCAAGTAGGGACTCAGCTAGCTTGTTTCTCTGGAAACAGCCCAGGGGGCCTGCATCAGATTCCTTTAGGATGTCACAACAGGCACTTGAGGCTGGGCAGGTCCTAGGCCCAGCCCCTCCAGAATCAGGCCTCACTCACCAGGGTGGGGAGGTCGTTGGGGAGGAATGGAGGGTGATTGTGGCGGTGTCCAGCAAAGAAGGCGGAGCAGGTTTCCAGGGACTTTGGGATGGGAATGAGCCTCTGGTCCAGCTGGGCAGGCTGTCCATGTCAAAAATGTCCACTCTTTTCCAGACAGCAGGTCTGCGGGTGTGTGGAGAATCAATGGTGTGGGTCCAGGGATGGGGGACTGTGCCCGCCATGGGCTCACAGGTAGGACCAGGCCCCAGGAGAATGAAGTAGGAGTTCCTCTCAGGATGAATGCAGAAATGCAGTGCCCTGCTTGTTCCTAGGGAAGATTTGGAGGCCACACTGCGCTGCCTGAGCTCTAACCTTAACTCTTCCATTTGCTGGCTGTGAGACCTTGATAACTGGCCTTCATCCTCTGTATCTCATGTTCCTCATCTGTTCCTTGGGGATATCAATAGGATCTAACCCATAGTTTTGTCTTAGAGATGAAATAACTGAGAAAAGAAAAGCAGCCCTTGACTGCAGATAGCTCTATGAACCAGCTTAGCACTGCAAATTAGGCCTTTGTGTTGTTAAGTGCTGGCCCCGCACTACCAGCTAGGTTGTGGCATTCTCCTGCTGGGCATAAATAATCCAAAAAGGAGATTAATACAAACTCACATATTTTTTCATAATTTCTTTCTAAGCACAGACAGACAAAAACAAGGTCACCATGCAAACTGCAGAAATATCAACATGTCCCTCTCCTAGCTGCTAGGAATGATGGCTGCCTCTTTCCTAATTACGTCTCTTGCCTCCTATTCTTCCCTTCTTCTAGATAACATTCATTTAGAATTCAAGTCATAAAATCATTCCTGATTCCTGACAGCACCCAACATAGAGCAGAACTCTCTCCAAAATCACCCAACCCAGTCTCACATCCTATAAGTCCTTTCTTTTGTTTTCTTTTTAAAAATATTTATTTTATTTATTTTGATAAGAGTCGGAGAACTCAGAGGGCTTCCATAGCCTTGGAAACTCATGACTGGAGCATAGGGAGATTACTGATGCCATAAACAGGAGTGTCAATTTGTAAAGTCAACAACAGGAGTCACTGTGCACTTACTCCTCATGTAGGATCTCTGTCCTTAATGTGCTGTGCATTGAGATTTAATGCTGTAACGAGTACTCAAACAGTATACTTCACTTTGTGTTTCTATGTGGGTGCAAACTGTTGAAATCTTTACTTAATGTATACTAAACTGATCTTCTGTAAAAAAAAAAAAAAAAAAGAAAGAAAGAAATTATCAATTCCCAACTTGACTCTCACTGGGATTAAACATGACAATAGGTATGATCTGATTTCATCATCATTTAAAAAATCATCTATTATTTTTCACTTTATGTTTCTGTGTGGGAGCAAACTGTTGAAATCTTTACTTAATGTATACTAAGCTGATCTTCTGTATATTAAGAGAATTGAAAATGAATCTGGATGTAAATGGAAGTGGAGAGGGAGTGGGAAAGGGGAAGGTTGTGGGAGGGAGGGACGATATGGGGGGGAAGCCATTGTAATTCATAAGTCGTACTTTGGGAAATTTATATTCATTAAATAAAAGTTAAAAAATATTTATTTTATTTATTTTTAAAAATATTTATTTTGTTTATTTGAAAGACAAAGTTACAGAGAGAGAGAGAGAGAGAGAGAGAGAGAGAGCTCTTCTATCACTGGTTCACTCCCCAAAAGGCTGCAAGGGCCAGGGCTGGGCCAGGCTGAAGCCAGGAGCCAGGAGCCAGAGGCTTCTTCCTGGTCTCCCAGTGGGTGCAAGAGCCAAGCACTTGAGCCATCTTCTATTGCTTTTCCAAGCCATTAGCAGGGAGATGGATGGGAAGTGGAGCAGCCAGAACTCTAATAGACTCCCATATGGGTTGCTATACCCACTATGCCACACAGCTGACCCCATCTGTAAGTCCTTTCTGACACCTCTACTGAGCCACCACCCACTCCCTCCAATGTGCACTGCTCCTCATTGCAATGAGTCAATCAACCCTATTTTTTTCAACTACAGTTGTGTACCTGGGGGACTTTGGTTGGAAGGCATGGACTAAGTTAATAAATAGAAAGCATGTAGAACAACACCCTCTACAGAAGCAGGGCCGCCTAAGGGATGCCACCATCATTACTGGGTAGGTTACCAAGGAGGTCCAACAGGGAAAGACACAGGACAGAAGCCAAGTGCGACATTGGATATAGAGCCAGGAGACATCAATGTAGGTCCCTACTTTCCATTCAAAATACAGGTTGAATATCCCTTATTGCAAATGCTTAGGGAAAGAGGTATTTCTGAGTCTGGAGTTTTCAGCTTTGGGAATATTTGCATAGGTTTTATAGGTTGAGTATCTCTAACCCAAAAATCCCAAATCTGAATACTCCCCAATCCAAAACTTTTTGAACATCACTTAGGGACTCAAAGTAGTCCAGATTTCAGCACATTTTGGATTTCAGATTTTTGGCTTAGGGATGCCCACCCTGTGGTAGCAAACATTTTATCAAGCTCTTTAACCTTGACAGACAAGATACTCAGTGTTTGATGCAGATGATCCCCTTTGTTTCTGTGGTACTGGGGCAAGTTGCCTAATCTCTGCGAGCCTTGGTTTCTCTGTCTGGGAAAAATAAAAGTACTTCAGAGGTTTGTTGTGAGTCTCCCACAAGCACCCTGGTGTTCTGTAGATCACCCATGCTGTTTTATTAGGGTGTGACTTAGGGTGCTGTTGAGACCTTGCTTGGGATGCCCATGTCCTGAATCAGAGAGCCCAGGCTTCAGTCCTCACTGTGCTCCTGATTCCAACTTCCCCTGGAAGGCAGCACAGAATGGATCAAGTACATGGGTCCCTGCTACCCATGTGGAGACCTAAATTGAATTTCTGACTTCTGGCTTTAGCTTTGCCAATCCTGGCAGTTGAATACATTTGTGGAGTGAACCAACAGGTGTTTTTCTCTGTCTTTTTCTCTCTGTCGAATAATGTGAAAAACAAACAAACAAAAATCACAGGTCTTTTTTTTAAAGTGACTTAAATGAGAAAGGCTGGGTTATAATCAAAGGGTACTCAGTTTTTCTAACTTAAGTACAAAATTGACAAGGGAGAGAGAGGTAGGCTGATTAAAGTAAGGTTACTTAAATTTTTGCATTATTTCATTTTTGTATAGTTGAGGCCTAGACCTTGGCTCTGATTCATGTTTCTTTCCTGGCAAAAATGGTTCAAAGTCACCATCAGAAAACTTCTTTCAATCTCAAGTTGTCATGAAGCTTCTTTTCCAGAAATTCCAGGAATGCTGAAAGTTTTTTGTTCCAAGTCTCTTGTTAATGTGAGCAAAACCTTTGGGATTTGTTTTCTCTGGAAAATAAGAATAAACTTAATTCCTACTCTACATACAAGGGGGCTCCAAAGAATTCATTGAACATGTGCATTATTTTTAAATCCATTTTCTAAGGACTTTTGAAGTCCTTTTGTACTTGTAGTAAGGACCAAACAAGAAGGTGTATACACAAAACTGGGTAGCAAGTATGCAGGAGGCATTATCAGGCCTTCTGGGGCTTCCCACTGCAGAGCAGTCTCTCATTTGGGGATCCATCCTCTGCTCTCTTATTGGCTGAGGTGTTTGTTCATGTGTCCTACAAGGCTACATGCATTAGGGAGGGTACGGGCTAAATGCCTGTCATAGGGCACTTTTTAAGCTTATGTGAAACAGAAGTTTATTTTTTCTCTGATAGTCCAAATTAAGTAGTCAGGTTAGTGGTGCAGCTCTGCTCCATGAGTCACTCCAAGTGTCTTATCTCTGGTTGAGGCTGGATTACTGTCTCATTTGATTTTCAGCCTGCAAGAGGCAAAAAAGTAGGTTCAACAACAACAACAAAACACTGTTTTTTAAGTTATTTCTTTGGGAGAGGGAGAAAGAGAGAGAGAGCACTCCCATCGTATGGTTTACTGCCCTAATGTCTGCATGGCCAGGGCTGGCCAATACCGAAGCTCGGCACTGGGAATTCAATCCAGGTGTGCCACATAGGTGTCAGGAATCCGACAACTGTAGCCATCACTGATGCCTTCCAGGGTCTATATCAGCAGGAAGCCAGAGTCAAGAGCCACAGGTGGGTATCAAACCTGGCATCTCCAGTATGAGCTGTGAGCATTTTAACTACTAAGCCAAACACCCAAACCTGATTTACTTTTTAAAGAGGTGACCTTGGGACCAGCACTGTGGCGTAGTGGGTAAAGCCGCTGCCTGTAGTGCCGGCATTCCATATGGGTGCCGGTTTGAGACCTGGTTGTTCCACTTCCAATCCAGCTCTGGGCCTGGGAATAGCAGTAGAGATGGCCCCTGCACCCTTGTGGGAGACCTGGAAGAGGCTCCTGGCTCCTGCTTCGGATCGGCACAACTCCTGCCGTTGCAGCCAACTGGGGAGTGAACCAGCAGATGGAAGACCTATTTGTCTCTCTCTGCCTCTCCTTCTCTCTCTGTGTAACTCTGACTTTCAAATAAATAAATAAATCTTTAAAAAAGTAAAGAGATGACCTAGAGATTCCATGCATTCCCACAATGGAAGAAAGAATGAAAAATGTAGTCTCTCACTGAGTGCAATTCAGCTTCACTGAAGGAGTTTTATGAATATTTTTAAAATTTGTATTTATTTGAAAGACAGAAAGACACAGAGGGAAATAGACACAGAGATTTTCCATGTACTAGTTCACTCCCCAAATGTCTGCAACAGCTGGTGCTTGGCCAGGACAAAGCCAAGAGACTAGAACTCAATCACGTCTCCCATGTGGGTGGCAGGAACTCACCTATTTGGGCCATTACCTGCTGCCTCCCAGGGTGTGCATCTGCAGGAAGCTGAAATAAGAAGCAGAGTCGGCACCTGAATCCAGGCACTCTGAGAGGGGATGTGAGTATGCCAAGTAATGTCTTAATTTCTCTGCCAAACACTTGCCCCTAGGAGTTTTACTTTTTTAAATAAATATTTTATTTATTCATTATTTACTTTGAGGTAGAGTTATAGATAGAGAGAGGGCGAGACAGAGAGAAAGGTCTTCCATCTGCTGGTTCACTCCCCCAAAATGGCCACAATGGCTGTAGCTGAACCAATCTGAAGGCAAGAGCCAGGAGCTTCTTCCAGGTCTCCCACGAGGGTTCAGAGGCCCAAGTACTTGGGCCGTCTTCCACTGTTTTCCCAGGCTATAAGCAGAGCTGGATTGGAAGAAGAGCCAATCTGGGACTTGAACAAGTGCCCATATGGGATGCTGGTGCTGCAGGCAGAGGCTTAGCCCACTATGCCACAGAGCTGGCCTTTACATTCTTTGTTGTTGTTGTTTTTAAGAATTTTATTTATTTTAGAGGTAGAATTACAGATAGAGGGAGATAGAGAGAAAGGTCTTCCATCCACTGATTTACTCTCTAAATGGCTGCAATGGCTGGAGCTCAGCTGATGTGAAGCCAGGAGCCAGGAACTTCATCTGGGTCTTTCATGTGGGTTCAGGGACTCAAGCATTTGAGCCATTTTCTGCTGCATTTCCAGGCCATAGCAGAGAGCTGGATTGGAAGTGGAGGGGCAGGGACATGAACGGGTGCCCATATGGGATGGTGGTGCTGCAGTGGAAGCTTTGCCTACTATTTTACAGTTTCAGCCCCAGAAGTTTAACTTTCTAAGTAGAGGAGAAGGAATAGCAGCAAAGAAAACATCAGGGAAGTGTACACTGCTCAATTTGCCAGTGGGTCACGAGGCCTGGTTCTTTACTGACAAATAACTGGGTGAAAAGCAGAGATAAAGTTTATTCAGATATTTCAATTACACAGTGCCAAAAAAATCAAATATTTGGAATCACCCCAGCCAATCTTCACACATGTTTGTTTTTTTAGTTTCCCCTAGGACTTGGCACTGGACAGACAAAGCCTGGTGCACATAACAATTCATGAACTCTCACACGTATATAGGTAGGCATGCACACACAGACACTCATATCCATGTAGACACAGATACATACATACACATATACAGATCTAACATGCACATACCTTACACATGTACTCAAGGAATATAAGACATACCTTGTCTCTTTGCAGCATGATAATCACATTATTCAAAAAAAATAAATAAAGGTACCAGGCATCTGTATCCAAGTGCAGCCTATGACCTGGGTTGTAATTCCTGGTGAGTGACAGTTTCTCTGTACTTCTGCTTCTACATTATTAAGTGAGTATAGTATCAGCTGGTTTATAAAATTTTCTTGAAATTAAATAAAATGTCATACATACTTGCTTTATGTAACGTGTGAGGTATGGGTGGTACTTGTTTTTAGGTAATGGAGGCTCAGAGCAAGTTAATAATAAGCTAAGAATTTTTTATCCCATTCTTGCTTCTTAATATAAAGAAACATCTGAGGTACACTTTTTGTAAAATTTGCAAGGTATTTTGCAGGTAAACTGTATACCAAAATATAACAAGCATACAGAAAAGTGTATAAATATAAGTGTATAGCTCACTAATAACTCCAAGGGGGAATCTGCCCAGGTTATCAGCACTGAAATGAAGAACTGAAACATGATGAGCACATGCAAGCCTCCCTCATTTCTCCATCTGGGAAGAATCACTATCCTACACTACAGGCTGACATTGCCTTTTTAGACTTTATACAAATAGAAACACACACAGTTATTCTTATGTCTGGCTCTTTGTAAAAATTGTATTAATCCATATTGTTCTGTATAGTTGTAGCTTGTTTTTGCCTTCTCACTGCTGTACAGGATCTCAGTGAATATACTTGAATTTGCTTACTTATTCTAGCATTGATGGGCAATTGGGTTGTTCCTGGATTGAGATATCTCAATAATGCTGCCCAGAACATTTTTGTTTTTGTCTTTGATGAATCTATTTTTTAGTGGTCACATACCCATGAGTGAAATTTCTGAGTGTTAGCATTTGCAGATGTCCATCTTTTGTAGAAAATGGCCATGCAATTTTACAACATGGTTGAAAGAATCTCATATGTGTAGTTGGCAGAAACTTGAGAGACATTGCTGGTTTCATCTGTCCCCAATCTCTCCCTCACTGGACCTATGCTTCCTGGGATCCAGGAATTTTACTCCTCCTTGTTCGGGTCAGTAGCTCATAAGCAATCTGTTAGTCATCTATGGCTATGCAGCAAATTCTCTCCTAACACAGTAGCCTGGAACAAAACTACATGTGTGGTATTTCTGACAGTTTCTGTGTTCCAGAGATTTGAGAGTGACCTGGCTGCTAGTTCAAGCTTAAAGTCTGCAAAGAGATTGAATCAAGTGTTGGCCTGGGCTACTGCACCTGAGGGGTTGACTGCAGTTGGAAAATCTACATATTCTTTCTGCTTTCCCTCTCATAATTAATCAATGTTAGCCATGCTAATCATTCATAGGTACAATTATTGCAGCAACAACCAAAACAACCGGCTTGCTCTTTGGCATCAGGAAGAGTGTAATAATGTGGCAACTTGCTGTGAAAATGGTCCCTAACAATCTACTTCCTGGAGTTCATGCCCTATGCAGTACCCTTCCATACTGAATATGGATGACTTGGGCAATAAATAAAATACTGAGAAGATAATAGTGTGTGATATCATAACATACATTGGTGACAAGCTGGGGCTCGCTGCTGGCAGGAAACCTCAGGCGTTTTCTGCATGAGTCTATCTATCTGTAGGCAGATTGAGTACCCCCTCACAACACAATGGAAGCATCCTTTTCTCTTTTATAGATTAGCCATACAATGTGGGCATGAAACTACAAAGTGGGAGAATCATTAGGGGCTATCAGGATGGCTGGGTGTCACACCATAAGCCCTTCCTCACACCAAACAAATATTTTTTCTGTGATAATTGGAACTGTAAGCCATTAGCACAGGGACAGGTAAATCCTAATGGACAATGAGAGAGAAAGAAGAGAGAATATAAAGAATAAATCAAGTTCATGGAGAAATGCAGGCTTGAATAAAGAAGTCACAGGACAGCTGAGTATCTGGGTAAGAGTGAATAAAAAGATAAGATATATGTGTATGTGAGGGGGGTGAGGAAGACCGCAGAGAGAGTCCAAAAAATGCTTTCCTTTATTTATTAATTGGATTTTTTTGCCAACAAAACCTCATCTCTGTCATTGTTTAGACACAAGCAGTAACCCAAGTATTCTGTTTTATCATAGGTCATTCAATTTACCATTCATCCATGCATTTACCTCTTATTAAACATCCAACCAAGTGCCAGGTGCTGTTCTAGAGAATGATACGGTACAGAAATGAATAAAAACACAAACCCTGGCATGGGGAATGGAGAACTAGGAACTAGGATTATCGTGCATCTACTGTATCCTAGTACATTTACATTTATTGTTATAATTCTCATAACTACTCTAGATGTTGGCATTTTGATTCCCACTGAACAGATGAATAAACTGAGATTGAGAATCTGACTAACTTAGAATTGGAGTTGAAAAGTGGTGAGTAGAGAGTGATTAAGTAGCAGACAAAAGTCCCCACATAGGACAGTGAGAGTTCAGAGGAAAGGGTGAGTACTTTTGCTTGGGAAGTATTGCTGGGCTTCATGGAGAATACAGCATTTCAGTTTGGTTTTGGTGGGTGAGTTAGGGATTACAGAAAAAGGCCATATCAGGAAGAAAGAGTACCAAAAAACATGGATGCATAATGGATATGAATGATGACAGTTACAGAGACATACATATATGAGTAGAGAAACGTGCAGAAAGGAAAGAAGTAGCTGATGGAGGTAAACAAATGTGTTTGATCACATCAATACCAGGCAATGACAGATGCAGTAGTTTTTTTTTTTTTTTTTTTTTTTTTTTTTTGACAGGCAGAGTGGACAGTGAGAGAGAGAGAGAGAGACAGAGAGAAAGGTCTTCCTTTTGCCATTGGTTCACCCTCCAATGGCTGCCATGGCTGGCACGCTGTGGCTGGCACACTGCGCTGATCCAAAGCCAGGAGCCAGGTGCTTCTCCTGGTCTCCCATGGGGTGCAGGGCCCAAGCACCTGGGCCATCCTCCACTGCACTCCCTGGCCACAGCAGAGAGCTGGCGTGGAAGAGGGGCAACTGGGACAGAATCCGGCACCCCGACCAGGACTAGAACCCGGTGTGCCAGCGCCGCTAGGCGGAGGATTAGCCTATTGAGCTGTGGCGCCAGCTCAGATCCAGTAGTTCTTTAAAGTAGCAGAGAGTTGGAGAAAGCTAGATCATCATTTCGCAACTGAGTGTGAGCTCTTTTCAGGCTGTTTGGATACTATCTTCTTCAAGTTATTTAAAATTAAATTGTGAGTTTAGCTTCAAACACAGCAAAAAACTGTAGATTGACAAAGTATATAAAATTATCCAATGATTAAATAAAAATGATATTCCATTTACTGATAACAATGGCAATAGCTGTCTGTTAACTGAGTTGTGCAACTGTGGGCAATGGGACTCCCAGAGTGAGGGTGTCAAGAAAGGAGAGGGACTACAGTGTTAGACACAAGATAGTTGTTAAAAGAGATGTTGCAAAAAAAAAAAAAAAAAGAGAGAGAGAGAGAGAGAGATGTTGCAGGTCAGCGCCACAGCTCAATAGGCTAATCCTCTGCCTGCGGCATCAGCACTCCGGGTTCTAGTCCCAGTCAGGGCGCTGGACTCTGTCCCGGTTGCCCCTCTTCCAGGCCAGCTCTCTGCTGTGGCCAGGGAGTGCAGTGGTGATGGCCCAAGTGATTGGGCCCTGCACCTGCATGGGAGACCAGGAGAAGCACCTGGCTCCTGGCTTCGGATCAGCGTGATGCACCGTCTGCAGCGCGCCAGCTGTGGCAGCCATTGGAGGGTGAACCAACGGCAAAAGGGAGACCTTTCTCTCTGTCTCTCTCTCTCTCTCACTGTCCACTCTGCCTGTCAAAAAAAAATATAAAAAAGAGAGATGTTGCAGAGTCAAATGCCCAGGTCTGCTGCTAAGTAAAGAAAGGAAAAGAGTAGGGGCCGGCATTGTATAGCAGGTTCAGCTACCTGCAACACAGGCATTCCATGTGAACACTGGTTTGGGTCCCAGCTGCTCCACTTCCAAACCACTTCCCTGCTAGTGCTTGAGAAAGAAGAAAATGACTTCAGTGCTTGGGGCCCTGCCAGCTGTGTAGGAGACTTGGATGGAATTCCAGGCTCCTGGCATTGGCGTGACCCTTTCCCAAGTGTTGCAGTAGTTTAGGGTTGAACCAGCAGATGGAAGATTTGTCTCTTTCTCTCTCCACCCCCCACCCTCTCTCTCTGTGACTCTCTCTTTCAAATAAAGCAAATAGATCTTAAAAAGGAGAATAATAATAATAATGATCATAATCATAGTAAGAAGGACCTCCTGGGAATGATAAGGAGCCTTGGGCTATTGAATGCCAGGAATAACCCCAGAGTCTTAGAGTTAGGAGTAGGCTGTAGGATTATTTACTCTACTTTTCTTCCAATTTTACTATAATTTTTAAGTGACTTGCTCTATTTTCTGATCTGAAATGTAATTGACAAAACTGAAGTTGGAAAGGAAGAATGAGTTTTTTTTTAAGTGGGGTTCCTCTGAATAAACCTCATCCTTGACAAAAAAAGAAGACACAGTCTTTGACCTCAGGCAGGCTAAGGGTCAGAGCTCTGTGAATATCACCAGGTTAAGACATTCCTGTTACACTGGATTGGCACTGTGTCTTCCCCTCTTCCCCAAAGCCATAAATCAAACTCCTAACTTCCTTGGGAAAAGGGTCAGTACAGCTGTAATGAGTTAAAATGAGGTCATACTGGAGTGGGGTGGGCCCCAAATCCAACTGGGGAGCTTCAAAAAATTTTGGAAAATGTGTATTATTAAAAAAACTACAAGCACATTGCTAATATTTTTGCACAAAAATAAATTGATTTTTAATTCCCTTTTTTCCACAAATTTTTTGAAGTCTACTTGTATAACCAGAGTCCTTGGTAAAAGGGAAACTTAGACATAGTGTGGGAGAATGGCCCATAAACCTGAAGGCAGAGATCTGGGCGATGCTTCTGTTAGGTAGGAAGTCAGATATGAGCTTATGTGTGTGTGCCAAAGGCCCAAGGAGACATTTAGGTCCAGCATATGCATCTCAAAGTCATCCCGATAACGTTTTGGGGGCAGCCCAGTATTTCATCCTGCCCTGCCCCTTCTACCAGATAACCTGCCAGGTGGGTGTCCCCACCCCTTCTGCCTGATATCTGCGTTTCAAATATGCTGCTCAGGATCCTGACCCTCCAGGGGGTCCTGCCCATCCTTCCTCTAACAGGGCAATTCCAGCCAGGCTTCCCCCTGTCTGATAACTTCAAGGGGAAAACTCAGATAGGAGTTTTTAGTATTTATACCCATACAGTCTTTGTTTCAGGAGGAGATGTGAGAAGACAAAAACCCATCCCCTTAAAACCCCCCAGCCTCCCAATTCAATCCCATCAAGGTGGCATGTGCCAATGCCATCTCACTATTCCAAGTGATCAATTTCAGTTCACAATTGATCATAATGAAAGGACTAAGAGTCAAAGGGAGCACATAAACAAGTCTAGTATCTGCTAACACTAACCGATAGAATAAATAAAGGGGAGAGTGATCCAACATGGGAAGTGAGATACTCAGCAGACTCATAGAATGGCAGATGTCCTAAATAGCACTCTGGCCTCAGAATCAGCCCTAAAGGCACTCAGATCTGGCTGAAAAGCCCATGAGAGTATTTCAGGCATGGAAAGCCAAGACACTCTGGCAAAAAGATCTCTGTGAGTGAGATCCCAGTGAAAAGAACAGGTCTTCAAAGAGGGAGGTGCCTTTCTCTGAAGGGAGGAGAGAACCTCCACTTTGACTATGACCTTGTCTAAACAAGATAAGAGTCGGAGAACTCAAGGGGCTTCCATAGCCTTGGAAACTCATAACTGGTGCATAGGGAGATTACTGATACCATAAACAGGAGTGTCAATTTGTAAAGTCAACAACAGGAGTCACTGTGCACTTACTCCTCATGTAGGATCTCTGTCCTTAATGTGCTGTACACTGAGGCTTAATGCTATAACGAGTACTCAAACAGTATATTTCACTTTGTGTTTCTATGGGGGTGCAAACTGTTGAAATCTTTACTTAATGTACACTAAACTGATCTTCTGTTAAAAAAAAAAAAAAAAGAAAAGAAACTATCAATTCCCAACTTGACTCTCACTGGGATTAAACATGACAATAGGTCTGATCTGATTTCATCATCATTTAAAAAAAATCATCTATTATTTTTCACTTTATGTTTCTGTGTGGGAACAAACTGTTGAAATCCTTACTTAAGGTATACTAAGCTGATCTTCTGTATACTAAGATAATCGAAAATGAATCTTGATGTGAATGGAAGGGGAGAGGGAGTGGGAAAGGGGAGGGTGGTGGGTGGGAGGGACGGTATGGGGGGGAAAGCCATTGTAACCCATGAGACGTACTTTGGAAATTTATATTCATTAAATAAAAGATAAAAAAAAAAAAAAAAACACCCCCCAGCCTCAACCAGACTGCGCGCTCAGCCCTCTGCCTCGCTGCTGAGCCGCCCGCCTGGCCTGCCCAGGTGTACTCTCTCCATTCAATCATGTAACCCTGCTCTCCCCCTGTCTGAGCGACTGGGCGCTCTCTCTCAGGTTCTGTCTGGAGAGGTGCCCATCTGTTCTTACGGATGTCCCTACCCTAATAAACCTTGCTATTTTGCTTTCCACTACTCTCTGTCTCATGCCTGAATTCTTTCTTGTGCGAAGACAAGAACCCTGCCATTTACCCATAAACTTCTAGAGGCCAATGAGACAAAAGATGGCCAGTCAACTGCTAGAAGCTCTGAGGGAGACCTGGAATGCATTCCTCCTCACACCTGCCGAGGGAGCCAACCTTTGGACATCTTGATCTTGGTCTTCCAGCCTGTGGGACTGCCAGACAATACTAGCCACTTCATTCATTGTGTTTTGTTATGACAGCTCTAGGAAATTAATACAATGCCTAGGGAAGAAAAGATTACTCAGAAAGTAGGCCATGGGAAAGAAGTAACATTGTGTTAGAGAAATAATGAAGCTATGCATTAATTCATCCAAATGCTGTGAGAGTACAGGGTACCTTGCATGGCCCTGGAGCAGGTGCATCAGACCCGCCCTGCCTCTGAGAGGCTCCAAGTGTGGTTCCAATCAGGCACATAGCAGAAGTGAACATCATAGGGCCCCAAAGGATTGAGACAGGCAAAGGTTTGGATGCAGAAGGTGATATCTGAGCCAGGCCTTGAGGATGACTGTGTTTGCCTGCTGGTTGCTTAATGGAATTGATTATTTCTATCTCTGGAAAAAGCCTCCTAAAAGTCCCTACTTGCTCCACACAGCCATCAAGGGGGCAAAACTACAGATTTGCTAAATTCGTGCATTCCTGCAGGTCAAAAGCCAGCTGCAACACCCCAGGCAGTTGTCGCAATCCTCTGCCCTAGAAGGCCTGCCATTCCTAGGAAAAACAGCACCAGAGATGCTGGCCTCAGGCAGCTAAGACTCAAGTCCCTCTGGAGCTTCAGGCTCGTGCACAAACTGGCTTTAGAAATTCACCCTGCTGGGGGGGTCTTCCTATCTTGGCTGCCTAGACCTCTCTGCAGTGCTAAAAAGTCAGATTGTGTTATTTATTGCTAAAAACAACAACAAAAATAACTCCTTCTTTCCAAATATTCCATGCATGATAAGTCAGGACTTTAGCAAATCACAATGTTGATATTTTTAAGGGCTGTGCTTCCAGGCCCTGAAACAGGAGCCAGGTTTGGCCTCAGGATCATTTGGCTTTCCCATATTAGGGCCCCCCCGCCCCCCGGGGCTTCTTAACTGTAGCTCCCTAAGACCACTGCTCTGAGCAACACTGCTAAGGAACACAGCAAAGAACAGAGCCAATTGCAACTACAACCACATGGGCCTAGTGGAATGATATCCAAAGTACTGCAGGGAGGGGCCTCTCTTCACTCCAGTTACTTCCCCATTGGTTTGACACATTCCCTGAAATTCCATTAAGATGATGGAATCTATTCCTTTAAATTCAAATGGGAAAACAACAGTGGGGGTTGATGTGGCAAGATACACATCAGTAGTCTGCTCTGCTTGTCTGATAATACTGGGAAAAGCTCACATACTCATCTGCTCCAGGCCCTAGGGTCTCCCTCTGGGTATTGAGGCCTCATTCACTGTGGTTGTTACCTGTCTGGTCCCTTGAGGCAAGTGTTTTGTAACCCTTGCTCAACTGATCCATGTATATCATTTTGGCCACCACCTAGGTAGAAATATTTTAAGATGTCCATCTCCAGTACATGCCCTCCCTTTAAATATGTTTCTTCTAATTGCCCCTGAATACTTTATCCTCAACTAACTCATCATCATCCATCATGAAACTATCTTTCTCCAGAGTTCCCTTTATCCAGTTTCCCAAGCCAGAAGAAAGGAAATCATCTCTGATGCTTTTTCCTCTAGCACATCAAATCAACCACTAAGACCTACTGATATAACTTCTTGAAGTTTCCTGTAACTTTTCACTCATCTCCTTTCTTTCAGATACTTCCCCAGTTCAGGACTGCATTGTCTTCTACCTAAACTACTAGAAAACTTCCAGAAGGATCTCTGTGCTGTCAGCTCATTTCTGTCCAATCCTTTTTCCACTTACTAGCCAACGTATTGTTTAAAAAATGTAAATCTTCACCTGGAAGCAAACTACCTCAACATAACAAAGGCCATATTTCATCTGTTTTGGGATGACATGTCATTATATGTAGAAAATTCTAAAGATTCCATGAAAAACCATGAAACCTCTAAATGCAAACTCAGTACGCAAATATCAGCAAATTTCCACGCACTAACAATTAACAATAGAAAAAGGAAATAAGGGGGCCGGCACTGTGGCATAGCAGATAAAGCCTCTGCCTGCAGTGCCAGCATCCCATATAGGTGCTCGTTCTAGTCCTGGCTGCTCCATTTCCAATCCAGCTCTCTGCTATGGCCTGGAAAAGCAGTAGAAGATAGCCTGAGTCCTTGGGCCCCTGCACCCTGTGGGAGACCCAAAAGAAGCTCCTGGCTTCAGATTGGTGCAGCTCTGGCCGTTGAGGCCAAATGGGGAGTGAACCAGTGGATGTAGGAACTCTCTCCCTCTCTCTCTTCCTCTCTCTCTCCCTCTCTCTCTCTCTCTCTCTCTCTCCCCCCCCTTCACCTTCTTTTTCTGTGTAACTCTTTTGAATAAATTAATATTTAAAAAATAAAAGGAAATAAGTCCATTTATAATAACATCAAAAAAGAATAAAATAAGAATAAATTTAAACAAGGATAGAAAATCATTGTACTTGAAAACCACAAAACATTGCTAAAAGAAAATCAGGAAGGTACAAATAAATTGAAAGATATTCCAGGTTGACGGATTGGAAGACTTAATATTGTTAAGATGTTAATACTGCCCAATGCAATCTATAGATTCAATGTAATCCCTGTCAAACTCTATGATGTTTTTAGCAGAAATCTTTTGGATTGTTCTATTAAAGTTTATCCTAAAATTTATACAGTATCTCAAACCAAAACAACCTTGACACAGAACAAAATTGTATGGGTGCCAAGACCATCCAGTGGAGGAAAGGAAAGTCTATATTCAACAAGAGGTATTGGGACAAATGGATATACACACGATGGAAAATGAAGTTGTACTCTCACCTTACAACTTATGCAAAATTAACTCAAAATGGATCAATGAGAGTTAAAACTATTAAAAAATTAGAAATAATATGAGGAGAAATGTTGATGAAAGTGGATTTGATTTCTTGTATATGGCATCAAGAGTGTAGGCAACAAAATAAAAAATAAATCAGTTGAGCTTCATCCAAATGAAAAACTTGTGTATCAAAGGACACTATAAACAGAGTGAAAAGAAAACCTATGGAATGGGAAAAATACTTGAAAATAATGTATTTTTAGGGGATGGTTATTTAGAATACATAAAGAACTTCTACAGTTCAGCAACAAAAATATCAAACAATACAATCTGTTTAATTTTATTTTTTAAAGGTTTATTTTATTTATTTCAAAGTCAGAGTTACAGAGAGAGGTCTTCTATCCACCGGTTCACTCCCCAAATGGCTGCAATGGCCAGAGAGGAGCCAAGAGCTTCCTCTTGATCTCCCATGTGGGTGCAGGAGCCCAAGGACTTGGGCCATCCTCTGATGCTTTCCCAGCTATAGAGAGCTGGATCAGAAACCGAGCAGCCTGGACTCGAACTGGAACCTATATGGGATGCCAGAGCGGCAGACCATGGCTTTAATGTGTTGCAACACAGTGCCAGCCTCTCCACAATCCAATTTGAAAAGGAGCAAATGATTTGAACAGACATATAAAATGATCAATAAGCATATAGGCAATTCAAAACTGCAATGAGATACCACTTCACGCCAATTATCATAGCTTAAAAAAATCAACCAACCAACCTATCAATCAACTAATGAAACAAAAATGCCACAAACAGCAAGTTTTGTGAGAACATGAAGAAATTAGAATAACGTGCATTCCTGGTGAGAAAATCAAATGGGACAGGAGCTATGAAAAACATGGCAATTTCTCAAAAAATTAAACAGAATTACTGTATAATACATCAATTTTACTTCTAGTTATACAAAAGGGATTCAAAATGATCATGAAAACTGCATATTGTGGAATTTTAATAATGAGGCATGAGTTCAAAAATGTTGTACACCAAAATAAAGTTATATATTAAATCCAGTTTTCCATGAAGTGTTAAAAATACCTTCATATATCCAAGTGAATCAGAAGCAATACTTGAACAGATTTCGTACACTAATGTTTATAGAAGCATTACTCACAATAGGTAAAAAATTAGAACCAACTTGAGTATCTAAAGAGGGAGGACTGGATAAACAAAATGCGGTATATATACAAGTATGGGATCCACACAAAGGAATATTATTCAACTTTACAAAGGAAAGAAATTCTGACACATGCTACAGCTTGGATGAATATTGAAGACATTGTACTAAAGGAAATAAGCCAATCACAAAAGGAGAAATATTATATGATGACACTTATCTGAAGTATGTAAAATGAACAAATTCTTGGAGACAGAAAGCAGAATGGTGATTGCCAGGAGCTGGAAGGAGGAGAGAATGGGGGATTCATGTTTACTGGGTATGGTTTCTGTTGGAGACAGTTTTTAAAAAGTTCTGGATGTTGGTGGTGGTGATGCTTCCATGATAATGTGAATGTTCTCAAGGCCACAGAACTGTATACTTACAATGGTAAACTTTGTGCTAGGTATATTTTACCACAATAAAAAAAAAAAAAAAAAAAAAAAAAAAAAAAAAAACACGTAAACCCAGTGCAGCCTTACTTAAGACCCTTAAATGTGGTCCCATCACCTTTGGGGTAATGGTTGTCCTTTTGAGCTCACAAATGGACTTTCTTCTTCTGATTGGATCTATATCCCTTTCTGATCTCTTTTTCTGATTTATAGCTGTCTTCTTCCAATAGTAAGTAAATTCTTATAGTTTCCCAAGAAGAAGGCAATTTAGCCACCTGACTGCATTCAGTCTCCTCTGCCTGTCTTCAGTGGTTCTCATTGCTGGCTGCAGATTTAAGATCAATCGGGAATTTGAATAAATACTAATACCTGGGTAGTCCTCAAAACTAATTAAATGAGAAATCTCCCCAGAGGGGGTCCAAAGATAAACATTTTAAGCTCCACAGAAGATTTCAGTGGGCACCCACTATTCTAGAACATAATTTTCCACCTGTCAGAGCCTCTTTAGCTAGTTCATGTGTTCTTCAAAATTCAGCTCAGATATCTCCTCCACCCAAAAGTCTCCCCTGATGTCACCCAGGAGACCAACTCCAGCACTCACGCTCTGGGCATCCACAGGTTCCCAGGGCAGTTCCCCCATTATATTGTAAGTATCTCCACTTCTCTATATTCTCCATCAAAGGCTGAACTCCTTGAAGGCAGGGGTGCTATTTATTCATCCTGGTTGTCCCTGTTCCAGAATATGGTAAGTGTCCCAAAGGTGAGCTTCTCTTTCCCTCATTGCCTTCCGCTTGAAGGCAACGAACCCACCCAATTGGGGCCATCTTCCCGGAGACTTACGCCAGTGTGGCAAAAGGCAAAATTAGAATCCCAGTCCTGGACTCTCCTTATTTAACAATTTAACACCTGTAAGGATCACTTGGTAATTTTCCCAGACTTTTTGAAGCAACAGCTGGAGAATGGCTTACCATCAAGAATACTCCCATGGCTTATCTTAGTGTGGATGGAGAGACTGCCTTCCTAGTGGAAACGCAGTTGATTGGAGAAATGGGGTTAAGTAGTAAGGAGGCAAGAGTTCAGGGTGTGGCCCAGATACATTTTACCAGAAGCTTATCAAATAAAATTGCCTCTCTGTTTTTTTTTTTTTTTTTCTTTCTGTTTTTCATCTATCAAGTGAAGATAGCAGTACTTTGCTTTCTAGCTCACTGGCTGTTTTGAAAGTCAAATCTGCCCACCCACAAAGAGCTGAATGGAGAAATTCAAGTGTATTCATACAAAGACTACTGTATAACATTGTGAACTAATAAATTACAACTATGCGCAGGGCAATGGATAAATCTCACTTAATGTTGATGAAAGAAACCAGACATTAAAGAGTATAACACCACGCAATCACATTCACATAGAAAGTACAAGAGTAGACACTAACTGGCCTATGCTGTTGAAAGCCAGGATAGTGGCTTGGCGGGGGTGAGCAGTGACCAGAAGGAGGCCCAGTGGGACTCCTGGGGAGCTGGTAATGTTCTACTTCTTCATCTGAGTGCCCATTACTAAGATCTGCTCAGTTTATAAAAATACATTAAGACATACCTTTATGTATATATGATATATTGCATTATAAAACTTTTGAATCTAAACCAAACAGCACATACAAAACACAGAAGCACTATGTAATGTTAATATACAGTGGTAGTGATTATAAAAATATACATAAACATAGATGTACCAGTATATGCCTGAATGTGTATGCATATGCATATACATATAATTATATATATGCAATATATATGTATAATCTACTTTTATTGATGTCTTCTACTGTAGACATGGTGGCAAGCACTTCACACATGTTATCACATAATCTTTACATAAATTCCATTTTTCACAAGAGGAAATGGCAACCAGAGAAAATAAGAAATTTGTTTAAGAGCAATGTGATCTTGGGCAAAACGTAAGTGTTCCCAAACTCAGACCTCTGACCAACTCACCGTAAAGCTTTAGAGAGAACACAGGCTTTAACATCAGAATCGCAGGGACCAATTCTGTGGACTTGGATACATTTCCTGACCTTTCTGTTGACTCAATTTCCTCATCTTTAATATGGAGATAATAATACCTGACCTTTTGCAAGTCACAGGCAGTGAAGATTAATTGAAAGGAAATGAGAAGAAGAAAGAAGAAAGATCTATGACTGAGTCATCCAGGCTCTCTGGGGCTGCATGGACATACACAGGGAAGTCAGGGGATGAGCTGCGAGGCGGGGTAAATGGGAATGGGAGGAAATGGACATGGAAATGAGAGAAGGAAAATAAAAGGGAAGAGAACTCTATAAGAAAGATTTTGGAAACACTTGTGTCTCATTTACTGATGCCAAAGTAACTACCAATATGAGGGTACTTCAACAAGATGCTGGGCAAATAGGATTAAAAGGTAATACATATTTGCCACAAAATCAGACAAACTATCTTTCACATTGATTTTCCATGATTTCCAAAGGCAACATGATGCATTAGAGAGAGTACCCTGAGTTATAAACTGATGTCTCAATGCCCTGAATCTCTAGCTCCTTATTTGTAAAGCAGAAAGATCCACGCTTCCCTGACTCCCTGGGCAGAACAAAGCAAATGAAGAGACTCTTATTTATTTATTTATTTATTTTGACAGGCAGAGTGGACAGAGAGAGAGAGACAGAGAGAAAGGTCTTCATTTGCCATTGGTTCACCCTCCAATGGCCGCCGCGGCCGGCGCGCTGCGCTGATCCAAAGGCAGGAGCCAGGTGCTTCTCCTGGTCTCCCATGGAGTGCAGGGCCCAAGGACTTGGGCCATCCTCCACTGCACTCCCGGGCCACAACAGAGAGCTGGCCTGGAAGAGGGGCAACCGGGACAGAATCTGGCACCCCGACCAGGACTAGAACCCCGTGTGCTGGCACCACTAGGCGGAGGATTAGCCTATTGAGCCGCGGCGCTGGCCCGAGACTCATATTATTTTAAAAAGCTGCAACACCATTTGGGTCTTGGTCAAAGTCACCTGTATTAGTTAAATGACCCAAACCACTTTCCATTTCTGAGTGTGTTTCCTTCTCTGCGAAAGGAATAAAAATAGGAACCACGTCACAGAATTGTTAAAGTGATCCAATGAAATCACGCAGGTACCTGCTTAGCACAGTAGCATCTGGCACACAGAAGGACTCAATAAATGGCTGTGGTTTTGAGCACTACCAACAATAGCAATAGGGACATTTCTGTGGGGAAGTTAAAAAGTAAGGAATATGGAACATTTTTGGAAAAGAAGAATTTATGGAAAAATGTAAAAGCCTGTGTTTCCTAGTCTTCTTCATTTGTCCTTGCCCAGAGAAATTGTTTGCCTGGGGTAGTGTGCTTCTTGGTGAATTTTCTTTGACTCTGTAAGGGTGGAAGCCTCCTGCCTCCTGTGATTGAGCACTCCCAAGACACCGGGTCATTTCCTGGACTTCATTTATTTAATAACTAATCTCAGATTGCCTTCCCTCTTCTGAAGCTGGCCAGTCTTGCTCCCACCCCCACCCCTTTCAAAGTCTCACCTCTTTAATCATTTGGATAATGCTGAGACACACTACAAACCATTTGAATGGAGGGCCCATAAGTGAAGGCTGCCTTTCCTTGGGCCTGCTTCTCAGCCTAGCAGTATTTCTGATGATTTTCAATAATCCCAGCAAATCACTCATGTCATTGTCTCCCATAGCCACCTACTTAATATTCTTAGTCAACAGATTTTTTTTTGGATACTTATGTCTGGGAAAGGCTGCTACAGCAGGCCCCAAAACCCCAGAAGAATGAATCTACAGCTAGAATTTGCACCAGCCAAGCCTTTAGCTGCAAAATTTACATTTTCCCAAGATAATAATAACCATAACTACCAATTCTGAGCCATAATCGAAGCCAGGCACTATGCCAAGCACTGAATCTGTACTTTTATGTTTAAACCTCATGAAATGTACTCCCATGTCCATTTTGTGGATGGAGAAATTCAGGCATAGGACAACACCAGACACTGTTATTTAAAGTGTGGTCCTGAACAACTGCATTGCCTGGGAATTTGTTAAAAATGCAAATTCTCTGGCTCCCCACAGACCTAGGAATTATAGTCAGCTTACATATATATATATATATATATAAAATATCTTATATATACATACATATATATGTGTGTGTGTGTATATATATATATATATCAAATACCTGAAAGAAGCTACTTATGAAAGAAGGAGGTTTATTTCCCCTCACAGCTGGGGAAGCTCACAGTACTAGGTTGGCACTGGTCTGGCACCTGATGAGCTCAGAGGATGACAGGACAAGCACAGTGAAAGATCACGTGGTGAGCCGAGGAAGCAGAGCTACAAGGAGTGCCCACCTCCTCACAGCCACCTGGCCTCTCTATAAAACTGTATTTGATTGGGGCTGTACTGCATACAATCTAATCACTTCCCACAGGTTCACAATTGTATTATCTCAACCTTTATTCTAATAACCATTAGCTGTAATCCAGTAACCGTTAGCATAAGACTCTGAGACCAAGCCTTTGACACATGGGCCTTCAGGAGGCACCCAAGCTAATGTGGGGATGGTATTCAGGAATGTCAGAAGCATATGATGGCATGGATGGATGTGCTGGTCAGAGTTAAAGGTACAAATTCTGACATGATAGAAATGTTCGGATTCATAGGATGATATAAGATGATGGGAATCCAGATGGAAAAAATTAAGAATTTGCCATCAATTATATAGGAGCTGCAAATTTTGTGGAAGGAGAGAGAACATTTCTGGGCATCCATGAGAAGCATCTGCTGGCACTATGTAGGAGACATGGACGCTGGATGTGGGAGAGAGGGACAATGTGACCTGAGGAAGTGGAAAATGCCAGCTCTTGCTGTTACCTTGAAGGACTTTGCCAAGGGCTTGGTCTAGGTAAACAGCAGTGGGTGTGAAGGATGGGTGAAGATAAAAGTTGTGGGATGGAATATTGGCAAGAGTGGGTGACTGATCAGCCAAGGACAGACAAAGATGTAGGTGAGTCAGGAGCTGAGAGCTGTCTTCATGTCTGTGCTTAGCTATTCTCCCAACTCCCTGGGCCAGGACAGAAAAACAGTGCCGGTCTAACAGAAGGAATTCAGGTAAGGTAAACCAACTGTATGATGTATGATGGATTCTGAGGGGGTATGTTTTTAAATTCTTCAATTCGGTGCTTGGTCCCATGATACATAAGTAACAGGATTGCAGTTTATGGCTACTTTGTTATGTCCTATTGTTGTGGTTTTCACCTTTATTTACACTATAGAAAATTTCAAACATATACCAAACTGGAGAGAATAGTACAATGAACTCCATAGGGACCTACTAACCAGCTTCAACATTGTTAATTCCTAGCCAATCCATCTTGTTTCCTCCATTCATTCACCCACTTTCCCCCACCTCTCCCAGCTTTATTGAGACATAACTCATACAACTCACCTATTTAAAGTGTACAATTCAATGGCTTTTAGCATAGTCACAGAGTTGCACAACTATCACCATAATTTTAGAACACTTCATCACCCCAAAAAGAAACCTCATGTCTTTATCCATCATCCCTACAATAGTTCCTTCCTTCAGCCTAAAGCAGTCATTGATCTGATTCTTGTCCATATGAACTTGCTGATTGTGGATGCTTGATATAAATGGAATCAGAACAGAATATGTGTCCTTTCTGACTGGCTTCTTTCTTAGCATGATATGTTTCAAATTTATCCATGTTGTAGCATTGAGATAGACTTCAAAACAGTCATGGAAAATGGAATTTTAAAAGGTTACTTTATTTTAATGCAAAAAGATTTTGAAATATATTCATAGTTTTATCATGACCCTTTTTAAAGATTTATTTATTTATTTATTTATTTGAAAGGCAGAGTTACAGAGAGAAGAGAGACAGAGTGAGAAATCTTCCATCCATTGGTTTACTCTCCAAATGGCCACAATATCCAGGGCTAGGCCAGGCCAAAGCCAGGAGCCAGGAGCTTCTTCCAGGTCTCCCAAGTGGATTCTAGGTTGGGGCAGGAGTGGGTAATCCTCCACTGCTTCCATCTACTCAAGCACATTAGCAGGGAGCTGGATCATAAGTGGAGCAGCTGGGACTCACATGGCACCTATATGGGATGCCAGCATCACAGGTGCCAGCCCCTATCATGAACATTTTGAAGACTGTACTTCATTTCTTTTTATTGCCAAATAATATTCCATTGTGTGGATAAACTGCATTATGTTTGTCCATTTATCAGCTGACAGACATTTGGGTTTCTCTCAATGTCAGTAAGACTGTCACAAGCATTGGTGTGCAAGAACATTCATACACAAGTAGGTACATGTTTTCATTTCTCTTGGGCATATATCTACAAGTGTAATTGCTTCATCATATGATAACTCTATGTTTAATATTTTGAGGACCTACCAGAAGGGTTTCCACAGCAGCTGTATTATTTTGCATTCCTGTCGGTAGTTGACAAGAGTTCCAATATCCCCAAATCCTCCCAAATTCTTGATGTTTTATATATATATTTTTAAAAAATTTACTTATCTTCATTTATTTGAAAGGCAGAAACACAGGAAGAAAGAGACAAGGAGAGACAGACAGGTTCCACTGGTTCACTCTCTATAAAAGCACACAGCAGCCAGGACTGGAACAGGAGCCTGAAATTCAATTCACTTCTCCAAATGGGTAGCAGGAGCCCAAGTACCTATTTCCTTCCAGGATGCACACTAGCAGGAAGGTGGGATCAGGAGCAGAGCCAGGATTCAAATCCAGGCATTCTGATATGGGGTGCGGGTCTCCAATGTGGCATCTGTACTGCTGCACCAAGTGCCTGTCTTCTATTTTTTCTATTATTGCTATCTTAGTAGGTATGAAATGGTATATATTTGTGACTTTTATTTGTATTTCCATGGTGTCTAAGAATGCTGAGTACTTTTATGTGCTTATTGATCCTTTGTAAATAATTTTTGGAGAAATACCTATTCAGATTATTTGCTCATTTAAAAAAAATTGAGAGGCAGAGTGATACACACAGAGAGAGCTCTCATCCACTGAGTCAATTTCCAAATGCCTGCAATGGTTAGGGATGAGCTGGGGCCAAAGTCAGCAGCTCAGTCCAAGTCTCCCATGTAGGTGGCAGGAACCCAATCACTTGCGCCATCACTGCTCCCTGCCATGGTCTGCATTAACAGGAGCCTGGAGCCAGGGTCTGGGGATTAATGTTGAACCCAGGTACTCTAACATGAGACACAGGCATCTTAACTGGCAGGCTAAACTCCTGCCCTATGCTTGCCCATTTTAAAAATTAAAGTGTATTTTTATTGTTGAGATTTAAAAATTCTGTTTATATAATTTATACAAGCCCCTTATCTGATACATAACTTGTCAATATTTTCCTCATTCTGTAGATTGTTTTATCATTTTTGGTGGTATTCTTTGAGGCACAAAAGTTTGTAATTCTGATGAAGTCCAAGTCACCTGTTTTTCATTTACTGCTTTTATTTGTAGAGTCATGCTTAAAAAATCAGTTGCCTAATTCAAAATCATAAAAATTTATGACTATGACTTATTCTATTTTTGGTTGTGTTAGCCCTTACACTTAGGTGTTGGATGCATTTTGAGTAAATTTTTCTGTGTGATGTGAGGTAGGGATCCCATCTCGTTAGTTAATAGCTAACCAACCCCGCATTGTTTATTGAAAAGAATATTCAAAAATGATCAAATTGTTTTGGTCATCACCATTCATTATGTTGAAGCAAATCACAGAGATCATTTAATTTGCCTGTATATATATATATATATATATATATATATATATATATATATCCCAGTTCAAAGCACTGGTGTTTTAGGTGTCTCATCAGTGATCCTCACAAGAACCATAAAAGTCTCAGTACTCACATTTAATAGAAAAGGATACTGAAACATGGAGTGGGTTGGTAACTGGCCCAGGATCCTATACAGCTGCTTAAGTAACAGGGCCAGACCCAAAGGCTGTGCCCCTCCTCCCCATTCCACTCATCCACTGCAGCCAAAGTGCAGTGAAATATAGTAATCACAGGGCAGCATGACTCAGCCAACACTTGCCTTCAATTCCTTAAAGGTATCATTTCACTTGTTTACTTTCTGCACTGGCATCATCACCGGCTCCCTTTGCCCTTCATCCAGCATTCTGCTCATCTGGAGGTAGAAAGACAGCGCTCTAAAAACTCTTAAGATACCTCCTAAGAACTCATAGAAAACAAAACATAGAAAAATCAAAAAACCTGGGCCACAGGGTCTGAATTTACACCAGTCTGAGAGATGACACTCTCCATTCTGAAGTGAGCAGCAGGTTGAACAATCTTAACTTTCAAATGGAAATTGAATTTTGTTAACTAGAAGGAAAACTTGAATTATCAAATCTTGAATTGAAAGACACCTTCATTAGTAGGTTCTCTCTCTCTCTTTCTCACATACACACAGAAACACACACACACACACACACACACACATCGAGTGACTTTCCAAAACTACTAGTTAGTGGCAGAAAGGGCACCCAAAGGCAGGTCTGCTGATTCCTGTATTAGGTGATATCAGAATTTTTGGTTCCCACAGCCTACCAGGCATGAAGTGCCTATAACCCCTCCTCACCAAGCATAGGGCACATAATAATCTCATGAGATTCTAAGTGAATGGCAAGAATGTGGAAAAGAAAAGAAAAATCACTTAACTTAAGATTTTTCTAAACCTGCCCAGGGGAACAGTAATTTTCAAAGACCTCTAAGGTAACATTCAATCCAGCGTCTGAGTCAGAGATCAAATAGACAATCCAGGAATCAGAGAGCATCATGCAGATTCTGTCATCTTTTCAATAACACGAAGGAAAGAAGAGTTGGGCTCAAATCCAACTGCAGTATAACTGGCTAGGACATACCAGGCTCGCTGTAGAGGAAAACAGGGGTTTCAAATAACAGACAAGAAAAAGATGTGTAGCCTATGCTGGAATGGTATGGGACCTACATCTGAAGGCAAATTTCCAGCATGGTGGGCAACATAGGAGAGGGACCATCAACCAATGGCCCTTCAGGAACTAGTGCATCCCAGTGGCTTAAAGCACACAGCACAGTTCCCACCACACAGTAGACACTTGACTCATGAATTTTTGTCTCCTGTCTTCATTGTAGTCTTAATTACAAGTTTTGGTCACTGGGTCCCCTCTTCAGGTACTTTTTGGATCTCAAGACATGTATGTTTAAGTCTGGGGTTAAAGATTACATTCTCTTCTTGAGAGACTTTTTGACCTAAAGGAGCAGAGGTCTGCAGAGGGACCTGAAGCCAGGGTGTTCATGGCAAAGTGGATGTAGGGACACACCATTCAATGCTTCCTCCTTGGCGTCACTATGGAGTGCTTGGGATGCTGGTTGCCATGACCACCTAATTATTTCCTCTAGGTCTGACCACCACAACAAATTGAAACCCTTGCCAAACTCGCAGCCAAATAAGCAGCAGATGTCCAATTTGAAGAAAAAAGGAAAAAAAAAAAAAACAAAAACAAAAACAAAAAAAACCTCGCTCCTGAACAATAAAGTTTGGGTTTCCATCAATCTCATGAGCCCAACCACAGAAATGGGGGCAGGGAGAAGCAATGGCGACAAGGCCAGGAATAAGAGCTAGGGAACAGAACAAGGCCATGCTTACAGGCTGTCTTCCTCCAGATGAACCACGCAGGAGGTACCGACATAATATACTGATTAATGTATGGAGTCACCAAGTACGTTCTGTTGGCCTTAGGACAAAATCTGAACAGCCACCCAATGGCAATGGAGGGAGTGGCTTTTAGAGCCAGACGTGTATATCATTACCACTTTGCCACAGACTAGTTGGGTTCAGTTTCCTTGCAGAAAGTAACGACAATGATACCTACTTCCTAGAGTTGCTGTGTGATTAAAGTAAAAAACCTAGGGATATAGTACGGGCTTGGACCTAACAAAGCCCTTAATGAATGTTAGCTGTAAATTTGTTTCTCGATCATAACACTGTCTAATATGCCCTCTCTTCCATAATATGTCAAGATCAATGACTAATTTTGAGAACTACAGGGATCTCATCTGAACGAAAAATGTCTTGCAAATTGTTTAGTAGGACATTATTATTTTATAAAGGAGGAAATTGACATCCAGGAAGGTTAAAGTCTTTGGCTGAGATCACAAAGCTAGTTGATAGCAGATTCCTAACATCTACCTTAATACTTTTGCTAACATTCGCCATGTCCATGAAAGAGAATTGGCAATTATTAAGTATCTACTATTCATCAATGTCCTTCATGAATTGTTTCATTTAATCCTTACAGCAACAATAAGCTATAAGGTGTTATTATCCTTATTTATAAATATATGAATTAGAACATATCTCTAAAGAGCAGAGACTGTATCTTCCTTGTTTATTTCTGTATTCTTAGCAGGCAGAACAGTGTCTGGCATATAGTAAGTACACAATAAATAGCAGAATGAGTAAAGTGAAATAATTTACCAAAGTCAAGAGGCTAATTCATGGTAGATCCAGGACTTAAATAAAACCTGATTCCCAAATTTGTGTTTTTTTTTTTTTTTCCTGAGCTAGCCCTATACTTTCTCCCTTAGAAGAACCAGGATTCTAAGAAGAAGGAGGAAGAAAAGATTCAAACATCTCTGAGAGAAACCTGTCAGTTCCAAGGCATTAACTTAGTCATGTTTAAATATATTATCTCATTGACATTTTACAACCAGCAAGCAGAGCTGTTTTCTTTAGTGAGGATATGAAGAAACTGAGATGCAGAAGGCCTGAGTGATTCTTCCAATGTAAAGCAGTGAGTCAGTGAGTCAGAAAAACAAGGGCTCAGATTCCAGTTCTAGACTTCACCTCCTCTGGACTCTTCTCATCATACTGCAACTGCTTACAGTCTCTGTCCAGATGGAGGCCCGTAGTGAGCCAGGAACATACCAGGCAAGCACAGCCCCATCAGTCCTGTCACTGAACTCTGATTAGGATACCTAGAGCTGTGCTAGTTCTCTCTGACCAGAGGAAAGATAGAAAGCCAGTCTGTAGAAGGTGGTTGGGTGCTTGGTGATCCTGTTGGGGACTGAAGCTATCTCTTCTCTCCATATCCCTAGTTAAACTGAATAACTAAACTTCCCTATTTCTTAAAGTTATGGGTTAACACTCTGTTATTTGCAGCCAAAACCGTTTCTATCTAAGCAAGTAAGTACTTCCCAAGTAAGCCAAGTACTTCCTAAGGGTGAAGGAACAATAAAAACTATGACCTACTTATTGTCTACTTTTTGAGAGTCCGAATGATTGTGAACTTCCAAACTTAACAGGTTAAAATACAATACCCGTGGTGATGGTCATAAGAAGTGGAGCTTTTGTGGGGGGTGGGATTAGGTCATGAGGGCTCTTCATTTACAAATATTGTTGATTGCCTTTTAAAGGAGGGCAGGACTCAGGTCACTAGTGTGCCCTCTCTGCCATGTGAGAACACATGGAAGGCACCATCTGTGGACCAGGAAGTGAGCCCTCTCCAGATGTTGAATCTACTGGCACCTTGATCTTGCACTTCCAAACGTCTAGAGCTATCAGCAATAAATTTGTGCTGCTTATAAATTACCCATTCTAAGGTATTGTGTTATAGTAGCATAAAAGGGCTAAGACAACTGGCAAATCTGTTTACTTCCAGAATTCTAAGATTCTCAGTGTTCACATTGTGTAGGAAGATGGGATGTCCCATGGGTCCCAAGTACAGGGATTTTGCTGAGCCTGGCAGTGATCTCTCTCTCTCTCTCTCTCTCTGGAAAAAAAAGCCTCTATCAGTATCTACATTTATATATAACAAATTCAAACACTAAAAAATGGATGGAATCTCAAGCCCAATCACAGTTTCTGGGAGAGCACATGGGGTTGGCCACACTTAGATCTTGTGCTTGGTGCTAGAACTATTAACTCTGGCCAGGGGGGAAGGATCTAGAGTATAAACCTGGCTTCCTGGAGTCGGTCCCTTTATGCCATGGAGCAGGGAGGTTCTGAGAAAACAGAGGCTGAGGAGACAACTTACAGTGTCTGCTATAAAGTTCCATTTCCCCTCTCTTCCTGGAGCATTAAGTGCTGGTTCCAGCTATCAACAAGGTCAAATGACATTCCTGACCTTTCTGTAGCTGGATCGTTCCTTCCTTTAACATAGAACAGCCTCTGTCCCAGAGCGTGGGCATGAAGCTGTGGATGAAGCTGAATAAGTCACTGCTCTCAAGGGTTTTAAACTTTTTCTCTTCAGTTACATGGGATCTTCCATATGCTTCCAACAAGCCATTCTTTGCTCAGGCTTATTGGAGATGGTTGCTTGTCATTTCCAGTCGAAAGAGTTCTGAGTAGCACAGAAATGGGTGCTGGGAGTGGAACACTGCATCCAGCAGGGGCACAAGATAAAGCAGTCCGGGTCAGGGTACAGTGAAGAGTTGTGAGGACTCTACCATGTGCAGCTGGGCTATTAGAAATCTTTGGTCAATGGTGGAAAATCCATTGGCTATAATATTACCAGTTTCCACTAGAACTCAGAGTGTTGCCCACAAAATAGCAACCTTAGGTGATTCGGTTGAAAAACTTCAAAATGTTGCTGCATGTGGCTATTTCTTGTAGTGAGTTATCAATTTTGATCCAACTGATAGCAAAAAAAGAGTATCTGACAAGCTCTGGTAGAAGAATTCATGTCTTTCTACCTGTAGTTAGCAATTGGAACCTGTTGTATTAGATAACCAGGTGCCTTAAGAAGGCAAGTGCGCCCACTAGGTTATTGGATAGCTGGGAGGATTCAAAAGAATCAGGGAAATATGATGCTCTCGAATTACTTCCGAACAACTCAGCTGTTGTAACCCTGTCTGGTGAAGCTGGAAACGTACCTTTGGTGAGTCGTGAAATCACATGCTAGGAAAGATGAGCCTTCCCTCGTTTCTCCAGCCTCTTGTTCTTCCAACTGGAGACCAGTAAGCCAAGATTTAGAGAGGTGTAGAGACCCCATGTTTGATGTTACAAAACTGATGCCGCAGAGTAAGGCCCGCATCAGAAAAAATGGTACTTTGATAAGTTTTCTTGTGTTAGCTGCAATCTAAGTTCTTCATGCATCCTCCCTGCCTGTCTCAGACAATCAAGTTTGTTCAGCTAACAAAGAACTTACAAAAGGGGTACTGCCAGAAATACTCGAGCCTAGCAAGTAGAGACGTGTGTTTGTTCACTCTTTCTGGTATTCCTTAGTCCACATTTATGATACAAACAGGAATGAATTTCTAGGACTCAGTACAGTTCCCTACAAGGAAACCCTTGTCAATTCTTTTTTCAATTTTGTCCTTGGTTAATACTGGCCAGAGGAAATCCTGCCAGTGGACAGAACCCCAGGCAACCAGAATGATCTGTCAAGGAGCAAACAGATATCCTTGGGAGAGAGCGACCCCCAGTATCCAGATGGTGCCTTCCTTGGGTACCTCAGTATGTCGTTGCCTCTTTCACACTCCCTAAGGAAGTCTCGTTATCCTTCATTTCCCTGACCCGTGGGGTATATTGGGTAATGAATGCATTACTTAGCACTTGGGCTGAGAATGTTTAAGGAGCCCATAGCAAGCTATGTTGAAGAGATAGAAAACCTCAGTTTGGAAATTATTCACCTTTGGATTTGTCAGGTGAATGGGGTTTTTATGTTTTCTCCTATTAAGAAAAGGTTGACTTTGGATGAAATTAGCAGTAATGAGAACTAACACTTGCTAAATCATGACATTGTGCCAAAGCGTTATGTTCATGACTCATTAAATTGTCACAACTGTTCTGTAAGGTGGCTCCCATTATTATCTGCATTTTACATAGGCAGTTAAGTGCCATACCTGAGTTTGAATTAAGATTTGAATCTATGAGATGGGTTCTTAATCACTGCATTTGTTTCTTTTAAGGACTACACCTTAATGGAGCTTGGTGTCACTTTTCCCTCCTATTTCCTGCTGCTGCATCTTCTTAACAGCGGATCTCTACTGATTTTTTTTTGATGTACAATTGGCATACAACAACCAGAACAAATTGATGAGTTTTGACATGTATTCACACCCTTGGAAACAGCAGTGCAAATCACATAAGGAACATATGCATCACTCTTACTCAAGTTTTCCTCATGTCTCTTTGTAATCCATTGCTCTTCCCTTTGCACCCTCATTCTTAAGTAACTATTACCTCTTTTGTGTCATTGTAAACCAATTTGCACTTCTGAGAATTTCATATAGTTGGAATCATATTGTATGTACTTTTTGTCTGCCTTTGGTTACGCAGCACAACTGTTTTGAGATCCTTCTATAATGTGGACAGTATCAATAATTTGCCCCTCTAACATCCATTATAATATTGCATGGATGCCCCTATGTATAACAGTATTCACAGCAGCAGAAGTATAGGTACGAGGGCCATCCATATACAACTTTTATGTGGACATGCATTTTCACTTAAATACACAGAGTCTTCAAAAAGTTCATGGCAGCTTAACATTGCCTTTTAATTCTATTTTTCCATGAATGCTTTAAAGTATCCCTGTATATATCTAGGCATGCCATGGCTAGGTTTTATGATAAATATACATGCATTTAACTTTTTAAGAAATGAACAGTCTTCCAAAGCTGTTGTTTTATTCTATATTCTTATGACCATGCTTGACAGCCTCAGTTGTTCCACATCTTCCCCAACACTTGAGATGACCAGTCTTTTTGATGTTAGCCATTCTAACAAGAATATGGAAGTCTTTCAGCGAGGTTGGAACTGGTATTTTCCTAATGAATAGTGCCATTGGGCATGCCTTTATGTGTTTATTTGCCACCTACATTTCATTTCTGTTATAATGCCTGTTCAAATATTTTGCCCTTTTTATTTTTATTGGGTTTCTTCATTTTATTATGATTATTAGTAGCTCCAGCTCTTACTTCTGGGGCTGGCTTCCTTTTCTCTAAAAGGCCATCCCACAGGTCAGAATACAAATTATGAAACAAGGCATAATGGATAGGGCACACATTTGGAAATAACAATGTTTGTTTGGATTTGAATTCTGGCTCTGCTGTTTAATAAGTTATCTCAATTCAGTTAACATCTCTGAGCCTTAGTTCATGTTTCTGTAAAATGGACCTAGTGACTCTATCTCCTAATGTTTCTATGAGGAATAAATGAAACAAGTGGCATAAGACAATGAGAATTAGCCTTGGTAAGCCCATGTTCTAAAACGGAGGCTACCTTTTGAGAATTTTTGCTGTAAGAATCATTAGAATCCTTTCAATTCCAGGCATTCTTGTAAAATAATAATAGGAGTCATAGCTCCCTAATTCTGATTTTCTCCCTGCTTCCTTCTGTACACATAATGCGTACAGTTTGAAAATGAGGCTTTCATACACCAACTCAGTTGACACCCCGCCCCCAAATACCACAGCCCAATGCTGTGTTACCAACCCCTCACCAGGAATCAAGGAAGCATCTGCTTTGGAGGCCCCTCTTCCTTGACCACCCCCAGTCCACAGGGGCTTCGACATAGAGAAGGCAACGAGGAGATGTGTGTTCCTCCGCTGTGAGAGGCGATGTGTGTCCCTCCGCTGTGAGAGGCGATGTGTGTCCCTCCGCTGTGAGAGGAGATGTGTGTCCCTCCGCTGTGAGAGGAGATGTGTGTCCCTCCGCTGTGAGAAGAAATGTGTGTTCCTCCGCTGTGAGACCAGTGCAGCGGTGGCTCTTGGGGTCTCTGCTCTGTGCTTTGAGAGTCTCCATGGAAGCGGAGCTGCCCTTGCTGTGTTCTTGTTGGAAGGAATGGCAGGGGTGGGAGATGGGAGAGGAGGGTGAAAGCTATTGCCCTGGCTCTTTGACAAGAAAAGAGCAGCTTCCAGACAGGGTTCAACCTGGAAAAAGGCTCCCCTGCTGGGCAGGAATTATTCACTCTAGGATATGCTTCCTGTGCAGTTACATCAAATTTCCCCACTGGCTGGCGAAGCTTGAGGCTCGACAGCTTAACTGTTTCAGGCCCAGGCTGCAGGAGCTTCCGAAGCCCCTGCAACAACGCTGAGCATGTAATGGATGCCCAGCTATGGTAGCTTTCTTCTGATTTCTACCCTTGTTCTACCCAAGTTTCCATGTGGTTGATGTGCTAGAATTCATGTCGATGTCATCACTATCATTCTCTCAGGGGATACTTCTGCTTCATGCCTTCGATACCTATGAAGTTCATCCCCTTACTCCTACCCATTCTGAATGACCACACTAGCTGGTTTTGGAACATATGAAATGTAGCACATTCATTGGGAGGATGCTTGGTAATCCCAGCATTTTGGGGCTTAGAACTTTCTTGAGGGCTGGCGCTGTGGCTCACTTGGTTAATCCTCTGCCTGCGGTGCCGGCACCCCAGGTTCTAGTCCTGGATGCTCCTCTTCCAGTCCAGCTCTCTGCTGTGGCCCAGGAGGGCAGTGGAGGATGGCCCAGGTGCTTGGGCCCCTGCACCTGCATGGGAGACCAGGAAGAAACACCTGGCTCCTGGCTTCAGATCAGCGCAGTGCTGGCCGTGGCAGCCATTTGGGGGGTGAACCAACGGAAGGAAGACCTTTCTCTCTCTTTCTCTCTCACTGTCTAACTCTATAGGTCAAATAAATAAAAAAAAAAAAAGAACTTTCTTGAGTATTCACTACCCTGGGAAAGATGACAACATTTTATTGAAAATGTTGGTGAGTTATCTGAGACAGCCATCTATCTCCTTCCCTAAGCAGAAAACTTCTAGTCCCTTTCATAGAGTAATTCATAACAATCAGCCTGCAATAGATGACAAAGGGCACGCGGATGGAGAAGTTGCATTAAACCCAAAGTCCTGTGGGATGCCACAGAAAGACTGGCTTGGGCTCAAATGCTAATAGCCCTGCTGATGAGCATGGACAACATGATTACACAGAGACACCAAGGCCAAGTTCTCTGCTCACCCCAGCTGGCAGGAGCAACCTTCCTGGAATGGCTCCCTTTTACGGCCCATCCTCTTGGCACTTAAAAAACTTCCGAGAATCTTCCTTCCTGCCCCAAGCTTTTCAGACAAATGAATGCATTCAGAAATCGCCCTTCACAGAATCCTCAGTGCCTTACTTTCAGACACAATCATAGGGAAAGAAAGCAAAACACCAACTAGTCTAGAGAGCAAAGTGTCAACAATAGAAAGAACACCAGACAGAGGTCTAAGTCCCATCCAGAGAGTGAGGACCGCAGAGGAGACTTGCTGAGAGTTGACCATAGGTCTGCCCTATGTGGGGCAGCTTCAGCTCACACGTCCTCCTCTTCAGTCCTCACAACAGTTCTTTGGAATCAAGATTACAACCCTCAGTTCATGCACAAGGGGATAGGGGATCACAGCTTTGGAAGAGTCTGTCTCGGGCCACAGCCACACAGCCATTGGCAAAAGGCCTAGGATTTAACCTTGACCCTCTCTGATTTCCAAAGCTCATGGATTTCACGCTGTGCAGTTCTTGGTTTTGCATGTGGCCTGTGCTCCTCATTCCACTCACCTGTACCCCACATAGCCAACCCCTCTGGTCTCCAACAGCATTGTGCATGGCCCCTGAGGTTATGCCAGGCCCACTGCGCAATACTCGCTGTTTCCAACATTCTTCACATTTCCTGGACATAGTCATAATCCTGCTGGAACTACCCTTAGGACAAGCGTGGTTTTCCCTCTCATTCTCTCCTGGACTCTTGACTGGTCTCACAAGGGCCATGGCTTCAGTGGAGGACAGCACCACCTTACCCAGGAGCAATGTCTGCACCCCTGTTTCAACTCTGGCACTGCTACTCTAGTCATCCATTCAATCCCTCTTTTGTGTTGTTCTGCTGGTGGTGTCTGTCTGCCCATTGGTTGTGTGAGAGCAGCTGTGCACTCAAAGCTCATTCAGAGAACAGAGATTCATGACCTGACCTCCATCAGCCCTTCTCCATCTCAGGTTAGTGACTGCCCATTTCATTAAGGGATTCATTTTCCAGAAGCCTCTCTTGACAGTTTTGCACACTAAGGATACCAAGTTGAATGAGTCATGGTCTTAGGCTACTAAACGGTGCACAACACGGTGAGTGAGATGCACATGATCATTCAGTGTTGAAGAAATGGATGCAAGTGGAAAGCATTTTACTAGAGGGGTTTGATACTTCTGAACTCATTCCAGGTATTGGAGGGGTGGGCTGTAGGCTCCAGCAATTACTTCCAGAGCAAAGAGTGAATGAGCGAGCTACTACAACTGCCCATCAGTAAGGTGGGAAATCAGGAAGCACAAAAACACAACTGTTGAGTTCTGGATTCTAGACTCTAAAATATCGCTTATTTGAAATCCAGGAATCAGAAACTCAGCATTGAGAATCTGGTATTCCTGGTGCTAAAACTGACACTCTTTTTTTTTTTTTTTTTTTTTGACAGGCAGAGAGAGAGATAGAGAGAAAGGTCTTCCTTCCGTCTCACTATGCCAGGAGCCAGGTGCCTCCTCCTGGTCTCCCATGTGGGTGCAGGGCCTAAGCACTTGGGCCATCCTCCTCTGCCTTACCCGGGCCACAGCAAAGAGATAGACTGGAAGAGGAGCAACGAGGACAGAACCCGGCGCCCCGACCGGGACTAGAACCCGGGGTGCTGGCGCCGCAGGCGGAGGATTAACCTAGTGAGCCACGGCACCAGCCTAAAACTGACTCTTGAAACATAAAACTACTGACTGGTTCCTGGAATATGATGCAGAAAAACTTCCTGTCTCTACAATTGTGCCTACCAGTAGAAAAATACTCAAAATAGCAAAAAGTTACCCTTTGCTTTGATTCTGCTTTTCAAATTCTGTCATGTGCATCTATGGATGGAACTGAATTTGCATCCCAAACCTCACCACAGGAAATCTGGAAAATGGACCAGACAAGAGTGGTTGCTCAGAGAATAATGAGCAGTACCTGCCTCAGACTCGCGAACATGGTGTAGGTGCACTAAAGCATTAGCAGAAACACGCTGTGCAAGGCATGGCAGGGCACAGGGAAGGGAGAGATCAGTTCAACCTGGAGCTTTATGGAAAGTACAGAGAAGACACTCCTGCTGGGTCTTGAAGAATATCCTTAGAAGTCTGCCTCAAAGGGAGCTGAGGGCATTTAGGGAAGATGGGTTTTGTGTTAAGGCGAGGGTGTGCGAGAAAGAACAGTGCATGTGTAATCAGCCTGGACTGGCTCTGTCTGCAAAAGAAGAGAGAGAGGAACACAGCGAACAAAGACGGGGCAGAGTCTAGATCAGGCAGCTCTCGTACCCCATCGCCAAGAGTTCAGCCTTTCTCCTAAGTGCTGGAAGCACTGTGGGGAGGTTTTATTCAGGGAAATCCTAAGATGGGGTGGGTTTAGGAAAGGACACTCCAGATGCTGTGTGGAGGTGTATTGGGAGGGGAAGAAATGAGGATAGAGAGAGCAGTTGGAAGGACATCAAAATACAGTGGACTAGATATGGTTAAAACCTAGACTAGGAAAATGAGTGTTGGGATGGGGAGCAGAGGGCTTCGTATATATCAGGAAGTTGAATCAATAGAACTCAGTTGAGCTAACGAATCGGGGAAAGCATTGTGTGTATACTACATGCTTGGCTGTCTTCTCTCCACTTTGCACCGCTGAGCTCATTCAGTCTTTACAAAAGTTTGTGAGTAGGTTCCCTCACTCATCCACATCTAAGGATGAGGAAACTGACATAGTTGGCAAAGGGCAGAGCCAGGATTCGAAAGCAAGCATCTAGTTTTAGCAAGCAGATGCTCATTCAGATTGCTCTGAAATTCCTCTGTTCTTAGTGATAAAATCTTTCTTATGCCTGATGAATCTTCACTCCACGTGTGAATTCTGCTTTGGGCTGGAATCGCGAAGGCTTTGTGAAACCCAGAAGTTCATGCATGGATTTCTGTAAGTCTAGTAAGCCCTGGAACTGTAAACAAGCTTTTCTGGTGTGTGTGTGTGTGCGCGCGCGCTTTAGCATTTGTGTGTTGCTTTTCTGAGGAGTGGTGGCAAGGCCTTTTGACAGATTTTCAAATAGGTCTTTGATCTAAAAACACATAGCAGAACATTGCCCTAGAGCAGTGGTTCTCAAAGTGTGATCCCTGAGCCAGCCTGCTTCCCGATACTTGTTAGGAACACCAACTCCCAGGCCCCATGCCAGACCCAGTAAATCAGAAATCCTGGGAGCGGGGCTCAGAAATCTGTATTAATAGGTTTTCCAAGTGATTCTGCTTTGTGTTCAGGTTTGAGAACTATGTCCGTGCCTACAGCAGCCTACGCATGAACGATGGAGCAACAAGATCCGCTCCTGGTCTGGGTGAGATTGCACAGTGGATGTGACATCAAGCAGAGGATCACAAAGCCTCAGAAGGCTGAGATCTTTGGGTATTGTCAGGCAGGAAGCACTGAAGCCTGCGCTTTGAACTGTGCCAGTGTTTCAGACAAGGCATTCGCTGAAAGCATCCGTGCAGCTCAGAGCAGGCATCACTGGGGGATGCTGAGCTCTGGCCTCGCTGACTAGAAGATGCAGGCTGCAGACTTAGCAGCAGCCCCACAGCGCCTCAGAGGCCAGCCTCTCCCCTCTCCCACACAGCTTCCTCTATGCTGGACTTCACATATCTTGTGTCATCCAAGGTACACAGACCTCTAATGACATTTCAGCAGAGGATCATTTGTCTGGGCTCCCAAGGCAGTTAGTATCCACTGATACCCTAACCACCCACTGTGAGGCACCAGGGCCCCTGGCCCAGTTGACACAACAGCTGTGCAGTCTGGGTAGGATTCCCCCTCCCCCCTGCCCCGCGATGCTGGACTTTCCCCACATCTTCCTGGAAATATGAAAGGTTCCAGGATCCACCTGCAGTGCTTGTGATGGGAAGGGTGGGGGTTCATGGGCCCGGTTCCCCTCCGAGAGCCCAAGCTGGGCCTCCTCTGTTCTGCTAAGTCACAAAGCTGGAAAGCACTTAGGGTAGAGAGAGCCTGTGTCTGCTGGTCGGCTTGGAAAGGTTCTGGGAATTCATTATGATCTAAACAACTATTCCAGCTATTCATGTGACTCAGCCCCCGAAATCGGGATCTTCCTGGGTCCAAAGAGCCCATTGCTGCTGACTCAGGGCTGAAAGGGCACCTTGTCAGCCCTCCTGGGCTCCCCGCTCAAGCTCCTGCAACCGCCATTCCCAGAGGACCCCAGAGGGAAGCAGACATGGCCGTAAGCTTCTCGGAGTGTCCAGTTTCATTTCTAAACAAGCAGCCAAGCTCCTCCACTTACAACTACACACTGCACACATCTGTCAGTCTGCTGCACACTCTGGAAGTGTGTGGAGGGGAAGCAATCAGAAAGTCACTCACACATCACATACTCATGCACACACTTAGAACATGCATGTCCGTCCCGGACCCACTGGGCGTCTGGCTGATAGCTAAGGACTCTGAGCCAGAGAGGCAGGGGCTGTGTCTGCCCAACCATTCAGCGTTCTGGCAGGGAAAACGCATGAACAGACATTGAGGAAGTAATGGAAAAAGTGCTTTAGCAGAACAATAGAGTGCTTTGAGAATGCTGAGCGGCAAGTGGCAACCCTTGCTGGCATTCTTTAGCAAGGAGCAAAATTCAGAGAGGGTAGATAGAAATTGCTTTAGTCTATGAGAACTCGAAAGAGGAGACAATGCCAGCAACCGACATGGCACAAGACAGAACTTTCTGGGAAAACAGGAGAAGGCTTTCAGAGGCAGAAGGGCAAGAAGACCAAAGTGGTGAGCTTTACGGTTCGCCTGGTGGTTTGTTTTTTCTTTTTAAACTTGAAACTGGTGGCTTGGTTTCTCCAAAATAGTCAGCCACTCAAACTTTGCTCCTTCATCTGAGGGAGAAGAGGGGAGAAAGAAAAATCACATGCCACTGGATGAAAATTAAAGACATTTTGCATGTATGATATCATATCTCATTAAACACTAAAAAATACACACACATAGTAGGTATTGAGACATAAGAATTAAGTAGGCAGCTGAAGTACGGCTGAGCTGAGATTAGAGCCTACATTTTTAGGATATACACACTAACTGTGCATGTAGTTACATAATATGACAAAACACTCATATCCCATTTTATAGGCTGGCAAATTGAGAGCCAGGCAGCCTCTCCAAAGTGCAAACAGCAGTAAGTGGGGTAGCAGGACTTCAGGCCCAGGTCTGTCTGAATTCTACATCTAGACCCTTCCCCTCAGACCAGCCTGGCTTTCTGTTGGTGGTATTTGTTTTCTATTTTGAGATCAGATAACATCTTCCTTTAGGATCTATAATGGGTCTTGAAAAAGCTTGTGGAAAATGGATATTAGGAATAAACTATGCCTAAATTTCAAACTCTGTGCACCAAAACACACTTAGAATTTTATGATTTATTCTATTTATTTGAAAGGCAGAGTTACAGAGAGAGGTAGAGAGAGAGATAAATCTTTCATCCACTGGGTTCACTCCCCAAATGGCTGCAACAGCCAGAGCTGGGCCGATCTGAAGTCAGGAGCCAGGAGCTTCTTCCAGGTCTCCCACACGGGTGCAGGGGCCTAAGGACTTGGGCCATCCTCCACTGCTTTCCCAGGCCATAGCAGAGACCTGGATCAGAAGAGGAGCAGCCGGGACTTGAACCAGCTCCCACATGGGATGCCGGCACTGCAGGCCAGGGCTTTAACCTGCTACGCCACAGTGCTGGCCCCACACTTACCTTTGAATTCTAGGATCATGATTTTCATCCACCTCAACTTCAGAATGAAATGTTTAATTATAACCTAAGCACACTTCTGCATCCCCTTATTCGCTCACTCAATACATTTATCTTTCATATTCAGCTCTCCATGCCAGACACAGGTCCTGAGGACACAGCCATGACACAGGCAGGAGGCAGGAGGTGTTCTATACCCAATGTGTAACAGGAAGAGCGAGACAGGAGATGAGAGTTCTGTGTCCAATTTGTCTAGGATCAGTGCAGGAAGTAGTACTATAATGATAGCTAACACTTGAATTTACTACGTGCCAAGGAGCTATTCTAGGTACTCTACATAAATTAACTCACTTACTTCTCACAGGCCTAGGAGGGAAGTAGGGAAATCAGCAGAGGCTTCCTGAAAGAAGCATCCAGTCAGCCTGGAAACAGGAGGATTCGGGCACGCTAAAGAGTGGATGTGCAGGAAGTATAGTTGAGGACTGTACTGCCTAAGTAGCCCTTAGGCACAGGAAGCCACTGAGCACTTGGAATGTGGCTAGCCCACATTAAGGTGTGCTGTAAATATAAAATACTGGGTTTCAAAGTCCTAGTCCAGCAAAAAGTAGTGTAAAACATCTCATTAATGTCTTGTATTGATTATATTAGGAGATGATGATGTTTTGGATATATTGGGTAAAATCAAATATATTATTAAAATCCATTTGACTTGTTACTTTCTATGTAGCACCAGGGGATATTGAACATATTGTGACTGGCCAGTGCTCCTCTGGTAGCCCGGGAATCACCAGGGACAGGGACATTGGGGAATGAGATCTCCAAGGCAGTGGGGAGAGCGACGGGAGAAGAGAGGCCAGGATGCTGGAGACAATTGCAACAGCCAACCTTCTACATGCAGTTCAGAAAGGGTAAGTGTAACCCAAATCTGAGATGCTGGGGTTCCATGACTTACTTAAAAGTGTGTCTTCCTCAAGCCAGGGGCTGGCTTCATGGCACAGTGGGTTTAGCCACTGCTTGCAGTGCCAGCACTGCACAGTTTCCAGTCCAGCTTCCTGTTACTACACTTAGGAAGGCAGCAGAAGATGACTCCAAGCAGTCGGGCTCCTGCCATCCATGTAGGAAACCAGGATGGAGATCCCGGCTCCTAGATTCCTGGCCCAGACCAGACATCTGGGGAGTGACCCAGCAGATAAAAAGACCTCTGTCTCTGTCTCTTTCTCTGTCACTCTGTCTTTCAAATAAATAATAAATCTTTGAAAAAAAAATACAGCCCCTGCTGTGAGCCAAGAGAAGGGGAAGCTATTTTTGAATAATATTTTATAGATGGAAAAGGCAGGAACCACCAGGTCATAAAAGTAAAAGAAAGACGAGAGGAGAGGAAGAGAGAAGTAAAGCAAAGAGAAGAGAGAAGAGAGAAGAGAGAGGAGAGGAGAAGGGAGGAGAGGGGAGGGGAGGGGAGGGGAGGGGAGGAGAAGGGAGGGGAGGGAAAGGGAGGGGAGGAGAGAAGAGGGGAGGGGAGGAGAGGGGAGGGGAGGAGAGGGGAAGGGAGGGGAGGAGAGAAGAGGGAAAGGGAGGGGAGGGGAGGGGAGGAGAGGAGAGGAGAGGGGAAGGGAGGGGAGGAGAGGAGAGGGAAGGGGAGGGGAGGAGAGGAGAGGGGAGGGAGGAGAGGGGAGGAGAGGAGAGGGGAGGGAGGAGAGGGGAGGAGAGGAGAGGGGAGGAGAGGGGAAGGGAGGGGAGGAGAGGAGAGGGGAAGGGAGGGGAGGGGAGGAGAGGAGAGGAGAGGCGAGGAGAGGCGAGGCGAGGCGAGGCGAGGCGAGGAGAAAAAGAAAGGAAAATAGAGAAAGAAAGAAAGAAAAGAAAAAAGAAGACACCTTAGATTAAAAGCTAAACCCATGAACCATGGCTGGCCCAGCCCCCTAACAGTGTCTTTCCTCCCCTCTACCCCTTTGACCTCATCTCTCATCAGCTTCCTCTGCACCCCAAGTCCACTAGCTTCCAAGCTGAACCCCAACACACCATGTGTGCTCCTGCCTCAGGATCTTTGCACTGACAGTTCCCTCTGCCTGAAAAAACTCTTCCAGCTCTCACATGGCCACCTGCTTTAACTCTTGGTTCCAACATCACCTTTTCACAGGCCTGTGCTGACCATCGTTTTATAAAACTGCACTCCCACTGTCATTCCCTTATTCTACTCTTGTCTTTTCCCATAGCTTTTATCGCCTTCTCACATACCGGGTAACTCACTCTTCTACCTGGCTTATTATTAATGTCCCTACTAGAAAGACAAGTATCTCAGTTGTATTTTCTGCATTATCCCCAACACTCAGACAGATAGCACCCGCATGCGTCAACTGCTCAGTTAACGCTCTTTTTTTAGGAAAGAAAGAAGGTGCAGTTAGTGCTCAGGGCAGGTGTGGCTGTCGGGCAGGCTTCACTAGTAATGGACTTCACTAACCTTGCCCTCCACCCAGCACTGACTGCCCAGCTTTCTTGGGCGCTTCAGGATTCCCCCCAAGAGAGTTAAGGAAGCAGTGGAAAGCCTTGGACTGGAAGCTGGGGTTCCCAGGTACCTCCTCGCTTTGCTCAAATGCAGGGCTCAACTCCCACCTGTTTCCCCAGCTGTTCCGGCTCAGTGGGAGGCTGAGCAAGGTACTTAGTGCATTAAGGAGTAAAATGATGGAGAAAATTGCTACCTATGGGGTCATGGCCCTCCAGTGATGGTCCCTGCCCAGCCATACCACCTGGAGCTCATTATACCCAGGCCCCCGCTTGAAGCCCGGAGGACAGGGGTCCCGCCCCGGGTCCAATAGCGCCCCCAGCCGGCTGTGATCTGATCGCTCCAGCTCCACAGCCCGAGCGCTGGCGGGGAGGCGGGGCTTTGTTAGCGCCTTGCAGGCAGGGGTCGCTTTAAAAAGGTCAGGGGCGAGGAGGAGTCCCCGCGAGGGCTGCCCGCGCTGGGTTGTTCCCTGAGTCAGAGGCCGCGCGGGGTGGTCCCGGCACTAGCGTGACCGGGGAAGTTCTAAAGGCCAGTGCTCTGAAGTGCTCCCACCCCCACCCCAGGAAAGTCCCCGCGGTGAGGCCACGACCTTCTGCCCGGCACGCCCCACGCCCGCCCGCAGCCCGGCTGGCCGAGGGCGCTGTGCGCCAGTCCGGCAGACAGATCCGCCCCGCGTCGCGGCTTTGGGGCTCTCCAGTTCCTGCTGATGGGTAGCCTCCGCCCCCCTGCCCCACCCCTGTCACCAGACGTGCTCCCCGGCCTCTGCCTGGACTCTCTCCACCCCGTCTCTCCGCAGTAGCCTCCGTCTCCGATTTTCCCTCTACATCTCGGCCTCTGCGCTTTCCGTTTCCCTCTCCGCACCACCTCTTCCTTTTTCATTCTCATTCCGTCTTGCAACACCTGCTTGCCAAAGGGCCCGCTTTGTGCCCCTGGAAGGTTCTGCGCCCGGGCCGCCCGCAGAGAGGCAGAGGCACCTGCTGCCAGCGAATCTCCTCGCCTCTGCTCCTGTCTCCTGCCCCCCCCCCCACCCACCTCCGCACCTCCCCTTCCTTCCCTGCAGCCTTGGGGGTTGTCCTTTCCCCACCCTCTCCTTTGTGATCTAAGGGAACCTGTCTTCTGGAACGTGCCACAGAGGGTTAAAAAGCCTATTTGGGGCGCAGGCATTTGGCACAGCGGCTAAGTCCACTTGGGACTCCAGTAGCCCATAAGGGAGTGAGTGCCTGTGTTAGAAGTCCTGGCTCCGCTCCCAATCCTGGATTCCTGCTAATGTGCTCTGTGGAGGGCAGTAGATGATGCCTCAGGTACCCGGATCCCTGCCGCCACGCAGGGAGACCGACATGGAGTTCCTGGCTGGTGCAAGCATTTGGAGAGTGAACCAGCAGATAGAAGACCTCTGTCTCTCTGCCTTTCAGAAATAAATATTTTTAAAAATCTGTAAAAACAAGCCTATTTTGGTCTGACTTCTGGAAAACTGCAGTTTAAATGTAAATCTCAACAGGAGCATGCCAACAGCTTAAGCTGTTATCAGCTATTAACACCTCAAGCAAAGTCAGTTTATTAAGCTAAGGCAGATAGCCAGATCCTATGCGGTCACCCAGTTGAGAGAAATTATTATTTACCTACTTTTCCTTGTGTGCCATTAATTTATGCATTCACGAAAATGTATGCATTCATTCAACTACTTACTGAGCAACTAGTGTGTGCCAGTGTTTTCCATGAGCCCTGTCCAATAAAAACAACAATCTGAAGCATGCATGAAATTTTAAATTTTCTAGTAACCACATTAGAAAAGTTAAAAGATTGGAGAAATTCACTTTAAGGATATATTTTATTTAACCAATATACTCAAATATCATTTCAATATGTGATCAATATAAAAATTATCAGTGAACTAGTTCATATTTTTTTTTTCATGCTGAGTCTTTGAAATATTATATGTATCCATCCCAGCACATTTCAGTTGGGATTTATTGTACCAGACTGTGCAATTCTAGACACTTGGAGAGCAGCTATGGATTGAAAAAAAAAAAAAAAAAAGGAACATACGAAGAAACAACCAGTGAACTCATGAACAAACAAGATGATAATAATAAATAGTGTTCAGTGCTATGAGGAAATGCAAATAATGACAGAATGACTAGGTGGTACCTCATTTAACCCTTTCATTCTCCTGTCCAGTTCAATAACACTACAGAGCAATTTTATAGGATGAAAACCGCGGCTGAGAGACCACGAAACTTATCCAAACGGTCAACTGCTCGCCCGGGATTTCAGTTCCTGCTTGACTGACTCCCGAGATGGCTTCCATGACACGGCAGGGCCAGGCAGAAGGCAAGGCTACCACAAAGGAGAGATAAGGAAAGGGAAACTGAGCTGCTTTGGGGTTGAAACTTTCAGCATTGACTCTGTAGCCAAAAATACCAGGAACTCCAGTCTCTTTGTCTTTGAACCAGCCGTGCTCAGCACAGCGCTCTTTGTGTCGGAAGTGCTCAGATTATTAAAGTTGGGAATCAGAGGGTCTGGTCCAGCCTTTGCTCCGAGGTGGTTGTAACCTTGCACCAGTCCGTTTAACTTCTCCGAGCCGTTTGCCAGGCACTTCAATAGGGATAGTCTTAGTATTCGACTTCTTTGCTTGTGGAGGTTATTCAGGATCATCAAAAGAGATAAAAAGCAGGTTGAACAGGAGACATCTTCAAACAAGGATGAAGGAACCTTCCCAAACGTTATCACCAATACTGCGACCGCGTCCCCTTCAGCAGGCTCCTGGCCCTGAGCAGCAGTCACACAGGACTGCTTCTGGGGCCCCACCCAGTCCACTGCCATCTCACACTCTGGGACTTCTGTGCCTCGCTGGCCCCTCGCCTGGGATGCCCCCGAACCTCAGCCTTACCCTTTACCTGCAGGGGTCTCCAACACCCAGCTCCCAGTGTTCCTTTTCTACCATCCTCTCAGAGCTGCTCTACCAAAGTCAGTCACCACTCCCTTCCTTGTCCCACAGGGGCCAGCATTGGCTTTCATCGTGATATGGATCTCAGGTTCCCTGCCTCCCTCATAATGGAAACTGACCAGTGGCCAAGGGGCAAGCTGGGCAACGTGTATTGGACGCTTATGCTTGAACACAAGGGAGACAGCAGGGTGCAAAGGGGTTCCATTGCCTGGGGCAGGAGTTTTTTAGCAGGTGGGGAGGCATGGCGAGCACCCCTCGGGGCATGACCCTTTAGTTCTTGACAGTTTCACTGTTTGGGGCAGGCACTGCTGGGTTTTTGTTTTGCTTTGTTTTTCCTCAGGACACACTCAAAATGGTGGGGTTGATGACTATTACCACCCCAGGAAGGTCACATATTGATGGCATTGGGCTGTTTTGGGCATGCGTGCAGGTTGGGGAAAGTCTAACTGGGCACTAGGGGGCCGTTTGAAGGAGGGATCGGGATGCTCCTTGGTCCTGATTGGTTTGGAGCTGGAGATGGACACAAGTCCGGTCCAAGGTCCTTGATTTAGGGAGTCCTGTTTCTGTCCTGTCTCAACCGTATCCTCATCATTCTGCATCGCTGTGCCGGCCTTATCCTTCCCTTAATGGCAGTTACCTTGGCACCCCGTGCCTCAGTTTTTTGATCTGTTAGGAGAAACGATTATGCTACCTCCCTTGTATGCTTGTTGTTAAAAGGCAGACATTAAATGCTTAGCCTACCGTCCAGTGCATCGTAGACCCTGTGTAAATGTCGCCTTTTACTAAAGGTTCTTTCTTATGTGACAGCAAGGACTGGGTCTTATCCTCAAGTCGCTGGCACACAGGAGGCTGCATGAATGACCCAGAGGACCCCCCACTCCGAGAGATCCTGTGTTTCTACCCAATGTTCTCCCCTGTCCCCTAGATCCTGTATATCCTCCGTTTGTCCCGAGCTACGGTCTCACGGCTTCTGACTTCCATTCAGTCCCAGTCCTGCCCTCTTGGCTGGCAGCTCCCATCCAGAATCCTGTGCAGCTTTCTGACTCAGATTCTTCCTGTCCCAGCCCTTGCCAAGAGCCCTGCTACAGACCCAGCCTGCATTGCTGATGATGTGTCCTCTCTACCCTTCCTCTGCTTTTGATACCTCCTAGAAATCCTATATTCCCCATTGAATTGACTCAGAGGTCTCCTATCAGGGGGCTTAAGGGTCTTCCAGTATTTTGGCCCCCCACACTAATTTACCTGGTCATTGCCTGCCTGAGCCCTTTTCTGAACATGGCCACCCTGTCACCATCTTAACCATCTACTCCTCCATCCCCCCACCTAGGTCACGCACTTACCCACTCACCCTCCACTCAACCACTCACTCATCCACCCATCCACCTTTTCATCCATCTATCCATCCATCCAACTGTCTGACCACCCAAGAATTCAATGAACATTCACTGTGTATCTATCCGTCTCCAGTCACTATATGGAAGGCAGAATTGAGAAAGAAAAAGAGGAGGAGGAACTAGTCTCCAACTTCATGTAGCTTCTAGTCTACTGGGGGAAATTTGATGGTTTAAGAATTGTGAGTTGTGGCAGAAGGTAATTTGTGTCATATGGTGCAATACAGGTTTTGAAATTAAAGTCCATGGATGAACTCCAAAGAATCTGTGAACTCCTTACAACTGTAAGCAGAGTGGTAGTGGTACGGTTGAGAGAGTCTGTGGTGCCTTTTTGTATACATGTGGATTTTTCAGGGGAGAGGTACCATGGCTGGCATGAGGCTGCCTGATGGGTCCCCAGAAAGGACTCGGTGCTGGGTGAGGAAAAGCCCAGGGAAGACAGAGTCCTACTCCAGGGCCGTAAAGGGGGTGGAGGTGGAGAGAAAGCCACTGTTAATTCAGACCCTGTGTGTACCAGGCACCACTTCTAGTGTCACAATTCTACTAATGTCCTTATTTAGAATATAGGAATCGGCAAGAAATATGGTGGAAGACGCTAACCTTGACTGAGCCCTGGAACAGACAATCCATATTGTGTCATTTAATGTTGACAGACGTCTTTCAAAGCAGTATAGTGTCTCTGTTTCAGAGAACAGCACTCAGAGAGGGAAACGCAAGTCCGACAGTCCCACATTCTTTGGGGTCTAGAAAGGACTTGAGTCTAGCTGAGTTGGGCTCTAGACCTGCCTGCCAGGGTCATCTATGGGCCCAACATGTCATCGTGCGAGTGCTTTACATCTGTCAAACATTGCAGTTGAGAGAGAGGCTGTTGTCCATGCTTTGAGAACATGGAGGGGATTTTACAAGCCCGAGGAATGGCTGTCATTAAAGTTTCAACAACCTCCAAAAAAGAAGCAACTTTCCTACAGATTCAGCCCCTGGCAGGGTCAACGAGTGCTGGTTGTCACCCGGACAGTGTTATCAGAGCAGTTTCCAGGAACAAGGCTGGGCCCAGCAAGCACTTGTGGCTGGGTCTGTTGGCAGGAAGGTGTCCTTGGCCTCCCTGGGAGTCTCTGCAGGTCCCCCTGCTGGGGTTGTGCTGGTGAGGAGAGCAGCCTGCCCATCACTGCTAGCAGAGGAAGCATCACCTCAAAACTGCCCTGTCAGCTGGCCAGCAGGACGCACACTGCTTCATGTCTAGAAATATGAGAACTTCAAGAAAGCTTGTTTCTGTTTCAGATGCCCAGACTGTTGCTCCTGCTGTCTAATGCTCTACCATCCCTTCCTTGCACAGAAGGAATTCAAGCCCAGGAGAAAAGACCTGCACTTTTTGCAAGGGGAGATGGAGCTATGCAACCTCTAAGCCTCTGTCCAATCCCATACGACTGGGATGAGTTATGGAAGAAAAGAGTTTTTTTTTTTTTTTCAACTAAAATGGTTTTCTCCCTGAAGGTAAAGCCTGGGAAATTCACTGATTTGGCCTTGCTCATAACCCTGCCTGCCTTTGCTTCCTCTCCATCCTCACAGCTACGCCCCTAATCTATAAGGCCACCGTCACTGCCCAGGAACTGCCACAGCCCCTTCCCGGTCTCCTTCCAAGCATCTTGTCCAGTCCCAGCTGTGCTTACAGGCCAGACTGGTGTTTCCAAGTGGATCTCATGACATACGTGGCTGCCTGGTAATTCTTCAGTTGTCTCCTGGATGGATTGCAAAACCTCATATTTTTTCCAACTGCTCAACTCTTCTCTCGCTGTGCCTTTGCACCTATGCTCAAACCACACATATGCATCTCCCCTCCCCTTCCCTGGCTCTTTCCAGGCACTGCTGTCCCTCATCCTTACATCTCTAGGTGCCTTAAGGAACTCCTCAGCCTGCAACTCGCGGTCACCCTTCTCTTGAACCCTGCAATCTCACAGGAGGCAGCCCTCTGTGCTCCTACCACAGCCACGGTCCTCTTTCTCCTCTATTGGAATTTTCTGCTAAATTGTCTCCAGCGGCAGCCATAAGTTCTGTGCAGGCTGCGTGCTTGTTGGCTTGTTTTTCACTGTGTTCTCAGGTCCTGCCCATAAGGCCTGAGACCCTCACTCGTAAGAGGTGCCTAGTTGCACCCCCTAGAGCAGGGCTCTCCTCGGAGGCAAGGCTGAATTTCCTTGTTGCAAAGTTTGGAAGGCCTCGCTGCGGAGGACTCCCAATGTGGAAGCCATTAGTGCAAACTTCCCCCTGCTCTTAACTGAATTTGCAGCCAAGGCAGGGGCCTTTGGAAGCACCTGCATCCTATTATAGAGCCTGGGGCCAAAGTGAGGCAGAACGGGCTTCTTTCCCCACCCCTGACTGCGGTTAGCCAGATGACCGGCAACCTGCCCCTCACGCTCCCTGCCTGCCTCTCTGTCAGCATGTCTTGGCTGTGACAGCACCGCCACCACTGCGTGGGCAGCTGGGGCCACATTCAGAGGGGGTGAGGCAGAGGGACTCACTTCAACTCTGACATTCAGTCTGCCCCTTGTGACTTAGGCTGCCACTTCAGCCTGCAGCTGCAGGATGCACGCAGGGATAGCCCTTTCATTAGGTATCTGTGACACGGGGAAAAGGTCAGGCTGTGGGCAGGGCTGCTGAGTCACGGAGCGCCAGTCTCCCTGCCCCTGGCGCTCGTGGCCATGGCCTGTCCATCCCAAGGGGCACCGCTGTCTCTCTCTGAAACGAGTTTGATCCTTGGAAGAGTCAATCCAGGGTATGCGGGCGAGGATGGCCTTGTCTGCGTTCATTAAGGAAGATGATATTACGTGATTGGGAATAAGGCAGCCTTTGGTATCAAATGTGCTTGTGTTGAACCTCAGCTCTACGATTGCCAAGCTATGGCCCCCAAAGCAAGTTGCTTAGGCTCCCTGACAACCAGCTCCTCATCTGCTAGAGACACCACTGCACAGCCTGATGGACTCAAAGATTATATGCATTAAACTGCTAAAAAGCTTAGCAGCGTATATGACTATTTGCACATGCTGGATTCTCCCTAAGGAGATGCTTAATCTTTGGGGAAGTCTCTGTCTCCCCAGAGTCTCCAGGTTTTCTGCAACTCCCAGCATTCGCAGTCCTGTTGGTCATGGATTTGGAAAATGTATTTTACATGGGGGTCAAACAAGAAGAAAGGAAAAGGAAGTAAAATGCCAGTGACCTGTGTTTGTTTCACCCTCCCAGATGCACAAACTGCTTCCCCAGTGTAATTCCTGGCTGTGTTTGAGTGGAAATCAGATCACAAGTAGACCCCGGGGCTTTGCAAGCAGCCTTGAAAGCAGGGGCTTGCTATGCTAAGTGTTCTGTCTCAGACCACTAGAGAAAGCAGAGGCCACTAAAGGAGACCTCTGAAATGCACGTATTCCTCTACCATCCAACGGGTTCCCACCGAGGTTCTGTGCGGTAGCTCTCTGTCAATCTCCTATCCCCTCTTCATTCAATCCCACGGCTCCTCCAAATAGAGGAAAAGCATCAATGTACTCTTTGGATCAACATGATGAAGACCTAATTTGCTCAGCGTCATTTGGCAAGATGTTTAACCTCCTTTGTAACCCAGCTATCTTTAGCCTCCTTGATGCTATTTTGAAATGTCAAACTAGCAAATACTGCTTCCAGAACAGTTCTGATCTGGGATGTGACAGGATGCTTGGGGGTGGGGAGATGAGGAGGAGGTGGGGATGGTGAAGGAGCCTTCTGGTAGAGGGTGACAGAATGCCCTAGCTTCACAACTGCCAACATTCTCTCCCTTCCACTGTCTTAGCCACCTCATCCAGAGGACCAGCCCATCAAAGGGGAAGCAGGACCCTGAGTCCCACCAGAGCTGAACCTACAGGGATGTCTGCTTCTCTGACTGGAGCTGGATGCCACATTAGGTAAAAGAGCAAACTGACTCTTGGGTGTCCACCAGTTTAAAATGATTTCTTCATTCACTCACACCTTCATTCATTTCACACAGTAGGTATTTACTGAGGACCAACCAAGTGCAAAGCACTGTAGCTGGCACTGGGGATACAATAGCTTGCAAGGCTTAATGCTCATTGAAATTTCCTTGAGAGGCTACTAAAATGCAAATCCTCAAGGCTCAGCCCCAAGGATCTATCCAGGGGGATTGATACAGGCTTAGAAATCTGCATTTTGAACAAGCACATAGGTATCCCTATGTAGGAATCCAGAGAGCACAAGAAACTATCTGGCTTGTGTGACATCTATTTCCTAAGCAAGCATTCCCCCAATGCTGAAGGCTAGATGTGTAGAAATGCCATCCTAACCTTGCAGAGCTCATGGTTCACAGTCTCCCAAAGGAGGAAACAAATAATGGCAGGTATGAAGTGCTCTTAGAGCCCCCCAGAGGAGGTATCTAGCTCTAGGTCTAGGGTTTTATAAAGGAGGCATATTTGTACCAAGTCTTGAAGTTTAAGCAATACTTTTCAGATAGCTGAAGAGTAGGTGAGAAGCGCACTTTGCGAGGATGGACTCACCAAGATGTATCTCCCAATCCGTGTGCTCCCACCATGGGACTGGCATGCTTCCCACAGACAAGTAGGTGTCTAGGTTCATTGCTCTTGAATCTGCGTGGGAGTGGGTGATGCTTCCACTTTGAGAGTGTGTAGCAATAGTGCACGCAGCTTCTGAGATGGCATCCCCCCCAAAAATCTTAGGGTTTCTGCTGTTTGTTTCTCTCTGGGGACCCAGTCCTGAGGAGCCCTGAGCTGACATGGAAGTAGTCCAGTTTCCCTGGGGTTGCCATGCTGGAGAGAACGTATGGAGAAGCTCCATAGACCACAGGGAGGTGTCACACAATCCTTACCCTGGCCTTTGAGCCACCCCAGCTGACACCCAAGAAGCAGAGACATTGGTCACCTCTCAGCCTGCCTGATTCACAGATTCATAAACAAAATTTCTGTTTTGTGGTTTTAAATTCCTATCCTTCGGGGATCTTTCTTATGCAGCACTAGATAGCCAGAGCAGGCTGAAAGGGTGTTTCAGGAAGAGGAAATGAGAGCAGGGACAGAATATGGCAGAGTGAAATGCGTGCATAAACAGTCTTTGAAATCTGGAGACGTTCAGTAGCCTCAGACAGAAGTCCGAGGTCTGAATTCACCACGCGCAATCGAGCCACCTGTGCCTTTGCCCACGTGGTGTGGTCTGAGCTCTTTCCCCAGGCCCTGTCACTCACCAGTTACCTGGATGATGCCTCAAATCAGCATACATGCTTTTAACTGCCATGTCTTAGTTGAGATGTAATTTTAAAGATGTGGGCAGCACCTCCAAATTCCTATGAAAAGATCTATTAGATATTAAAACTGAAGAAATCCAGGCATCACTGAGTCTGCTTGCCTCAGATTTCATGGCGCTGGGCATCATGCCTGTCACACAGCTGTTCATACCAATGTGGTTTGAACATTTGAGTGAAGTCCATGAGTGAGTCCAGCATCAGCACAAGACCCTGCCCCTGACTTACAGGCCCAAAGAGTCCCAGGCTCGATCTTTACAGATCACTCTTCCAACCAGCCTTCCAAGGTCAAGGACTGGACTTACATACCTATTCTATCAATCTATCCCTGCCTATTTCTTTGGGTCCAAAATTCTCACCCATTGCATCTGGTTCGGTCTTTGGGGCATAACAACCTGCTCCCTATGCCATATGACTACTGTAATGGCCTTGGGATGTGTCACCTTGACTGTGCCACCCTCCCCAGAATTCTTCTCTAGTCTGTTTCTGGCTAGAGTGGGCCACAAGCGTAGCAGGTTATATGGGAGGCATTGGCTACACACAGTTAATTTCTTCCAGTGATTCAATCACATGCTAATCTGGGTACTGCAGGGAAGGGAATTTGCATATATCATTAAAGTCCCTAATCAGTGTACCTTAAGTGTGTCAAGAGCAGCTGGGCCTGCCACTGTTCTCTGTTGCCTAAAGGTCTTCCCTTCTTGACTACCTACCCTATAGACTTTTGGTTTGCTTAGTTAGCTCCCACAATTACGAAAGGCAACTATTAATACTTGAACAAATAATAAATATTATAAATTATTACATTTCCCTTAGTAATCAATCTACCTATTCATCCATCTACCTATTTCTATCCACTTAGCTATTCATCAATCATCTATGTCTCCTATGGGTCTGCTGTGCTATGTAAACTCTGACTGCTACAAATGCCTTTCAGAAGCCCTCCATGCCCCCAGTCTTCCTTCTCTACTTATGCAGCCTTACTTTCACTAACGTTTCTTATAAAATGTAGTTTTGACTCCCTTCACTGTGCTGGCCTCTTTCCAAATGTTTTTCTGCCTCTTCTTACAATTTGTCTATTCAGCAAGCATTTATTGTATAACTGCTCCATGCCAGGTATTGTCTGGGGATACAACAAGGAGTAAAACTCACCAGTCCCTGAGTTCTTAGAGCGCAGGTTCCTAGTTCTGAGGCCATGTTCCCAGCAGGGTGTAGATCAGTCCTACAGGCACTGTGTGAGGTAGACTGAACATCAGAACTACAGATACCACTCAGTGCTGAGGAGGAGCCTTGCTCTGAATAGTCAAGGAATAGTTTTTGTTGACAAGCCTGAACAACAGTTCTATTAACTTCCAGCCAATAAAAAAATGGCCATTTTCATATAAATTTCTTACAGTCATATGAGGTAGGCATGTTCCTTCCCTCTCTCAAATGATCCAGGGGATTGCACAGTTTGTATAGAACCAAGCTTTGCCCTCTGGGATGAAAGATTCCAGGGACTCTTTGCTTATAGCCAGACACCAGCACATGGCTCCCAGGAAGACAGCCAGCTCTCAGCCATGGAGGCATCAAGTTCTTTCCACATTCTCTTGTCCCTGTGGCTCTAATTCTCACTGTAATCTTTTTTTTTTATTTATTTTACTTATTTATTTTTATTTTTATTTTTTTGACAGGCAGAGAGGACAGTGAGAGAGAGACAGAGAGAAAGGTCTTCCTTTTTGCCATTGGTTCACCCTTCAATGGCCACCGCGGCCGGCGCACTGCGCTGATCCGATGGCAGGAGCCAGGTACTTATCCTGGTCTCCCATGGGGTGCAGGGCCCAAGTACTTGGGCCATCCTCCACTGTACTCCTTGGCCACAGCAGAGAGCTGGCCTGGAAGAGGGGCAACCAGGACAGAATCCGGCGCCCCGACCAGGACTAGAACCCCAGGGTGCCGGCGCCACAAGGCAGAGGATTAGCCTAGTGAGCCACGGCACTGGCTCTCACTGTAATCTTTAGTTCAACCATGTACAGGGCAAATCCTTGTTCTCTTCAATGATTCAACAAGGAAATTTGTAGAGAGAGGAATAAATTATAAGTTGATTGAAATAATACTTCCTGTAGTTATCTGTCTGGGCCTATGACAGATGATGAAACATGTGTCAATGATGATGGTGGTGATGATGATGAAGATAAACATTATTGGTCACTATGTGCCAGACAATATGTTATTTTAAACTCTTTATATATTAACTTTCTAAATCCTTTTCACAATGGCATGAGTTAATTACTTTTTTGATCACCATTTTATTGATGAGGAAGCTGAGAGACATTTGAGGAGTTCCTTAAATGTTATAGTAAGTGGAAACATTTGGATTTGAACTCAGGCAGTTTGGTTCCAGAACCTATGTTCATATCAAAAACATGGTGGTCCCTGAAAGTACTTTATCTCATTAATTCTAGTAACCCTGTGTGTTAAGTGCTGCTGCTGCTGCTATGCTAGATCTTCCCACAGCAATTGCTTTTTCTCATCATTTGTCAGCATCCTTACTCAACAAGCTTCTGGGAAGGTAGGGATTGTGACTGTCCTGTTCATTGTTGTGTGTCCAATGCCTGGCCCACAGCCTGGCACCACTGCCATAGTAGCCTATCAATAAACGCGAAACAATACACACATTTTACAAATGAGGAAACCAAAATAAACTATGCAAGGTCAAACCGATAAGAGTGATAGCACTAGATCAAAATTCAGAGTTCTATGTGCTTGAATCCCAGGTTCTCTTTCTGTTAGTTTTTCTTCCCTGCTATATACTGACTTCCTAGAACAGGGCGTGTTATCCAGCTGGTGCTCAGTAGAGCTTATTGGCTTATTCCCCAATTCACCAGCACCCCATTCCTCTATGCCTGTGTCTTGGGTTTTCATCTTTCCCATGATGCAAATATCTGATCTAACACATGTTCTGTATGCTTACCTCTTCCCTGAGCTGTGGCCTATAGCTACTTGAATAACCCATCATGTTCATGTCATCTTCTGCATTGTCTTCAGTCCCTTTTAGAAACCAAAAAGGAAACCTGTTGAAGTGAAATGGACACTATGAGAAACAGTGGCTTGATCAGCATAGCCCTGACTGTTAATGAACAACTTAATACATTATCCCTCTTAGTAGTTTTTTTTTTGTCTGTTCTACTTAATATGACTGGTTTAATTCTGTAATTAATACACAGTTATTCTTAAGTGTTGAAATTTAACTGAAATGTGATCCCTGTTAAACATAAGAGTGGGAATAAGAGAGGGAAGAGATGTACAATTTGGGACATGCTCAAGCTGACTTGCCCCAAATGGTAGAGTTAGAAACATACCAGGGGACTCCAATTTAATCCCATCAAGGTGGCATGTACAAATGCCATCTCACTAGTCCAAGTGATCAATTTCAGTTCACAATTGATCATAATGAAAGGACTAAGAGTCAAAGGGAGCACATAAACAAGTCTAGTACCTGCTAATACTAACTGATAGAATAAATAAAGGGGAGAGTGATCCAACATGGAAGCGAGATACTCAGCAGACTCATAGAATGGCGGATGTCCTAAACAGCACTCTGGCCTAAGAATCAGCCCTAAAGGCATTCCGATCTGGCTGAAAAGCCCATGAGAGTATTTCAGGCATGGAAAGCCAAGACACTCTGACACTCTGGCAAAAAACAAACAAACAAACAAACAAACAAACAAAAAAACCCTAAATGAAAGATCTCTGTGAGTGAGATCCCAGTGGAAAGAACAGGTCTTCAAAGAAGGAGGTACCTTTCTCTGAAGGGAGGAGAGAACCTCCACTTTGACTATGACCTTGTCTAAACAAGGTAAGAGTCGGAGAACTCAAGGGGCTTCCATAGCCTTGGAAACTCATGACTGGTGCATAGGGAGATTACTGATGCCATAGACAGGAGTGTCAATTGGTAAAGTCAACAACAGGAGTCACTGTGCACTTACTCCTCATGTAGGATCTCTGTCCTTAATGTGCTGTACATTGAGGCTTAATGCTATAACGAGTACTCAAACAGTATATTTCACTTTGTGTTTCTGTGGGGGTGCAAACTGTTGAAATCTTTACTTAATGCATACTAAACTGATCTTCTGTTAAAAAAAAAAGAAGAAATTAGCAATTCCCAACTTGACTCTTACTGGGATTAAACATGACAATAGGTCTGATCTGATTTCATCATCATTTAAAAAATCATCTATTATTTTTCACTTTATGTTTCTGTGTGGGAGAAAACTGTTGAAATCTTTACTTAATGTATGCTAAACTGATCTTCTGTATATAAAGAGAATTGAAAATGAATCCTCATGTGAATGGAAGGGGAGAGGGAATGGGAAAGGGGAGGGTTGCGGGTGGGAGGGACGTTATGGGGGGAAGCCATTGTAATCCATAAGCCGTACTTTGGAAATTTATATTCATTAAATAAAAGTTAAAAAAAAAAAAGAAATGCCAGTTGATTGGGCTTGTATCATCCTTCAAGGAAATGAGGCCTATTGGCATCTCATATTGCATTTTCTTCCGTGTGAACCACTCAAAATAAATTAGACTTGGTTTCTTGGAATCCATGTGCTTCTTCTAAATGAGGGAGATTTCCCCAATGTATGAAGGCATCAAAATGGAGGGAATTTTTGGCTTTTGAGGAGGTGGAGGGATTATAACAAGAGATGGATGGTGGGCTGGGGCCGTGGCTCACTAGGTTAATCCTCTGCCTTGCGGCGCCGGCACACCAGGTTCTAGTCCTGGTCGGGGTGCCGGATTCTGTCCCGGTTGCCCCTCTTCCAGGCCAGCTCTCTGCTGTGGCCAGGGAGTGCAGTGGAGGATGGCCCAAGTGCTTGGGCCCTGCACCCCATGGGAGACCAGGAGAAGCACCTGGCTCCTGCCATCGGATCAGTGTGGTGTGCTGGCTGCAGCGCGCCGGCCACGGCAGCCATTGGAGGGTGAACCAACAGCAAAGGAAGACCTTTCTCTCTGTCTCTCTCTCACTGACCACTCTGTCTGTCTGTCAAAAAAAAAAAAAAAAAAAAAGAGATGGATGGCAACTTCTTGAAATCAGTGAAGTAATTTCAGTTCCTGTGTTTACAATGGGAGAATCTCAGGCAAATGGCAAAGTTGCATGGCAGAGATTAAAGTTCTTGTGAATCAGAGTAGTTTGAATTGCTGGAATGAGCACTAACTCAACAGGCAGTGCCTTCCAATGAAAGGAGTTATAAATCTAGGGCTTAAGTCCTAGGTCCTAGGTCCTAGGTCCTACGTCTTAGGTCCTAGGTGCTTCCTTCCCTCCTTCCCTCTTTCCTTCTCCTCATCTCTTCTTTGCTTCCTTCCTTTCTTCCTGGAATAAGGTTCTAGGCAGGTGGACATTTTTTTGCATCAGCCCAGTATTAAAAAGGAGAATATCCTATTTAGGAAAAGGTAAGGAGTTTCCATATAGATGGAAGTGAGTTCAAATGGGTAAAGACAAGAGATGGAGCTTACCAGGTCCATTAAACCTATCACTTGAAATTTGTTCCTAGAAGACTGAGGAGGCATTGATGAGATATAAGTAAAGCGGTGCTTATGTTCACTCTCCATTTGTTATTAAAATACTTTATTTTGATGGTCCTTAAGTCAGAAGGCAGAGCCAGGGATGAATTTCAGCTCTGATTCATAATATGATTTAGGCAAATCACTTCCTTTTTTTGGCCCTTAGTTTTATTATCTCTAAAAGAAGAAAAAGAAAAGCGAAAGTATTGACAAGCTTAGCATTCTGAATAGTTTTCCTTTGCTGGACGGTTCCCAGGAGGTCACATAGCCTTCCATAGGTGTGATTAATAAATTACAAAAGAGAATAGAGTGCCTTGAAAGATTTTATGTTCCTTATTTAAATTGTACCTGTCTCTACAGCCTGCCAGGAAGCCTGTCACTCAGCCCCATACAATAAAACAGCCCCACATGAATGAAGACAAAATAAATCAGAAGCCATGTGCTTTTAAACTCACTAAATGAAAGCCCAGCATGCATGCTGCCTCCTTCCAGATGAATCGCCAGATTCAATGCAAGACGTGCACACCAAATCAATAGCTTGTGACAGAGATCTCCCGCCTGAGCTTCAGGAAAATTCCACTTCCTTTCAGATGTTGTCGCTTGAAATGTCAGGAAGTTTCCATTCATCACCCGCCCTTGGAAATGCTACCATCACCATAGTTCATGTTTCCTCTCTTCAAAGGAATCCAGGCACCTTGCAGAGGGCACCCACTCATTGTCAGCCTCTCTGGAGGCAGAAAGAAGGGCAGTGTGCAGGGAGGAGAAATGATCTAGCAATAAGAAAATCAAATCAGAGAGAAACCCGAGAAGACTCGCACATTCCCTTGGCTGGGTAGCTTAGAGTAACAGCACATGGATTTGAATCTTGACCACCCCCTAACCTCTTACTATGTTTCACCATTGTCATCTATATAATAGAGGAAATAAAATACTGTATGCTTAATTTGTAACATGAATACCTACTAGCTGTGTAACCTTGGGCAAGTTATGTGACCTCTCTGGGCCTGAATGTTTTCGTCTGTAAAACAGATCCTGGAGACTGCATGCATAACCCATCGTCACTGCTCTACACATAATCATAATGAAAATTGTTCAGCTCTAGAGCAAGGCTGCATGCACTTTCTCTGTTCTTCAAAAGTTGATCCTGCTTTGACCCTCTCCAATAATCCCTAGATCAAGTTAATCAGTTTTTGCAGTGCTGTAATAATATTAATAATCATTAATTAATAATTAATAAAACTGGCACTAAAAACTTAACATGCCTTGTCATGACATGACATACTCCTACACTTTATTGGATTCACTCATTTAGTCCTGTAACAGCCCTATCAGGTAAATATGGCCTGCATTTTACAGATAAAGGCACTGAGGCAGAGGAAGTTCCTATTACCTGCCTAAATCTCATCACATGTGTCTTAGTCACTTCAAACTGCTGTAACCAAATGCCACTAACTAGGTGGTGGCTTTGACATTTCTTATTCACAGCTGGGGAGGCTGGACATCCAGGACCAAGGTGTCTGCAGATTTTCTGTCTGGGGAGGGCATACACCCTCACTGATGGCCATCTTTCACTACCAAGGTGGAAGGGGTGAGGGATCTCTCTGGAGGTTTCACAGGAGTCTCATCTCATTCACGAGGGCTCTGCACTCAGGTCACACTCACCTCCCAAAGCCCCACCTCTTGCCACCTTACCTTCAGTGTGAACTTTGGGAGAACACTGATGTTTTGACCACAGCAGTGCAAACAGGGAGCTGTCCTGGCTTCCAGAACACCCTGGGTTTCATCCTTTCTAGACATGACCATGACATTCCCCCTTTGTGGCTTTCAACTCTACTAGACTTGGGTTTCCCAGGAAATAGAGACTGAGTATGATCCAGTGTTGTATAGCACAGAGAAGGTGCTCTGGGAATTTGAAATGAAATGAAATGGACTTACCATGCAAAGGAAAAAGACTGTGCGAATTCAGTGGCAAAGGCTCTGTATTGAGAAGGTGACTTCCCAGGCCATGTAGCAGAGCTAGACATCACCTCACAAGGAAGATGTTCAGCCAGACTGGGACAAAGCAAAGACAAGAGCAGGGCAGACGACAGCCATTAAGAAACCTGCAAAACAAAAACAAAACTCCCATGAAACCCCAAAATCTCCTAAGCCAAAAACTCAGTGTTCTTCCCTCCTTTATTCAAGAAAAAGATCCTTAACAGATGTTTAGTGTTTCAGGTCTTGAAGTTGCTATCAGCACCTCAGTGAATGGCACAGTTTTCAAAGATGCTAAGTGAACTGCAAAAGAAAGCTTCTGCGAGTTCTAATTCAAGAGTATTGGCTCCATCATTCTTTACAAATTCTCATGTCATTGTCACATTGTCTTGTATTGACAAACTTCATGAAATATTGTTAGAGGTGGACCTTAGGGACTGAGTGGGACCCACTGAATATTGCAGTCAAGATTCTGGTGCCAACACTCAAGACACAGGAAGAATATCAGCCGGCGCCGCGGCTCACTAGGCTAATCCTCCGCCTTGCGGTGCTGGCACACTGGGTTCTAGTCCCGGTCGGGGCGCCGGACTCTGTCCCGGTTGCCCCTCTTCCAGGCCAGCTCTCTGCTGTGGCCCGGGAGTGCAGTGGAGGATGGCCCAAGTGCTTGGGCCCTGCACCCCATGGTAGACCAGGAAAAGTACCTGGCTCCTGCCATCGGATCAGCGCTGTGTGCTGGCTGCAGCGCGCCGGCCACGGCAGCCATTGGAGGGTGAACCAACAGCAAAGGAAGACCTTTCTCTCTGTCTCTCTCTCACTGTCCACTCTGCCTGTCAAAAAAAATAAATAAATAAAAAGTAGAAAGATGACTAAAAACAAAAAAGTGGGCCATCTGAAAGAGAGTTACAGAGAGAGAGGGGGGGGGGGGAGCTAGCTTTCACTTCCATCTGCTGGTTCACTCCCCACAACAGCCAGGAACAGGCCAGACTGAAGACAGGAACCATGAGCTTCATCTGGGTCTCCCACATGGGCACAGGGGCCCAAGCCCTAGGACCATCTTCCACTGCTTTCCCAGGCATATTAGTAGGGAGCTGGATCAGAAGTGGAGCCTCTGGGATTCAAACTGGCACCTATATGGGATGCAAAATATGTATGTACACCATCTCTCTGTAACTCTATCTTTCAGATAAATAAATAGTTCATTTTTAAAAAGAGAAATTCAAGCAAAGTAATGAGAGATTTTTAACATTTATAAAATTTACTAAGATCACCGATGTCCAGTTCAGGGAGACCCTGAGGAAACAGGTCTGCCTACACCTTGTCAGTGGGGATTCAGCTTTCAAGAATCCACCCAGATCTAATTTCTAGGATTCTGTCACTGAAAAACATCAACCCATGTGCTGCCAAATACATTTCCAACCTTTGTCATTCCAGCAGTATTTGCAAGAGTGAAAAACGGAATGCTTCCACAGTGGGGAAATGGCTTTAAAACTTTATGGCATATTCATACAATGGATAGGGAGTAAGGAAAATAAATATGAAAATAAATACAATAGGTCTATGTGTGTTGACATGGAAAGATGGCCACCCTGACAACTAAAACGTGACCCTCGGCTCCACGTGAGACCGGTAGCACTCTGTTCCAGCCCGTCGTCTGCTCTGATGGCTGTGCATGTTCCAAGACACATAATTCAGTGGTCACAAGAGATAGGAATGTGAAGGGAAGGGATGGCAGGACTTTTCAGTTTGTCTTTGTTTCTGCCAGGGCCCTGCCCTTCTTTCCCCCTTCCCTCCCTCCCTCCAATCCATTGTCCCTCTTCCTTGCTTCTACTGAACATGTATGCCTTAGTTTATTCAGGCTGTTAGAACAAAAATACCACAAATCAAGTGGCTTACCAACAACAAATATTTATTTCTCACAGTTCTAGAGGCTAGGAAATCTAAGATCGAGATCTGTAAGAATCAGTTTCTCAGAATGGATCTCCTAAGTAGATGGTGGCCTCTCATTGTGTCCTCTCCTAGCAGAATGGGCAAAGGAGCTCTGTCCAGACTCTCAAGAGCATTAATCCCGGGGCTGGCGCCGTGGCTCACTTGGTTAATCCTCCACCTGCGGTGCTAGTGGGCACCAGGTTCTAGTCTCAGTTGCTCCTCTTCCAGTCCAGCTCTCTGCTGTGGCCTGGGAGGGCAGTGGAGGATGGCCCAAGTGCTTGGGCGCCTGCATCCACATGGGAGACCAGGAAAAAGCACCTGGCCCCTAACTTCGGATTGTCGCAGCACTGGCCATAGCGGCCATTTGGGGGCTGAACCAATGGAAGGAAGACCTTTCTCTCTGTCTTTCTCTCTCTCACTATCTATATCTTTGTCCAAAAAAAAAAAAAAAAAAAAAAAAAAAAAAAGAGCACTAATTCCAATCATGAGGGCTAAATCCTCATGACTTAATCACCTCCCAAAGCCTCACTTTCTAATACCATCCCCTTAATACCATTGCCCTGATTTATTGTATGAAATTGAAGGGGACACAAACATTTAGATCACAGCAATACTTTTTTTTGTTATCACTATTACTTTATTTAACATTTTTAAAGAGTCTGCTATCCATGAAAGGCAAAGCCCGACTCTCGAGGTGATGGAGTTTATTCCATTTTGGGTGTGTTTTGTGTTATAGTGTAACAAAAATATAGATGGAGCCCCATACTTACAGAGAGGAAAATGTAAAACCCACCACCACCATAACAAAATCCTGCCTGCAGAGTGAGGAAGATGACACAGAAGGATCCGAAGTTCAGCTCAGGCCTTGACTGGGAACAGGGGATGTCCAGGAAAAACAACGAAGGCAAAGCTTTCCGTGCAGAGGGGCACAGGGGTCCAACCCTAGAGGTGTGGGCTGCTTTGGGTGTGCAGTGGCTGCCTTCCTTGATGCTCAGATGGTTTATTCCAGTCTTAAGACAGGGCACCAGAATAAACACAGTCTAAGGAATCTCTTGATTTAATTGGGTGGCAGCCACGGGGGAAGGAGTTGAGGCAGCCGAGATGGAGAGTTTGCACATTGCCTTCATCTGACTACTGTGGAATGTGGCTCATAACTCATCTGCATGTGCAGCTATTGAAGTGGACAAAGGAAACCCAGCCAGTGGAAATTCCTGGGAAACCGTGATAGAGCCCAAATAGGAAATGCCACTGAGGAGATTTTAACTGATGCCAAGTTCAAATACCAACATTCAAGCTGTGTTCCACAAAGAGATGTTACTACTTGTCAACTGCAGTTGGGACGCCTTGGCTAAGGGCAACTAGACAATAACCCAGGTCCTATGGATATTACCCTTTCCAGCCCCTTTGCTTCTATCTTGGTGCTTCAAGAGCCTAAGAGACAGGGATGATTACCTTTATTTTATTTTATTTTATTTTATTTTATTTATTTATTTATTTTTTGACAGGCAGAGTGGACAGTGAGAGAGAGAGACAGAGAGAAAGGTCTTCCTTTGCCGTTGGTTCACCCTCCAATGGCTGCCACGGCCTGCGCGCTGCTACCGGCGCACCGCGCTGATCCGATGGCAGGAGCCAGGAGCCAGGTGCTTTTCCTGGTCTCCCATGGGGTGCAGGGCCCAAGCACTTGGGCCATCCTCCACTGCACTCCCTGGCCACAGCAGAGAGCTGGCCTGGAAGAGGGGCAACCGGGACAGAATCCGGCGCCCTGACCGGGACTAGAACCCAGTGTGCCGGCGCCGCTAGGCGGAGGATTAGCCTAGTGAGCCGCGGCGCCGGCCGATGATTACCTTTATTTTACACATTGTGGAACTTAGACTCAGGAAGGGTTAGTAAATTCTTACAGGTCACACAGCTAAGGTATTGGATTCTTGAACAAAAAAAAATCCCTTTCCTGTTGGGATGACATAGATCTGCTTTCAAATTCCACTACTTACTGTCAGAAACATGGAATGAGATTATATGTGTTTTTTACTTGCTACCTATTTTGCCCTTCTTCCTTACAGATAGTTTAGGGTGGAGGGAACAGCAAATACACTTTATTCAGTTTTCTAATCTCTCTTGTACATACCCGGAGGGCCACATGACATAGTTCTGGCCAATGATATGTAAGCAGAAGGCCCTGGGGAGGGCATCTAGTGCTGAATAAGAAAGCTAGATTTTTTTTTAATTTTTAAATTTTTTTAGTAAAAGCTTTTCTTTTTTTCTCTTATTCTTAGAATGGAGAAAGGAGATCCAGAGATGCAATAAATGAGTGGACTTGGATCTCAGATGGTATTTTTGGACTGCTTTCTCTGGGATGTCTCATTGCTTGAGACAAATAGCTTGATTTTAGGTTAAGCTGATCATATTCCTGACTGATGGAGTAATCAAGGCGTTGACACTTCATACACTCAATGCATAGTAGCCACTTTGGTTAGAGCAGGGACACTCCTCTGAAGTGGGGGAAGAATTTAAACCCTTGTACTCTACCCAAAAGTAGCACTAACCTGCTCGATCATCCACACCTCACACCACACAATACTCCTTTCTCTGTTCTCTGCATTTCTCATCTCCAAAGTTGGGGGCATAATCCTCTCCATCTGCAGACCAGTCTCAGTTTAAATGAGATACCATCTGTCAAGTCAAAGCACAGTGCCTGGCAAACAAACATAAGGCAAAGGGGGTCCTCCTTTCTTGAAGTGAAAGTTTTTAAATTAGCCTCTGCAACTGAGTCTTCCTGTTTAACAAATGCACAAGGAAAATTCCGAGGGTCCCATGTCTTACAAGATCAAAAACTCAAGCAACTAAATTTAGCACAGTGTTCAAGTCCCCAGCTCTGCCCAGAGCTGTGGGCGCCTCTTCCCAAGTCCTTGGATAATGAATGCCTCTTTCCCTGTAATCTCGCACTGGAGTTTTTGTCTCCCTCTGCTAGCGTGCTCATCAGAATGTAGTCATTATGTTTGCCTTTCCCCTTGAAGGTGAGACTTGCATCTCATTTGACTGCCCAGAGCCAGAACTCAGTCAATGACCACTGAATGACTAAATGGGTTCCCAGTTGGTGCCCAGTACCTATCCACATGAAGTTTTCACTTCTCCCTGAACATGGTTGAGCATTTTCATGAGCCAGTAGCTTTGCACCTGCAAATCCTTTATCTGAGAATTCTCCTTTGGTTGTCAGCAGGACTCCTTCTCATTCCAATATACACACTTCAAATATTCCCAACTCTTTGTTGCTCTCTCCCCTATACTCTCAAGGCACCTTACACTCATTTCTATTATATCATACAACTTTGTTATGATAGTTTCCCTATATGCTCTTTTTTTCCTGGGAGACTATGAGCTCTTAAAGACTTTAATGATTTTGTCTGTCAGGTGTATTCAGAACAGGACTTGGCACTTAATGGATAGTGAAAATTTTGGTGAATTTAGTTACAACAAATGTTAGCTTTGAGTTGTTGCCCACCTCAAGTTCTGTAATGAGTCTTGTAATATCAGGGATTAGGGCAGGAGGGAATGAGACTTTCTTGGGCCAGGAATTTTTATTGTCCATGTCACTTCCAGAATAAATATGAAACATGCCCTTAAAGTGTTTTGACTTCATTGTAGAGATACACGATACTTACACGGATGTGTTCTGAAAAATTGGTATAACTGGTATAAACTGAGATAATGGTCCCTTTGTCACTTTAAAGTACATCCTGTAGGGTATCTGACTCACGATTTACCCATGACACAAAAAAAATCTTAGGGACCCCTAGTGTCCCTGTCTATATTGTTCCTCTCTCCCTAAAGACACCAGAGCTGATCCACGCAGTTCTAATCTGTTTCACCCTATGGAAAAATAAAATTTGGAATGGGTTGATAAAGATATCTGGAGTTGTTGGAGGTGAGTCACTTTTGTCTTAGGCCTCCAAGGAGAAAGGCCATGAAGTCTGACATACAGATTTGCCCTGAGTCCTCCTATCTGGGTGGTTCAGCATTTCCTTTGATTCTCTGAGACACCCCCAGCATCCTTCCAAAAATTATTCCCTTTGCTTAAGCTTGATAAAGTCCATTTCAGATGCTTACAAGTCAACAAAAATGAAAAACAGAAATCATAACCACTACTGTCCACATCCCAAAAGAATTTCCTGTTTGTCCCTGAATTGTTTAGGATTTGCATCAGCTGCAAGTGACAAAAATAAATAAATAAATAACAGTAGCCTTAGAAGGATGCATATTAATTTCTTTCAGTTGTATAAAGGCAACCAGAACTAGCCGTTTGATCCTAGGGATTCAGGCCCCCTTTACTGTGTTGTTTCACAAATCTCAGGAAGTGATTTCCCTCTTGTAAGCTAAGAAGGCTGCTCTAATTCCCATCATCAACTCATATGTTCATCCTGTAGGAAAGAGGAAGACATGGCCCTCCTTTAACCATGTGTCACAAAAGCTGAACATACTATTCTACTGGCCAAAATACAGTCATGTAACTCCTAAATACCAACTGACTTCCATTTACCTCCCAGACCCATAGCCTCCTCCTCTTCATAGGCTCTTGTCTTAGCAGGCTGTCGTGCTATCCTGTTTGGACCACACCAGTGGGAACTCATAACCTCTGGCCCTTGTGGTGCTAGTTCAGACATTCAAAGCTCTAGCAAGATGCCAGAAAAAAGAAGAGCCAGGTTATGATATCTACGTCTGTTAACTACTTCCTTGAAGGCTGCTTTGCAGTGGCTCTGTGCCTCAACTTAAGTTTACTAATCCTTCCAATATTATTGACAAGACCTGACTTTCTCTTTTTCTAGATTCTGGAAACTGTTGCTTCCCTTCATACCATTAGACTTTTTTTTTTTTTTTGACAGGCAGAGTGGACAGAGAGAGAAAGAGAGACAGAGAAAAAGGTCTTCCTTTGCCGTTGGTTCACCCTCCAATGGCCGCTGATCCGATGGCAGGAGCCAGGTACTTCTCCTGGTCTACCATGGGGTGCAGGGCCCAAGCACCTGGGCCATCCTCCACTGCACTCCCGGGCCACAGCAGAGAGCTGGCCTGGAAGAGGGGCAACCGGGACAGAATCCGGCGCCCCGACCGGGACTAGAACCCAGTGTGCCGGCACCGCAAGGCGGAGGATTAGCCTAGTGAGCCGCGGCGCCGGCCTGCCATTAGACCTTAAGAGAGATAGTATCCTGGCTGAGATGAGCTCTTGGTTACTGAAATACACTTAGAAGTCCTCCAAACATGATATCAGTAAATAACCTAATAATAATATAGAAATACTCTTTGGCTTTTTCTGTTTTAAGTGTGTCATCTGCATTCTATTGGCTTTTTTCACACCTACTTAACTTCAAAGTTTTTATTATGGGCCATGTACTTACCTACAAGTTGAAGATTTTATTACCAAAAAAGAAGAGAGTTCATATTAGAGGACAACTAGCAGTCTTGGCCATAATACCATCAGTTTTTCTCCATAAGTTCTCCTGTTCCTTATGCCTACATTTTATAAGTTGAAATTTTTTTCTCTACTTTTATCCTGTAAGGAAAATCATCATGTTGCCTCATACAATGCTGAAGGATCTACAGGTATACCTCAATATATAAGAGAGCTATAATTGTTAATTAGTCCGGTTTATATCAGGTAGTAAAAATCAATACATGTTTAATGAATGTATGGAAGAAATGGTGACAGTGTTTGTATTTTTCAACTGAAAAATTGATGAGTCATACCACATAATATCTACCTCCTTTCTGGCTCTGATCTCCAAGTATTATTTTGTCAGTCTGTGTTAGAGTTTTCCACAAGTCAAAGAAAGAAATATAACAGTACTACTATCAAGCTTGGGACATAGGGGCCAGAGCACAGTGAGCCGGATCCCAGAAGGCTCTGACCTGATGACTCATGAAGAAACAGGACAACAGCGAAGAGTTTGCTCATATAGATTTTCTGAGAACAGGCAAGACATGGAAGGTAGCTTAGCAGACAGGAAGCAATCTCAAACACCCAGAAAATTCATATGCCCAGGCACTAGGAGCCTGGAATCACGTAAGAAGTAAGGTAATAGTCAATCCAAACAGAAACCACAAAATCTACTATTGCTCAACAGAATACTCCTATTGTCCAAGTCATAAACAGAGTGCTTTATATGACTTCTACATCTTCCTTAATATCCATATACAATAATCTCCAAACTCAGTTGATAATACCCTCTAAATACCTCTCATTCATTTGCTTCTCTATTCCCATTTCCAATAACAGCTCAGGCCTGAGTCATCTTCTGCCTATATTGATGCTACAGCTTCCTGGCAGATCATTAATTTCCCTCTGAAGACCCATTTTCCGAACTTCAGCCCAGCACATCTTTCTAGAACACAAGCTGGACTGGATTACTCACCTGGGTACATTATTGAATAGTTCCTCAGCTTTCTTAGAATATATTTACATTTCTAGCAAAACCTAATATTGCTCAGCAATTACATATCTTTTCAGCCTCATCTCATTTTATTCCTCTTCAAATATCTTAACATTTCCAGCACTCTGACATACCTTCAATTCCCATAGGAAATCAAATCCCCTTTTACATAGCTGTGCTATATTTCCAACTCCCCTTATTTCATTCACCTGATACTTTCTTTCTTACTCGTTCATTAAGATTCTACTCATAAGTCATCATCTCCTATAGAAATGTCCATTGCCATGCCCTTACCCTTGCTCGGGTTGGAATAGATGTTCTCCCTTTGAGTTCTAAAAACCTCTAAACTTATCTCAGTAGTGATTATTTGTCACAATGCATTGATATTTTCATGTTGCTTTCTTATTCCTTCCTGGTCTATGAGTTTCTTGAGGATAAAATCTCTAGATTATACAATATGATCTTCAGTGCTTACCACAGAAGCTGACAAAACCGGTGGTTCCTAGGAGACAGCATGTGATGGCTTAAGAACTTGTGTCCCTGCCACCCATAGAGGAGAACCAGGTTGAGTTCCCAGCGCCCAGCTCCCAGCTTTGTCCTGACCCAACCCTGGATGTTGCAGGCATTTGGAGAGTGAACCAGTAGGTGGGAGATTGATTCTCTCTCTCTCTCTCTTTCTCTCCCTCTCTCTCTCCTTCTCAAATAAGTAAATAAATACAGTTTAAAGGAGACTGGTAATCAAAGACTGTTCACACAATCAATGAACAAATGAGAGAGATTCCCATTGTGGGCAAACAGAAGTAGCAGTATCACCTTTGCTGTGGACATCATGCTTCCATCAAATCAGACTAGGATGACTTTTACATTTTGTTTTGTTGTAACATGAGTATCTCTGCCTCTAGTCTTGAGGTTTGCCCTTTTCTCTAATGTACAAATAAAAGTAATTGCTGAACTTCCATTTCAGGCCACAACAGAGTGACAGGATCCAAACATATTCTCCCATTAGAAATAACAACTAAAAAGAACTGGAAAAATGATATGAAACAACTGTTTCAGACATTGGAAAACAGACAGTGCAATATTGTAATTCCTAAGAAAAGGGAAATAGAATGAGGTAAGCCTCTTGGCCTTCTGCCTGGAATCACATAATGAACCGGGTTGCAGAGAGGAATTCTAAGCAGAGCCCAGAGGCCTCTCTAGGTTGAGGAGACAGCAGTTGGAGTTCTGGGAGGCTGAGATGACTCAAAGTTCTACAGCAGAGTTTCAGAGAGGGGAGAGCTACACGAAGTATTTCAGAGTCTTTGCTGAATATTAAGGTATACATGCACGACAGCGAAATGCCGTGGGACACTTTAAGCAATGGCTGATTGGGAGCTGTAGACCAAGTAGTGCCAAGAGCTCACACACAAGGGAGACATTTACACTCCAATCGTAAGAATGAAAGGGGTGCTCCTTGACCACCTGGGATGTTCGGTAGGAAACACAGACATGCCATACCTTCCTAGTGCCATTAAACTATTCTTAGAGTAACATCTCTAGATTTGCCCTAAAAATCTGAAAAACAAGCCTTAAAGGGTCAAGTTGACACTTACCTTGCTGCTAGAACAAAAGCTTAACATTGTTTAAAGAACAGCAAAAAAATCCAAACACTACAAACACAATATTCAGTAAAAATGCTTAGAAGCAGACAAGCGTGATCTACAATCAGGACGTAAACATTAGTTAATAGAAAAGATCCAGAAATCATAAAGATGATGAATTTAGCAAAGATATTAAGTTCTGTTGAAATACTCAAAGGGAAACATACATGTAGCAAAGAAAGAAATGGAAATGGAACATGTGAACATATAAAAAGTGAGACTTCTAACTTTTTAAAAAATGTTTATTTTTTTAACTTTTATTTAGCAAATATAAATTTCCAAAGTACAGCTTATGGATTATAATGGCTTTCTCTCCCCCAATAACTTCCCTCCCACACGCACCCCTCCCATCTCCCACTCCCTCTCCCATTCCATTCACATCAAGATTCGTTTTCAATTATCTTTATATACAGAAGATCGATTTAGTATATATTAAGTAAAGATTTCATCAGTTTGCACCCACACAGAAACACAGACTGTAAAATACTGTTTCAGTACTAGTTATAGTATTAATTCACATTGGACAACATATTAAGGACAGAGATCCCACATGAGGAGAAAGTACACAGTGACTCCTGTTGTTGACTTAACAATTTGACGTTCTTGTTTATTTATTTATTTGAAAGTCAGAGTTACAGAGAGAGAGGGAAAGACACAGAGAGATATCTTCAATCTTCTAGTTTACTTCCCATATGGCTACAGCGGCCAGGGCTGAGCCAGACCAAGGGCCAGAGCTTCATCTGGGCCTCCTATGTTGGTGACAGGGGCCCAAATACTTGGGCCATCTTCCACTGCTTTTCTCAGGTCATTAGCAGGGAGTTGGATTGGAAGTGGAGTAGCAGTACCCAAACCAGCCCCCATGCAGGATGCTGGTGTCTTGGGTGGTGGCTTTACCAGTTATTCCACAGTGTTGGCCCCCAAATGAGACTTCTATAGATTAAAAAATATAATATATGCCAATGAAACTTATCTGCAGATATTAAGAACATGTTATATATGTGTGAGCAAATATTAGTAAAATTGAAGACTAGTAATATAAATTATCCAAAGCGAAATATATAGAAGTAACTATTTCAAAAAATACAGAGGAGAGTCTCAATGATCTATAGGACAATTTAAAGTGGTTGAACATTGAGTTCCAGAAGGAGAGGCTGAGGCAAGGGAAAAAAGAAAATTATTTGAATATATAATTTCTAAAAGACCCCACTTTGATGAAAAATATAAGATCAATGAAACTCAATCAAGATAACAAGGGAACTCTACCTGGGCACATCCTAACCAAACTTTAGAAAACAAATGATAATGAGAAAATGTTAAGCTTGGCCAAAGGAAAGATGACACATTATGTATAGAAGGACAAAGATAAAAAAGGAGTACAGAGTTGGCATCTGAAATTATGCAAGGAGGTAATGAAAGATTGTGTTTAAGGCACTGAGTGAAAGAAGAAGAAAAATAGTACTGAGTTAGAATTCTATATCACGTGAAAATATTTTCAAAAATGAATAAGGATTTTCATACCAATATAACCTGAGATTATCATTTGTCAGCAGACCTAAACTACAAGAAATACTGAAAGGTGTCCTTCAGACAAAACAAAATTTCAACAAGTAAAAACTGCATGCAGAAAAACAACAAAGAATGCAAGATATGGTAAATGTGAAAGGAAATATAAAATACTTTTGCTTTTAAATGTCATTACAAAGTGATACTTGAAAGTAAATATAATTACATTTTATTTTTAAAGTTAGTAATATGTGATGAAGGACATTTAGAAAAAAGAACAAGGGCCAGAGGTGTGACACAGTGGGTTAAAGAGCTGGCCTGAAGTGTTGGCATCCCATATGGGTGTTGGTTCTAGTCCCAGCTGCTCCTCTTCTGATCCAGCTCTCTGCTATGACCTGGGAAATCAGTAGAAGATGGCCCAAGGCCTTGGGCCCCTGCATTCACATGGGAGACCAGAAGAAACTCCTGGCTTTAGATGGGCACAGCTCCAGCCATGGCGGCCATCTGGAGAGTAAACCATCAGATAGGAGCCCTCTCTCTCTGCCTCTCCTCTCTCTGTGTAACTCTGAGTTTCAAATAAAATAAATAAATTTTAAAAAAGAACAGGTGGAAAGAGAACATGGTAGTGCATTATGTTATGGGTTTCTTTAAAGATTTATTTTATTTATTTGAAAGGCCGAGTTACAGAGAGAGAGGTAGAGACTGAGAGAGGTCTTCCATCTGCTGGTTCACTCTCAAGATGGCCTCAATGGCCAGAGCTGAGCTGATCTGAAGCCAGGAGCCACGAGCCTCTTCCGGGTCTCCCACGTGGGTGCAGGGGCCCAAGGACTTGGGCCATCCAGATGCATTAGCAGGCAACTGGATTGGAAGTGGAACAGCCAGGACTCGAACCAGCACCTATATGGTATGCCTACACTGCTGGTAGGGGCTCTAACCCGCTTCACCACAGTGCCAGCCCCTGTTACAGTTTCTATATGTGAAGTATATTATTTATAAAGTAGATTGTGATGAGTGAAAAAAGCATAGTAAACCCTAGAGCAGAATTTGGCAAAAACTTTTTCTGTAAAGGACCAGAGAGAGTAAGTATTTTAGGCTTTGCATGCCATACGAGCTCTGTTCCAATTGCTCAACTCTGCCATTGTAGTATAAACTCATTGGCTAGATAGTCAGCCCAGACAGTACAGAAAAGAGTAAGTGAGGCTATGTTCCAGTAAAACTTCAGACTAATAACTGCTGGGTCAGATTTGATTGTAGGCTGCAGTTTTCCAACCCCTGCCCTGGAGCAATTACTAAAAATAGCATTTTTTAAAAAGTCAACTAATAAAGCAGTAGTGGATTTTTAAAAATCGAGTAATAAAAAATAATCAAAATGTAGATTGGAAAAAGACAAAAACAAAAAAAAAGACCAAAGAATGGATGAAACAAATATAATAGAAATAACAAGATGGTAGATTGTAGCACCATGTTATTGCAAAATGCCTTAAACATAAGCACCATGTCATCATGAAGTTCAATTCAAAGGAGTTGAGATATTCAAGAGGCACATATTGTAAGATTAGATTTTTAAAATATGCTACTGGATACATCAAAATACAAAATAATAGAATGAAACTGTGAAAATATACTGTAAAAATACTAGTTAAAAGAAAGTTTGAGAGTCCATCACAACAAACTAGACTTAACATAAAAGATATGGCCAGGGATGTTCCCTATTGATAGAGGGGTCATCTTATCAAAAGGACACAATAATCTTAAATCCCTCCCATGAGCTTCAAACTTCGTATTCAAAAACTGACAAGAGAAAGGAGAAATGGACAAATTTACAATAACATTTGGAAGACTCCAGTATTTCTTTCTCAGCAATCCATGTACCACATATGAAGAAAATCAGCAAGAATATAGCAGACTTGAACAAAAGTATCAAACAGCCTGACATGACTGATATTTATAGACCACTCCACCAGCATTAGAATACACCTTATTTTTTAGTGCACATGGACATTTAAGATATACCATATGCAAGGCAGTAAGTTAAGTCCCAGTAAATTAAAAAATATTAAAATCATATAGAGTATTCTCTGTGACCACAATAAAAAGTTTAGAAATCATATTTCTAGGTGCATATCTGGAAAATCCTCAAATGTTTGGGAATTAAATAAGACAGTTCTCAATAACCCACAGATCAGAAAATATGTTGTAGTGAATGAATATAAAACATACTTCAAAATATGGGATGCATAGGAGGCAGTGATCAGGGAACTCATATGGCTTTAATTCCTTGTATTAGAAGACTAGTAATATCTGAAGTCAGTGACTCCACTTAAGAAGCTAGGAAAGAAGACATATGTAAACCCTGATATGTAGCAATAAGGAAATAATAAACATAACAGAAATTAATGAAGTAGAAATAGAAAAACTCTCAGAGAAAAAAATGAATCAAAAAGATGATTTTAAAAAGATCAATAAGTTGATAACATCTAATACCATCATCAAATAAAAGAGGAAAAAGATAATAAAAAGAATGAATGAGGGACCATCATTGCAAATGCCATATAATTTAAAAGCATAATGAGGTAATATTTTAAACAACTTTATGTCAAAAATCCAACCATTTACATAATTACATAATTTCAGTAACAAAACTGATTTCAGAAGATACAGAACATCTAAATCTTTCGTAGAATTTGCTGTTGTTTTTAAAACCTTTCTATAAGTAAAAAAGGCTTCCAAGGTAAAGCATATTAAGCAGTGAAGAAGAGTCCCAATTCTACATAAACTGTGTTTGGAAAAGAGCAGTGGCAGGAACACATCATAACTCATTTTATGAAGTTAACCTTAACCCACCATCAAAACAAATAATCTATAAGAAAGAGAAAACTTCAAGCTAACATCCTTCATGAACACAGATGTAAAAATCCTTTGAAAAAGTTGCAAATAAAATCTAGGAATGTGTAGGAAAAGTAACATACCACATTCAAGTAATGTTTATTCCAGGAATATAAGATAGGCTTGAACATGTAAAAATCAGTTAATATAATTTTATATAGTAAAGAGAAAATTTAGAAAAGGCATTTTATGAAATTCAATGTCCATCCATTATTTTAAAAAAATAAACTGCTTAATAATCAAACACTAGAAGGAAACTCTCTCAACCTGATAATGTCTATGAATACTTAACTGCTAGCATACAAAAAAGAAAAAAGACTAAATAATATCAGAAATAAGATCATTTCAATTACCCATTAACTTACATCACAACACACAAAAAATTACTTAAATGGACTATAGATCTAAATGTAAAAGCTAAAACTATCAATTTCCAGGGGAAAATATAGGACAAAATATTTATAACATTTCTATGGGCAAATATTTTAATAGGACATAAGCAATACGAAAACAGTTTGGCAAATTGATCTCAATCACAATTTAAAAATACTCTTCTAAAGACAGCATTCCACAGACTGGGAATGATTGTCATATATAAATCTAACAATGGACAAATAGCCAACGTACATCAAAAAAAAAAAAAAAAGAACTCTCACAACTAATAAGAAGAAAAAAATTTAAAAGGCAAAATCTTACAACAGACATTTTCCCAAAAAAGATATATGAGTGGCCAACAAACATGAGAGATGCTCAATGTTATTAGTCATCAGGGAAATGCAAATTAAAACCGCAATAAGACACCAGCACACATCTATTAAAGTGGCTAAATATAAAAAGACTGATAATCCAACTACTGCCAAGAATCAAGAGGAGCTAAAATTCTAGTATGTTGCTGGAAGTCACAATCAACCACTCTGGGAAATGGATAAGCTTTCTTCTCTAAAGGTCAACAGGTACTTATCCTGTATCCCAGCAGTTCTACTTCAAGGTATGGACATGAGAAACAAAAACGTAGGTCTACACAAAAATTTGCCTAGAAATGTTCATAACAGCTTTACTGTTACAAACCCATCTGGAAAATAACTCAAATCACCACCAATAGGTGAATGAATAAACCCAATTTGGTACATCTGTAGTGAAATGTTACCCATCGTGTCATTAGGAAAACCACTCTATGGAAGCATTCAACCATAGGGAGGAATCCAAAAAAAACATTACATACAATGATGTATATGCTGTAGAATCCTAGTTCATGAAGCTCCAGAGGAGACGAATCTGATCTGCGGTGACTGAAAGCTGTTTGGCTGTTGCTCGCGGCCAAAGGTGTCTGCGGTTGATTCATTGGATGACAGAAGGACAGTTTTTAGGGGATGCTGGTGGATATCTTTCTTGATTGTAGTAGTGATGACATAGGGAGTGTAATCACATTGTCAAAACCAAAGTGTGCACTTAAAATGGGAGTATTTTGTTGTGCATAAATGATATTCCACACACCCCAGGCTGCCAGAAATCTTCCCAAGGATTTCCAAGGGAGGGTCTCTCGAGTTTCCAGAGACTGCCTCGTGGCCTCCCTTTCCACTCTCTCATCGCTGGTCCTCACGGCTGTTCCAGTTCTGTCTTGCAGGGATTGGAAAGCTGCAGGATGGTGCACTGGAAATCCCAGCATGCCCCTCTGTCCCTCATCTCCCAGTACACTACCAACCCAGCACTGGTGTCTAGAGAGTATTTTACTGAAGGTTCGGTGAGGAAGAAGGGAGGAAACACTCTGGGCTGACTGTCAGTGTGTGCTCCCAGACATCCCTGGAAGGCAGTGACTCCTGGCCTCTTCACCCTCCGGCTGCAGCCTGCACCCATGTTCTTCCCGCCTTCATTCAAGGACTCAAGACTCCCACAAGGACAGGAATGGGAAAAACCCAAAGTTTTATTATGCTGCAAAGTAGAAAAATGCAAATCTTGTTCTTCCTGCCCTCTCTCATCAACATGAGGCCTTGGCACCTATATTTGCATAACTCAGAAAGCCAATTAAAGTAACTTTTCAAGCAAAAGAGCATTTGTTTCCTGGAAGACTCTTAGTATTTTTCACCTAGGACCCTTGTAAAAAATGCAAACAATTAGGACCTGCACCAGAGAAATAAGAACTTCTCTGCCTGGGACCTTGGAATCAGAATTTCAACTAATATATCACCTCATTAAATTCTCCCAGCCTTGGCAATTTAAAATATGCAAAATTCTCCTTGTTTTGCACTTAATCAATCATCCAGTTATACTCTAACCAGTGTCCTTTAAGCCAGAAGTCTCTCACCCTCGATTTCAGTAGTGATACTTGAATTGTATGGCTAGGATAAGTCCATTTCCCAATCCACATCCCCATAGCACACCTTTGATCCACGGAAAAAGTTTTGGACCTTGAGTCCCAATGTATGGCAGTAGGGGAGTAGGGGTAGAACCACAAGACTGCTGTTTTGTCACAGGCCTTCCTTTGGGTTCCCAGGTTGCATTTAAGGCTGATGCTCTTGGAAACATTACTTCATAATAGGACGCCCTTCTGCAGCTCGAGACAAAGTCACCTGAACAACCATCAATCTCTGTTCATAACCACACATCACTCTGGGTTGCCCACAGAGTCAGAGGTATCATGGCAAGCTCTGAAATGCAAATCACCCTTTGGACTCTCTAGATTGGCAAGATTTAACTGAGGATCTTAGACAACCTTCTGGAGACATGGTCTCAACATGTGTTCTGTCAAGAGCCATAGAATCGATTTAGGGAAACCCTTGCAATAGCATAAGAAGAAGCTTTCCCTGAGGTTCGCAGATGTTCTCTACAAATGCCAGAAGCATGCCAGAGACAAAATTTTGGTTTAGGGACCACTTATCAGCAAGCAGACAAAGATCAAGAATCAACACTAAACATGTGGCTTGATGTAAATAAAGTTTTCAAAGCCCTTCTGTTTGTCATTGCAATAATTGCTTACAGCACAATTCTTTCCCCCTGCCCCTGCAGACCCTTTGAATTGCTTTCATTGCTCCTGGGATTATGGACATGGACGCTAAAGTTAAGACGTGTTAAAGTCAGTGTTAAGCCACAAGTCTTTCAGAGGCATATTGTCCATCTGTTCCTGAAAATGATGGTGCTCCTCATAGCCCGGGAACACCCTCATGGCCTCGTAAACAACATTCTAGTGTGCTAAAGAGCCATCAAAACGCCATATTTGTGTTTTTTATCAAAATTTTAAATTTTATTGGAATGGTTTAAGTACTAGTTTTTACTAACCAATAAGATGTCCCCTTAAAACTGCCATAGGTAATAATAGCAGCTAACATTTATTAAGGACTTCTATTCATGCCACCTTATGTATTAATTATGGCTTTCAATCCTCAGCACAATACTATGATAAAGATTTGATGTTCACTCTCATTCTGCAAATGTGTCACAGCCATCGATTGAGGGTCAGCAGGTCCAACTTCGAAGCACTCATGCCTAACTTTGAAACTGCACTCATTCAACAAACATGAATTATGATTCTACTGCATGCCCAGCAGTAGGATAGGCTCTGGGGGTACAGAAGTGAATAAAAGAGACACAGATCCCCTAACTGGTGAAGTTCACATTTTATGATGGCTATCACATGAATTTGTGATAATGTATCTGACTAATCTATATGGCAAATAATTAAACTGTTCCTAATTTCATGGTCTTAAAAGATAACGCGGTGTGAGACAGCATTCTGATGTATAAATTCATATCTCACTCTGCATATTACTTTAGGTAAATTTCCCAGGATGGAAATGATAAAGTTCAAAGCTATGAATATTCATTCAAGTTCTTGATTCATATTGCTAAATAACCCTTGGGAAGGGTGTTACCATGTACACTGTCATCAACTTCATCAATGTCAGAGAATATTCATTTTACCATACCTTTGCCCACATCCAATTCTCTTTCCTTCTCTTTTCAATGCTTGTCTACTGGATAGACATCACAGCCTTGGCTTTGTAACGATAAATGTCATAGACACTTTCATTTAGAGAAAATAAATTTTACTGATTCAAAATAGGTGGAAAATAACAATTTGCTTCCAAAACACTTCACATCCTCTCATAATAAGAAAAACTTAATACTTCCTTTTTAGTGCACATGAATACCTTTATTAAAACATCAATTGTTTGTGAGAAGGACATCTGACATTGAAAGTGCTTTGACACTTTTAAGAGCCTTCTGTGGAGGGCTCTTGCACTGTCCTCTCCATAACCATGGTGCCTGTGAGCAACTGGTTTCTTTGTCAGGTAGTGATTTGCCCATTCCTGAATGAATGCAAAACAATGCCACTATGCAGAAAAGTCACATTATCCAGCTCTCTTCAGAGTCTCCCTTGCCCTGCCTCTCTAAATGAGGTGTGGTTTTCTCCCCTTCTTGAGATTCCCAGAGCACATTTTATGTACCTGTTATGATACTTATCATGGACAGTCTTCTTAAGTGTTTACTTTCCTTGGCTCTCAGGCTAGAAAAATAAAGCTATGGCACCTGCCACATAGCTCTGCTGGGAAAATTAAATAAATCCATGCACACAAAGCATTTAGCACAGTGCCTAGCACAGAAATACCATCAACAAATATTTGTTGGATGGAGGAATGAATAGTAGATGAACAATATATTTTAGTTGCTGCTGACCACCAGCAAGTGGTTCTGAAACCTTAGGGTGCATAAGATTAATCAAGGGAACATGTAGAGATGCAGACCCTGAGGCTCTACCTGCAGAATTGCAACTCAGGAAGTCTGGGGTAGAGAACCAGGAATCAAGTTGACTTGGAGACAGGTAATGTAGAAACTATACTAACTCACAGTATCATGGTTAGCCTGTGGTCCTCCGTGGTGGCCAGAGAAATAGGATATCTATTTCTGAATGACCCTGCACCTTCTATCCTGGTCCCTGGCATGAGGCAAGTGTTCAAAGAGAGAGCACTTGAACTTCAGCCTTGTGAGGTGTTGTGTCCAATCTCATCAAGGCAAAGTAAAAGAGACCTGATGTTTCCAAGATGTGCGTGGAGCCTCATCCCTCCACTGACACGATCTCAAAATCGGAGCGGCTGTTGTCCTGTCCGCAAGTCTCTCATTTGTCTATGCCTGTGCTGTGCGGTCCCACACAGGAGCACGTCGCCGCCTGCCGGGTGCTCTGATCTAATTCTCATGATATCTCTGTGGAGGGTGGTGGGGACCTGGAGGTTCAGAGACTTTGTTACCTGTCTGAAGTCACACAGCAGTGTGGCTATTTATTTATTTGACAGATAGAGTTAGACAGTGAGAGAGAGAGAGAGAAAGATCTTCCTTCTGTTTGTTCACCCCCAAATTGCCGCTATGCCTGGAACTATGCCAATCCGAAGCCAGAAGCCAGGTGCTTCTTCCTGATCTCCCATGGGGTGCAGGGCCCAAGCACTTGGGCCATCCTCCACTGCCCTCCTGGGCCATAGCAGAGAGCTGGACTGGAAGAGGGGCAACCGGGACTAGAACCCGGCATCCATATGTGATGCCGGTGCCGAAGGCAGAGGATTAACCAAGTGAGCCATGGCGCCGGCCCCTGCAGATCTTCAATCAGGCATGAACCACTGCCAAACCAAGCATGTTCCGTGGAGCTCACTCACAGGATAGAGGAATGGAATTGAAAAGCATCGTCTTGGGCCTGCCTGGGCCAGTGCAGTGTGGGATCTCGTGCGTGCCTGCGTGTTGCCAGCAAATTCCTGACTATAGGTAACTGCCTCAAAGAGGAGATTGTTTCCCTTGTATGTAGATCCTATAAATATAGGATATTAAATGACCCTGACTTCATCCATAGCCAATCAGCTGCTGCCAATTTGCATGCTGCACATGGACAGCATGACTCAAAGGCCCCTCAGGCAGCAGGTTGGTTAAAAATCGAACAAACAATAATAATTTTCATAAACGGGAACTCCCTAGCTTCCCAGTTGGCTGTTCACTTACTTGTGAGTCATGAATTTCCTTTTTAGGGTAATATTTACCATAGAGCATAAGTTGGTTATAGGAATACGTAATATCCATTTATCTGATGGGAAACATGTTCTGAAAACATTACCTAATGATAGATTTACCTGATAGATAAACGCGAGGATTAAACAGAAAAGGATGGGGAGGAGGAAGGGAGGGGTTGCAGGGAACGAGGGGTGAACAGGAATAAGCCGCAGTTTACAGGTAAATAAAAAGAGTGTTTGGCTACAACTAGGCGTGCAGATTGTCTTTTTAAAAAAATTATTATCTAAGATCAGAGAAATGAAGAGACACAGAGACAGAGCTCCCATCTGCTGGTTTATTCCCCAAATGCCTGCAAAAACTGGGACAGGACCAGGCTGAGGCCAGGAGCTGGAAATTCAATCCAGGTCTCCAACGTGGGTGGCAGAGACTGAAGTGCTTGAGCTCTCGCAAGGTGCGCATGAGCAAGAAGCTGGAGCCTCCTGCAACCCACGTTTTCTATTATGGGATGCTAGCATCCTAACTGGCATGGCTACCTGAGGCCAAATGCCTACCTCTGAAATGAGCTCTCCTATAATGATTTGAATACGAGAGAGGGGGAGAGGCAGAGAGGGACAAAGAGAAAAGGAGGAAAGAGTGGGGTTGAACATAGGAAATGGTTAATAGTATATTAACAAGGCCTATTTATTGTTAGTATATGCAGGCAATGATCTAATGATTTTACATACAGTCCCATTTTTCCTCCCATAAAGGTCACTCCTGCTATCATCCCAAGTTCTCAGATTCCAGCCAGGATAACAGGTGAGTAAGAACTTCGGGGCTCAAGGATCTGGCTTGGTATCTCAGCTCATTATTTTCTATCCTTGAAACCTTCATTTATCTGTGCCTCAGTTTATTCACTTCTGAAATGGAGGTAACAGCAATTTTGTTTGTTTTAGAGGATTTTTTTAGAGAATTAACGTGGTTAATATAAAAAAGTATTTAAGGGCCAGCATTGTGGTGCAGTGGATTAAGCTGTGACCTATGATGCCAGCATCCCATATGAGCACTGGTTCAAGTCCCAGCTGCTCCATTTCTGATCCAGCTCCCTACTAAAGTGTCTGGGAAAGCAGCAGAAGTTGGCCCAAATGCATGGGCCCCTGCCAGCCATGGGAGACCCAGCTGGAGCTCCAGGCTCCTGGCTCCAGTCTGACCCAACTTCAGCTGTTACAGCAATTGAGAAAGTGAATCAGCAGATGGAAGATTCTCTCTCTCTCCCTCCCTCCCTCCCTCCCTCCTTCTCTCTCTGTAACACTGCCTTTTAAATAAATACTAAATCTTTTTTAAAAGTACTTTTAAAATCCATGATATTTTGTAAATTAAATATAAATGCAGCTACTGTTCCATCTGCAGCCAAGAAAACCGAGACCAGAAGTTAAATCACTTGCTACTAGAGAGTAGGAGCTGGGATTTCAGTCCCAGTCTGTCTGAGATCCCATGTGTTTCAACCTCTACTTTTGGCTGGTGGGAGCAATAATGGCAGGCACAAATCGAGCACATTTTCCGAAGGCACACAACCCCAACACTCGCCATTTTTGTCAACCAACCCAAACTTAGGGGCCATTTTTACAAGTAGTGAGAACAGTCTGACAGCCACTCTAGAGGTTATGCTGTGTAGAGGTGAGAAGCTGTCTAGTGACCCCTGCCTTCCTTACAGATATGATTCATATGGCCTGCACAGTGTTGAATGGTGCAGCCATGAGAATGTTTGAATTAGTTGCCAAAAGTAAAAATAGTGAGACTTCATTTAAAATTCCAGATTTGTATCTTCTCTAGAAAAGCTGGAGGAACTGGCAACACGAGGTGCATGTACCCCAACAGGTCACAGCGAGGCATTCTCAGGGCCTGGCCAGGCACGTAGTCTCACTCGCTATACCCAAATGTCTCTTGCATTCACGCACTTCACACGTCTATGCCTGCAAGAGAGTCATGAACATGAGGCCCCAGAACCCATGGTCCCTGAGCTTCTTTCTTCATAGTCACGACTTAGATGAGTGAGCTTTTCCATAGGGTAGGTTTTTTTTTTTTTATTTATGTGACAGGTAGAGTTATAGACAGTGAGAGAGAGAGACAGAGAGGAAGGTCTTCCTTCCATTGGTTCACCCCCCAAATGGCCGCCACGGCTGGCGCTGCTCCGATCCAAAGCCAGGAACCAGGTGCCTCTTCCTGGTCTCCCATGTGGGTACAGGGGCCCAAGCACTTGAGCCATCCTCAACTGCCCTCCTGGGCCACAGCAGAGAGCTGGACTGGAAGAGAAGCAACCAGGACTAGAACTGGCACCCAAGTGAGCCATGGCGCCAGCCCCACAGGATAGGGTTTTAATCCTCCCTCCAGGTTGCCTCCCTCTTCTGAAACTTCGCGTTGATCCAGTCCCCACCCCCCAACCCCGACCCCACACTCAGTGTGGGCTCTGCTCGCTGGGAGGGGTCTGACTGCATAGAGTGCTCACCCCTCCTGAGACCTCTTCTCAAAGCTTCTCCCATGGACCAGCCTCACCAGCTTGATGTGGACTTACATGCAGCTCTCCCAAGTTTCCTGGTGACAAGGAAGCTCTGGGGATCAGAATGTTGGTCCACCCCAGAACCTTCCCAGGGTTACCTTGTTCTGTAGCCATGAGGTCAGGATCTCTCTGCCCTGGAAGTGGCAGGGCTTCTTCTCCACTCCACAATCATGTCCATCTTGTTTGGGGGTTGCCATGCTCACAGTGACACTCAAACTGTACAGCTGCAAGTAGTGCCCCCAGCTAACCCCAAAGACTCCTCCAGGAGTTTGAAATGATTCTTCAGCCCAGGCCCTGTGCTCCTCCTGCTTTCTCGAGAGCAGGTGAGGCTCACCTTGTTTTAAATGTCAGGTAAACATTTTATCTTCCTAACTAGGAGATAGATTTTCGAATTTCCATTTTGTAGGTAGGAAAACTGAGGCTGTGCAAGAGGAACATCTTGTTCCATGGCAACTCTATTTCCACTTATTCTTAGCCAAAAGGCCAAGAAGTAATGCAACTCTATTTCCAAAGCTCTGTTTTCCAAGCATGAAAATTTAGATCTCTACTATGGAGGAAAGAACATGATGAATTCTCTATAAGACAGGAGTTAATGCAAAAAAGGGAGAGATGCTATCTGACTGAGAAGATCAGGACATTTTCCTATAATGGGTTAACTGGAGCAGGTCCTTCAGGACAGGGCAAAATCTTTAGGGTGAAAGATAAGATTGCATATGGAGGCCACAGCAATAGAAAGTGTCAAAGATGGACAATCTGGGTATGTGTCATTGATGTTACCTGGCTTGACAAATCTTGCAGGCATGGAGAGAAAGAAAAGGGCAGATGATAAGGGCACCTTAAGGGCTATGCTGAGGGGTGTGTGGACCAAGAGACATGGAGGAATCCTGATGGAGTTCGAACAATGGCTGTTGGCAACCATCAGGCCCAGAGGAAAATTGTGTTCACTTTCCTCCTTCTCCCTCTCCTCCTCTTCCACCTCCTCTTCCTTCTCCTCCTCCTTCTCCTCCTCCTCCTCTTCCTCTTGAAATTGTTCAGTCCTTCTGCCATAGGAGGGTTGGAAGAGGCAGCCCTGTGTAGTAGAAAATGTGTGGGCTTTGCAGATGGTTCCAGCTGGAGCAAAGAGAGCTGAGGATTCTTGACAAAGGGAGACCTTTGACCAGAGCCAGGGAGAGCTGAGGTGATGACACTCTAGGCAAGGGCAAAGAGCAGCCCAGATAGAGAAACCTCAGAACAGCGTGAAGGTAGGGGTTTAGCAGACATTTTGGGGGGAGTGGTAGATAACTTACACTTCCTAAAATGGAAGGTTCACGGTGGATGGTGAAGTAGGTGTGAGCAGAAATGGTGGAATTCTGGCAAATATTGTACCAAGCAACCCCTTTTCCAGTCTAAAGCCCAGTGGAAGCCTTGTAGGATTATGAGCAAGAGAGTGATGTTGATGACTTGGCAATAATTCATGGATGGATAGAGAAGAGAGGAGGAGAAACTAGAGAGACTCCATGTAAACAGCAGAATGAACTCTTCCAGGAAGTACAGGGAGCACATGAACCAGGACAGCAGCAGTGGGAGTGCAGAGTTCTTTCCACCTTGGGCATCAGGTTGCCAATAAGACAGGGAAGAGATATATAATTTGGGACATGCTCAAGCTGACTTGCCCCAAATGGTAGAGTTAGAAACATACCAGGGGACTCCAATTTAATCCCATCAAGGTGGCATGTACCAATGCCATCTCACTAGTCCAAGTGATCAATTTCAGTTCGCAATTGATCATAATGAAAGGACTAAGAGTCAAAGGGAGCACATAAGCAAGTCTAGTACCTGCTAACACTAACCGATAGAATAAATAAAGGGGAGAGTGATCCAACATGGGAAGTGAGATACTCAGCAGACTCATAGAATGGCGGATGCCCTAAATAGCACTCTGGCCTCAGAATCAGCCCTAAAGGCATTCAGATCTGGCTGAAAAGCCCATGAGAGTATTTCAGGCATGGAAAGCCAAGACACTCTGGCAAAAGATCTCGGTGAGTGAGATCTCAGTGGAAAGAACAGGTCTTCAAAGAAGGAGGTACCTTTCTCTGAAGGGAGGAGAGAACCTCCACTTTGACTATGACCTTGTCTAAACAAGATAAGAGTCGGAGAACTCAAGGGGCTTCCATAGCCTTGGAAACTCATGACTGGAGCATAGGGAGATTACTGATGCCATAGACAGGAGTGTCAATTGGTAAAGTCAACAACAGGAGTCACTGTGCACTTACTCCTCAAGTAGGATCTCTGTCCTTAATGTGCTGTGCATTGAGATTTAATGCTATAACGAGTACTCAAATAATATATTTCACTTTGTGTTTCTATGGGGGTGCAAACTGTTGAAATCTTTACTTAATGCATACTAAACTGATCCTCTGTAAAAAAAAAAAAAAAAAAAAAAGAAAAGAAACTATCAACTCCCAACTTGACTCTCACTGGGATTAAACATGACAATAGGTCTGATCTGATTTCATCATCATTAAAAAAAATCATCTATTATTTTTCACTTTATGTTTCTGTGTGGGAGCAAACTGTTGAAATCCTTACTTAATGTATACTAAGCTGATCTTCTGTATATTAAGATAATCAAAAATGAATCTTGATGTGAATGGAAGGGGAGAGGGAGTGGGAAAGGGGAGGGTTGTGGGTGGGAGGGACGGTATGGGGGGGAAGCCATAGTAATCCATTATTCGTACTTTGGAAACGTATATTCATTAAATAAAAGTTAAAAAAAAAATAATAAAATAAAATAATAAAAAAAAAAAAAGACATAACATCATTATCATCATTGTCATTGTTCTCTTCCTCTTCTGTGCTTTCTTCTCCTCTTTTCCTTCCTGTTCTTCCATGAGCATAATTATTTGCAAGTCAACAGCCAATCCCTATCTATTTTCACAGTTATTTCCTTACTTAGTTGTTGAGAACTTTGTTTAACTCTGTAAGAGTTAGAATCAGATTCTGCCTGGAGTGAAAGAAAATCCAAAATAACAAGTAGAGGCTCTTTCTCTGTAATGTCAGGAAGGCAACATCACCTGGACCGTCAGAGTCAGATTCTGTCCATCGTATTGCTCTGTCATTCTCAATGCATGGCTTTCAGCTCAGAGTAAAGGGCTGGCCAAGCTTTGACCACTGTGCCTGGGCTTCAGACAAGAGAATGGCAGCAGTAGGGTGGGCAAGGGCTACTCTTCCCCTTTTAAGGACACTTTTGGAATTTGCACACTCCAGTTGAGTTCACTTCCAATTAGCTAGATCTTAGTGACATAGCTAGACCTAGGAGCCAAAGAGACGGGGACATGAGGGCTTCATTTTGATGTAACCCTCTGCTGGGATTCAGAGCTGCTAGTGTGGCCAGGACAGGGCTACTCCCTGATCCCTCATCCCGAGGAGCATGCTGAGGAAATCAACTGCACGGTTGGCAAAGCTGTGTCGCAGCCAACATGCTCTTAGCATTGCCTGGGCAGGCCTGTACCGGATGCTCTGGGGGCCATGGGCAATGTGGTGCCTACCCCCATGATGCCTATGTGCTCACAAAGAGCAACCGCAGACTCTCAGAGCCTGAAAGGAGCACGGGGATCACCCAGTGCAGCTCTGTCTCCTACTCCTTTGTAGATGAGTCACCTGTGACTTCTGCCTGCCCATCTCCAAGGCTGGGGCTACTATCAAGGAGCTTACCTTGAGAGCCAGCCACTAGCATTTCTTACACCGGATAATGTTTGCTTACCTGCACCCTCTGTCCAACAGCTCTGGTTCTTCCAGGGAACAGATCCTGCTTATTCTTCATTCTACGGAATAATCCACTGGCTCTGTGAAGGAGCTCTCTCACATCTGTTTATCCATCTGTCCGTCCCCTGCTTTTCCAACCAGGCTCTTTCTTCCTAAAGGGATGTGCCATATGGTTAAGCTCACATATTTTATACTTGTCAGGCTTGTCTCTGACACTTACTACTGGTGGGACCTTGAATGATTGACTTTCGTTCTTTGAGCTCTCATTTCCCCCTTGGTAAAGTAAGGCCACTGTCTCACACTACATAAGGTTATTGTGAGGTTTACATGAGCTAATGAATACAAGAGAGAGAGCCTGACACCAAATAGAATGGTTATGATCATCACCAACATATTTATCACTAACAGTAATAAAACATCTCTGGGGCCTTCTTCTCTTTTGAAAAGGTGAATTGTGATGAGATCTTAGATACTGAAAGAGAAGAAACTTTTAACACTGGGGGAGAAATGAGCATAAAAATGCCACCTACAGTTATGACCAGGAGCCACAGTTTTTACTCCCTTGACCAGTTTGACAGGATTCCTCTTGTTGACCACAGAAAATCCTCCCGGGGCCTCCAGTTTGCTGTCTCCACTTGCAAACTGCTTCTTGGCAAGGTCCATCTGTTACATTGGACATTGGCATTCCTCAGGCTAACTGTTGTTGCTGCTGCTGGCAGAAGCAGACAGAACACAAACAGAAGACAGCCCAAAGCTTGCCTGTACTGCATAGGGACAGGGAAGCAGGAAGCCGAGGGTTCTGAGCACCACCCCTTTCCTGACTGGCTGGGTGCCCAGGCACAAGTTACGGTGGCTCTCTGACCTCTGATTTTGGAGAACCTGTTCAGCAGCCACATCCAGAGACCAGACAAAGGATGAGCATGGCCTGGATCCCCCAGGAATCTCCTTCTTCCCGTGCAGGGCTAGTCCAGGTGGGACCAGCATCTGGGCGGAGGCTGGGTGCATGCCCAGACAGTGCTATGTGTTCTGGGAGCCAAGCATAGCCTGCCTGCTACCAGGCTGTGATTGTTCCTGTGATCAGCAACACCCAGCGAACGTGTCCCATCAGGGCTGAGCTAAAAATATGTCTCACACGTGGGGTCCAGGAACAGCAGCAGCCCAGCAAGCCTGAGGTGGCCCAACCAGATGAAACCAAACTGCCGCCACCACCTAGGGCACGAAGACCAAAGAGATGAGGTCTGGCTGATTTTCTCACGTAGATCCTTTTCCCACGCTCCCCCTGCATCCCTCCCACACATCAGGGCCAGCATCTCCCCACCCTCCTTTCCTCCTGGACTGCCTCTGCATCGATTGACATTTGTGAGGTTCTGAATGTGGGCGTAGTGCGGTGGGTTCAAATCCTGGCTGTGCTACTTTCTAGCTGTTTTACCCAGCTAGTGTGACCCTTTCGTGACCTCAGCTGCCTCAGCAGTACAGGGGTGTTAATCAACACTACCTAAGGATTATTAAGGGTACTAAAAGCAGGGGCAGGCATAATGGCACAGAGAATTAAGCACCCCCTCCTCCACTTGGGACATCTGCATTCCACATCAATGTCTGGGTTTAAGTCCCCCTATCACCTCTGATTCAGCTTTCTGTGACTATGCCTGGGGAAGCAACAGGTGATGGCGCAGATACTTGGGCCCTTGCCACCTGCATGGGAGACCCAGATAGAGTTCCTGGCTTCTGCTTTGAGCATGGCTCAGCTCCAGCTGTTGCAGGCATTTGGAGAGTGAACCAGAGATGGAAGATCTCTCTCTGTTGCTCTGCCTTCCAAGTAAATAAAAAATAAATACACTTAAAAAAATACTAAAAGCAGCCTCAAAATTGATCACACACCTGGTGAGTATGGTAATACTGAGATGGAGGGCTGCCTTGCCCCAGGTTCTGATTCAGAGTTGGAGAATCTTGCCTTCCCATGGGACGCAGCTGCTACTGCTGGCCTGGGGACCAAGAAGAGAAGCCCACTTGCTGGTGGTCCTCGCCAAGTTAGAGGAGTCAGACTACGAGGGAACCACTGGAAGCCCTGCTCCTCTAGCTCAGTGACTCTGGGCAAATTATGTTCTGAAGCTCACCTGGAAAAATGGGGGCCTAATGATTCCTGCTTTATGGTGCTTATGCGAGGATTAAGCGAGTTAATCCATATAAAAGCATACAGCAAACAGCAAGCATTGAGTCAGCACCACTTTTATTCATATCTAGGAGGCTGTGCAGAATGTGGGCTCAACACATGCTCCTTGTCTCTCACTCCCAGCACTTAGCATTGGTTTCTGTCTCCACAATATCCTGCCCAGGGTCCTCTCGCTCACAGCCCCACCCACCTATGAAGAAAGGCAGGCACATGGTGGGAGGATTTGGGGCCACAGAGGAGCATGATTTGGTTGTTAAAGTTTCGAGATCACAGAACAACCTGAAATCCTGAAATAGCAATGGACTCACGCAAGGGGGCTCCAGTCCGAGTGGGACAGAACCAAAATTAGACCCAGGTTTCCTGTCTTCCTGGCCAGGACACTTTCCACAACATCACTTTCCCCAAGGGTCCCCAGAGCACCTGCAGAGTGCTGAAGGTACAGCCAGCTCTCCGGCCCCACCCTCCTGCCATGGCTAGGTGTTCAGGTTGCTTATCTTAAAGATGCCACAGCTGCAAATATCTAACAGCTGAGACTAAATGACTGTTTTCTTTTGGAATTTCTGTTGTTGTTATTGTTCCCTTGGGCTAATATCCTTAGAGAGGGATCACTGGGTCAAAAAGGACAGACAGTATTGTAGCTGAAACAAATCTAGACGCCAAGAAGCCTTAAGGTGGCTGGGCACATTGGTGCTTGAAGCAAGCTGGGGGGTGGGAGGGAGAGCCAAGGTTTGCAGTGGTGGAGACCACTGAGGCCAAGGAGGGCGCACTGGACCGGAAGTTACATGCCCATCAACCACCAGTGATTTCCCCAAGAATGGTGTTTAGACTCGTGTTTCTCAACCATTAATGTGCACAGCAATCCCTTAGGATCTTGTTAATATACAAAATCTGTTCAGAACTCTGGGGTGGGGCCCAAGATTCTGCCTTTCTAGCAAGTTCTAGGTGATGCCGATTCTGCTGATCAAGGGAGTACGCTTTTGAGGAGCAAGAGTTTGGATGACACTGCCTTTGCTCATCCTACTCCTCAGCCTACCATACCATTCCTACTGGTTTTTTTAGCTATAGCTCCAAAAGTTTCCCTCCCCAGGCTGGGATGTGTGCCCCTCTTCTAAGGTGCCTTGTGCCTCATGGCTATCTCAGCACTTAATCTCATAGACTAAATTGTCCCTCGGTCCTCCTGAGGGTATGGGCCATTCCTGTTCACCACTGTATTCCTAGCATCTAGCACAATGCTTGTTGTGCTTTGGGTCTAATTATTATTATGGGATAAGTGAGTGAATGGATGAACGGATGAATAAATGACTGAGCAGAGGGAGTAGGAAGTAGTAGGTTAGGAAAAGCAGAATGAACAGCCATACTTGGCCTCAAAATGGTTATGTCCAGTTGGGGATCTCTGAGCCGTCCTCACCTCCTAAAAGCTCAGTGACCCCCCTCTGATCCTTGTCCACTTTATTCAGGCTCCCACAGTGCTGACCCTGAACCAACAATGAACTCAGATAAATGAATAAGATCCAGGAAGCTGAGAGGTCCTTCACAGGGTGGCTCTGATAAATACCAGAAAACAAAAAGCAGGTGTTGGCAACCTTCCTCTTGCCCAGAGAGTTATTTACACAAGTTTCCAAAGCAATCCCCTTCATTGCTTTACACGCCTATTACACGGTTCTCTTTGGGGAAACCTCTGGAGCTGGTTAGCTTAGTGGATTAGAGTGAGTTCCTCCGGGCCAAGGGCAGTGGGAGCCTTTCCCCTCCTCCACTCCAAGGCTGCAGCCTGACTGCCTAGCCCTGGCCACTGATGCTGGTGGTCCTGCTGGTCCTAATGGCCAGGGAATGGGTGCAGAGCTGTGCAAATCCATCCCATGTAGCACCATGGTCTGAGCTTTGCTACCAGACAACCCTGGGTACACAGCACAGATGCCTCCGTCACTTCCAAATATATAATCATTTTCTGAATATACGTTTTTATTTTGCCATAATTATAAATTTACAGACAAGTTGCAAGAAGAGTGCAGTGAACTTCTGCATATCCTTTGCTCAGGGCCTCCTGTATTGAACAGTTGGCTACATTTGCTGCCTCCTTCTTTTGTCTGCCTTTGAAGTGTTTAGTTTAGTCCTTCTGATTGAAGATGACGAAAGTTCACTGTAACAAAAAATGGAAATAGAAATTATTTATTCAAATGTTACAAGATACTGTAAAATACATGAAAGTAAATTTTAAAATAACATTGTTTAAATATTATAGTACTTAAACTTTGAAAACTATTAAAATTTAAAATTATACTAAGATTTTTGGGATCCTACATTTTATAAATATATGAAACTCATTCTTCTGAACCATTTGAGAGTAGTTTGCACATGTCATGCTCCATGTAGCATAACTTTTAGTACATCAGTGTATCTTGCCAAAGATCAAGGGCATTTCCTTCTACAACTTCAGTACAGTTTTAAAAAATTTAACTTTGATATAATATACTTAATTTTTTTACTTGAAATATATATATATATATATATATAGAGAGAGAGAGAGAGAGAGAGAAATATTTTCCATCCATTGGTTCACTCTCCAAATGCCAGGACTGAACCAGTCTGAAACAGAAAACAGCCTGGAACTTAATCTGGGTCTCCCGCATGGGTGGCAGTGACCCACCTACTTGAGCCCTCACACGCTGCCTCCCAGGGTGCCAAGTAGCAGAAAGCTGGAACAGGAAGCGAAGCTGGAACTCTAACCCAGGCAATCGGATATGAGACGTGGGCATAGCCTACTGCTGCACCAAAGGCCCACTCTGATAGAATACTTCCATATGTATATGGTCTGTATTCCAATATTTTCATTTTTTCTAATAATGTCTTTTATAGCAGTTTTGCTTTTCCCCTCCAGTATCTAAACAAATGGGAACATTTGTTTCTGTTTGTATGCGGTTTTATGTTTTGGCTTGTTGATTTAATTTCATTTCTAGAATTTGTAGAACATCAGCATAACTTCGAAAGGGAAAACTACAGAAAGGCCTGCTCCGAGAAGCGTCCTCTTTCCATTATCCGTTCTACCTCATTCCCTCAGTCCCTCGGACTGTTCCCTGGCTTGCGGTGCTTGTGTTTTGCTTTGTCCTGGTGGTTATCCCATATCCATTCATTCAGATGTTCCTCATTCTTTTGTGCACTTGCGTATTTGTAGTAGATCCTTTGCTCTTCCTCTTAGCCACACGTTACTTGCTGCTCCTCCCAGCAAGAAATGCAATCTATTTCCTCTCTTCTTAAGCCTTGGACGGCCTTGTGAATTGCTTGGAGCAATGGTGTGTGGATATGAACGAGGACTTCCAAGCCCAGACCTTAAGGAGACCATGGGTTTCTGTTCTCTTACCCTTAGAAGGGAGCTACCATCTTGTAGACGTTCAGGCTTCACTATTGATTGTGAGAGGCCACAAGCAGAGTTTCTCTTGAGAATAAGGGACCATCGCGTGTGTTACAGCACCAGTTGAGCTCTGAGCAGAATGTGGCCAGCTGAGGAATCTCGACCTGTATCATGAGACTAAAGATAACCACCCAGCTGAGCCCAGTCAACTTACACAATCATGGAGAAAAAATTGTAGTTTTTTTTGTTTAAAAAATAGATTTTAGTTTATTTACATGGAAGACAGAATTAGTGAGAGAGATCAATCTTTCATCTGCTGGTTCATTCCCCAAGTGACCACCATGGCCGAGGCTGGGCAAAGCCAAAGCTAGGAGCTGGAAGATTCATCTGGGTCTCCCATGTGGGTGGCAGGGCCCCAAAGATTTGGGCCATCTTCTGCTTCTTTCCCAGGCCATGAGCAGGGAGCTGGATCAGAAGTGCAGCGACCAGGACATGAACCGGCACCTGTATGGGATACCTGCATTACAGGCAGCTGCTTAACCTGTTAAACCACAACACTGGCTCCTAAAATGTAGTTTTAAGTGACTCAATTTTGAGGTAGTTTTTGAAAAAAAAAAAAAAAAGATATGAAAAGATAAGTTTGTTTTAGTGCAAAAATTTTTTGAAATCCATGGTTTTTTTTCATAATACATATTTTCCATGAACTTTTTGGAAAACCCTTTGTATTTTTGTGTTATTGAAGGTGTATCTTTAGGGTAAAATCCTAGACGTGTGATGCCGGATTGAAGGGTACAAGGAAGTTGTTTTGTTTTATATTGCACATTTCTCTCCAGAGGTGCATACCATTTGCATTCCTCTTAGCAACGTATGATTGTGACTGCTTCTGAAGCTTTTGATTTTTTTCACAATCTAATGTGTGAAAAATGGTATCTCAGTGTGGTTTTAATTTGCATTTGTATTAATTATGTATTATTGCACAACAAGTTGTCCCAAAATTTAGTGGCTTAAAACAGAAACTATTAGTTCACAGTTTTTGTGAGTCAGGCGTCCAAAGGCATGGTTTAGCTGGTGCCTTTATCTCAGGGTCTCTCACGACAACAGATCAAGCCATCTGCTCAAGCTGCAGTAATCCCAAAGTTTGACTCAGATAGGATCCATTTCCAAACACACACATGTGGTTGTTGGAAGACTTTAGGTCCTCCAACCCCCTTGCCAGCTGTTGGCTGGAGATGTCGGTTCTGTGCTGTGTGGGGCTTGCCCACGGTCACACCATGAAAGCTAGCTTCTCTCACAGCAAGTAAGCTAGACAAGGAGAGAAGATACCCATGGCAGAAGTCACAGCCTTTTTGAAACCTAATCTGCTAGAGGACATCTCATCATGTTTACAGTCACAGCTCCAGTCTATATTGGAGGTGAAGGGAAATGCAAGGGCATTAAGACCAAGAGGAAGGGATTGTGGGGGCCTTCTTAGAGGATGCCCAATACAAGTATTTCTCTTGGCATGAGTGAGCCAATGTTTCATCTGTTCCTGTTTTGTACAATTTTTGTTTTTTTCTCTTTGATGTCTAAAAGGTTTTTTATGTATCAGAAGTCTTTTATCTATGATATATGTAACAAGTTTTCCACAATTTGTCATTTGTCTTTGGACATTCCCTGTAGTGTTTGCCATGCGAAAGCTAATTTTTAAATAGCCAAATTTATCAATTTTTAAAACTTTATGGCCAGCGCCGCGGCTCACTAGGCTAATCCTCTGCCTTGCGGCGCCGGCGCACTGGGTTCTAGTCCTGGTCGGGGCGCTGGATTCTATCCCGGTTGCCCCTCTTCCAGGCCAGCTCTCTGCTGTGGCCCGGGAGTGCAGTGGAGGATGGCCCAGGTGCTTGGGCCCCGCACCCCATGGCAGACCAGGAGAAGTACCTGGCTCCTGCCATCAGATCAGCGCGGTGCGCCAGCCGCGGCGGCCATTGGAGGGTGAACCAACGGCAAAGGAAGACCTTTCTCTTTGTCTCTCTCACTGTCCACTCTGCCTGTCAAAGAAAACAAAACAAAACAAAACAAAAAAACAAACTTTATGACATCTTAATTTTGAGTCATGGTAAGGAAATCTTTCTCTATTCTAAGCTTATAGAGAATTCATTGATGTTTTCATCTAGTCCTAGATCTAATTTTATTTTGGTTTTTATAAAAATATTTTGTTTTTGTTAATATCATGAGCTTATTGTTATTTTAAAATAGTTAATACCTAGTTTTTAAGTCTTTGTTTTGATTTCTACTATAGAAAATATCAAATGTTATAACTCCATAAGCAAGTATTCTTGAAAGTTCCTAATAATATTTTTAAAGCACAAATTTAAGTCCTGATTCTGAAGTGTTTGGGAACTGCTATGCCAAGTTTTCTAATTAAAGCCCTTAATCACCAATAGGGAACCCATGGAATATATACAGGTGGCTATTGTTTAGTACCTAATTCACTTTCCTATGTTCAGTGCCTGCATTTTTTAATGCTATCCATTTCCAAAATCTGCCCACTTCCAAAAGCAGGATGATCAAAAATCATTTAATCGGAAGAGAGCATTTTGCTAACCCTTTCTGATCCTTGACTAGGCCATGTCTCATGGCCTTTATGCAAGGCTGATACTTCTCCTAGTAAGCTCTCCCATCCCTTCTCCTAACAATTCTTCCTTATTCTTCAGTATATCTAATTTTAATTTTCTAATTTTTATATGAATTTTAATTAGTTTTTAACAAGTTCAATGTGATTTATAGATTCATTTCTAAGAACATAATGATATTCCCTTCCTCCCACCCATCCTCCTTCCTCGTCCCTTTGTTGTTTTTCAGTTTTTGAGATAACATATTTTAAAACTGCATTACAGTGAAAAGGTTTAATACTTCACCAAATAAGGAGTTTAACAAATAAAAAGCAAAAAGATCCTAGTTTAGTGGGAATATAGACAATGGCTATAAACCATAACTGAATGGAAAATGACCACTCATATACAGTCAATTTTAAAGTAATCACAGATCATTAAAAATATACAGTATAAGGGCTGGCGCTGTGGCGTAGCGGGTAAAGTCTCTGCCTGCAGTGCCGGTATCCCATATGGGAGCCAGTTCCAGACAGCCAGCTGCTCCACCTCCAATCCAGCTCCCTGCTGTGGCCTGGGAAAGCAGTAGAAGATCATCCAAGTCCTTGGGTCCCTGCACCCATGTGGGAGACCTAGAAGAAATTCCTGGCTTCAGATCAGCCCAGCTCTGTCCGTTGCAGCCATTTGGGGAGTGAACCGGTGGATGGAAGACTTCTCTCACTCCTTGCCTCTGCCTCTCTGTAACTCTGACTTTAAAATAAATAATAAATCTTTTTAAAATACGTGTGTGTGTGTGTGTGTGTGTGTAGTATGACATTCTTAATCATTGGTTTGATAAAGGTATAAAACAAAGTTTTACAGAACTATATTTGAAGCAATACTGATACACACAATTTCTTTCTTTCTTTCTTTCTTTCTTTCTTTCTTTCTTTCTTTCTTTCTTTCTTTCTTTCTTTCTTTTTTAATTTTAGCTCTTCCATCTAAGGGAGAATGTGCAGTATTTGTCTTTCTGAATCTGGTTTATTTCACTCAACATGATATTCTCCAGTTGCATCCATTTTGCTACAAACAGTATAATTTCATTCTTTTTTTATAGCTGGATAATATTCCATAGTGTTGATATATCACATTTTCTTTATCATTCATCTGATGATGAATACCTCAGATTGTTCCAGATTTTGGCTATCATGAACAGTGCTGCTATGATTGTGGTGGTGCAGATACCTCTTTGATAACACTGTGATCCAGTCTTTTGGGTATATACCCAGTAATGGGACTGTTGGATCACATGGGGAGTCTATTTCTAGTTTTTTAAATCTCCATACTGTTTTTCACAGTGGTCTTTGATCCATCTTGAGTCGGATTTTGTATGTGGTGAGAGATGTACATCTAATCTTATTTTATATATATATATGTATATATACATATATTTTGTATGTATGTATTATTTTATATATATTTTATAAAATATAAATATAAAATATATTATATATAAATTTATATATAAACATAAATTATATGTTTTTATATATTTATTTTATTGTATTTTATATATGTATATAAATATATAATATTATATATAAACTTATATATTACATAAGGTATATATATGTTTATATATTATAATATATATTACATATATTATATGTTATATATTATATTATATATACCTTACATAATATATTATATATAATATTATATATAATATAGCTTATATAATATATAAGTATTTATATATTTATATACATATATAAATTTTATATGAAATATTTATATATAATATATATTATATATAATAAGATTAGATGTACATGTATATAGATATATATCTATATCTATATCTATATATATATATATAAAGTTTTGCCAGCACCATTTGTTGAAGAGAGTATCCTTACTCCACTGTATGGTCTGAGCAACTTTGTCAAAAATCAGTTGGCTCTATGTATGTGGATTAATTTCTGGACTCTCTATTCTGTTCCACTGACCTGTTTACTGTACATTTCTCTTTTTTCAGTGTAAGCATTAATGTTATAAACTTCTCTCTTGATACTGCTTTTGCTGTATCCCACAGGCTTTGATATGTTGTATTTTAATTTTTATTTATTTCTAGAAAGTTTCCGATTTCTTTTTTGGTTTTTTCAATGACCCATTGTTCAGTCAGTAGCATGCTGTTAAATTTAAGTACTTATGTGTGTTCTATTGTTCGTGTTGTTTATTTACAGTTTTATTCCTTTACAATCTGTGAGGATACATGATACAATTTCAATGTTTTTGAATTTTCTGAGACTTGATTTGTGGCCTGATATGTGGTATATCCTAGAACATGTTCCATGTGCTGATGAGAAGAACGTGTATTCTATAGCTATTAGGTAGATCTAATTTTATAATTTTTCACATGTCTAATGAATTGTACCAAAACTTTTTATTTTGAAAATTGATTTTTTCTTTGTGATTTGAATCACTGCCTTTGCTCTATTTTTGAATTTACTATTTGGTTAGTTCTATTTCTGGACTTCCTTGTCTATTCTTTTGGTCTGTTCACTCACACAGGCAGTAGGAATAATATTTCAGTATTTTAACTATAGCAGCTGCAATGGCATTTTAGTGTTTGATAGGGCTAAGGTCCCTCTTAACTTTTCCTTTTAGATTTTTTTACCCAGTTTAATTGTTTCTTTTTTTTTTTTTTTCGACAGGCAGAGTGGACAGTGAGAGAGAGAGAGAGAAAGGTCTTCCTTTTGCCGTTGGTTCACCCTCCAATGGCTGCCGTGGCCAGCACGCTGTGGCCAGCGCACCGCGCCGATCCGAAGCCAGGAGCCAGGTACTTCTCCTGGTCTCCCATGGGGTGCGGGGCCCAAGCACCTGGGCCATCCTCCACTGCACTCCCTGGCCACAGCAGAGAGCTGGCCTGGAAGAGGGGCAACCGGGACAGAATCCGGCGCCCCGACCGGGACTAGAACCCGGTGTGCCGGCGCTGCAAGGCGGAGGATTAGCCTAGTGAGCCACGGCGCCGGCCTTACTTGTTTCTTTTCCTATATGAATTTTAATATCAGAAATTATTTCACTCCAGAAAAAAAAGTTTTATTGGTATTTTTTAATAGAATTACCATAAATTTTAAAATTTGCTTAGGGCAAATCCTGATAATATTAAGATATCTGAAACAAGTACAGAGACATTTCCATTTGTTCAAGTCCACCTTTGTGCCTTTGAAAGATATTTCGTAGTTCTCTTCATAGAATTTCTGAACATTTTTAATTAAAAGTTATTCAATCTTAAACAAGTAACTTCATACTTTTGAATCCCAGACTCCTTATCCATTATAAAAAGAAATATTGTAATATCTTCCTTAAGGGAATTGATATAAAGGTAAGTAGAATACAAAAACATAATTGTTGTGTAAGTCTTGGTTTCCTTTTCCTTGAAGTGTGGTCTCACTATTGGGGTGGACGGGGAGAATAATTTGTGGCATTTCTCTAATAAGCTACATTGTCTAGTTAATAAGTCAATGGAGGGAACCACTAGGGGCACAGCAGGTTAAATTGCCACCTGTGAAGCCAACAGAGCGTTGATTTGAGTCCTAGCTACTCTGCTTCTGAATCAGCTTCCTGCTAATGTGCCTGGGAAAGAAGCAGACGACAGTGTGAGTACTTGGGCCCCTGTTACCCACATTGGAGGCTGGGATGGAGTTCCTAGCTCCTGCCTTCAGCCTGACACACACCCAATAGTTGCAATCATTTGGGTAGTGAACCAGCAGATATAGTTCTCTTTGTCTCCTCCTCCTCTCCCTCCTCTCTCTCCCCTTTTCAAATAAATAAATAAATAATACATCTTAAAAAACATAAGTCAGTGGATATTTTGGGGCTCACTTAGTACCCGTCACTGCTTCTATAATAGTCAGAATATCAAACACAATTCCTATTCTCTCAGAGCTTCTGGTTAATGAACATTTTCTGTTAATCATACAAGATTTTACAGAAACAAAATGTAAATTCAATTAACAAGGCAGGCCCTGGAATTCAACAGATTCTAAAACTGTACAGTATTAGGAAATGAACGCTTTCAGTGCTTTCATAATCCAGATCCATTCAGACCCAACATGCAAGCAGATATTACCTAAACAAGAGAGCATCAGAACTCGGAGTGGGGGGCACAGGGAGGAGGTCACTAAGGACCCAGGAGTCATGACCTGAGCAGGATCATACAATGCGTGAGTGATGGATCTGGGACTGGACGTTGGCATCCAGGCTCCTGGACTGGAGTGCTTTCCAACACACACCCTCTGTCATTCTATTTTCCATCTGCATCTCTTGCCATTGCCATGCACGTATTAGGGTTTCAGCTGTCCGTGCTGGTCGTCTGGGGAACGCTGGCCAGAAATGAAGAACACATTTCTAAGACCTGTATCACCCGAGCCATTACATCACGAGGCTGTGACTCAATCCCTGCTGTCTGGGGCCAGGCTGTCTTACACAGTGATGGGAAGAAGTCCCACCAACGGAAGTCCTGATTGAAGGACAGCTGCTGCTTCTGCCTGTCTTGCTCCCAGGTCTCCTGATTTTAACAGTTGCATCTCTAGTTTTCTGTGAGGAATGACACCCCTGCCCTACACGCGTGTGCGTGCACACACACACATACGTCAATTAAGTTGCTCCATTTTCCCCTAAGCTGGATCAATTGGAATTTGCGTCTCGGACGGTGTAACCCATGCATGAGTAGATATGGTTTAGAGGTGGGTGGCAAGAAAAGCTCTTCCTTATCAAAGAACATTAAGAAATGTAGTAGGAAAGCTAAAACCAGGAAATCATCACCATGCAACTACCATCATACTGGGTTCAAACAAGAATGGATGCTAAAACCATTGGGTTAAAAAAGGGTTGGGGACTGGGATAGTCATAGTTTCAAAGTACTTCTTCACAGATTACTTATCAACTACATGGGCTTAAACTACCCCCACAATGGAGAGGCCTGGTGGACTCCATTTGACTAGATGATCAAAGATAATACCCCCAATGATGGGGCATCCTGTGCCCCTGACATGAGAGTAGAGAAGATTCAACATCACCTTTGTATTATTGATGCCACAGTACATGACACTTCAAGAAGAAATGATCAAGTGAATCCAAAACTGGGGGACAGTCTGTACAACAGTTGGCTTAGACTCTTCAAATATTTCACAATCATGAAGGACTAAAAAGGAAAACAAAGTTTGGAGAACTGTTCTAGATGAAAGGAGATTTACAAAACATGATACTTAAAATGTATAATCCTTGGCGGGGTGGGAGTGAGATACAGCATTTAAAGACACTGCTTGGGATGCCCAAGCTCCAACTCCTGGCTCTAGATGACTGCCAAAGCTGACCAGGGGTGGCAGCAGGTGATGGCTCAAACGGGTGGCTCTCTGAAACCCATGTGGGAGACCTGGATTGAGTTCCTGGCTCTCAGCTTTGGCCTAGCCCAGCTCCAGCTTCTGTGGGTCTCTCTCTCTCTCTCTCTTTCTCTCTCTCTTTCTCCTCTCAAGTAATAAATAAATAAATAAACTTGAAAGGTATGATCCTTGATTACATCTTGGATAAACAAGATAGTTATAAAGGACAGTTTATGGACAATTGGGAGAATTCAAATATATACTGTCGCTCCCCCTCTTCGTGGAGGAACGACACTAAACCCTGCCTAGGCTTCATATCCGAGTCACGGCACCATTATGTCGCTCCCCCTCTTCATGGAGGAACGACACAGGACCCTGCGCTGTTCTTTCGTCTGCTCGGCCCTCCCCGGGTTTGCTGCTGGTCCTTCCCGGGTTGGCTGCTGGTCCTTCCACCTCCGTGGAAGGGCGGTTCCCCCTGCCACATTCCCCACTTCCGCGGGGGAGCGGCACACCGCCGGCCGGCTCTCTCGGGGGCTGCACAGGTGTTCCCCTTAGATGTTCCCCTTAGATGTTCCTCTTAGATGTTCCTGGTGCATGCCGTCTCTCTCCTCCTTTATAGTCCTCCTCCGCCAATCCTAACTCGGCTGCCCACACGCCAAGTACGCTGCTCTCCTCCAATCAGGAGCAGGTCCTGCAGCTTGTCAAGTTGGTGAGAGGCAGCTGGGTAGAAGCTGTTGCCTCCTCTCCCAGCGCCATATTGTGGGAGAGCAGATGCATAGAATAAGTCTTAATTCCAGTAACTCAGTCCAGTCCGGGTTGCTCCCAACAATATACCATGTATTAGATAATAGTATATATCAAGATAAGGTTTCCTAGTGTTAAAAGTGTGATTGTGTAAGAGAATATTCTCATTGCCTCCTTCTTAGGAGATCCATGCTGAGGTCTGGAGACAAAGTATCACAATGTCTGCAATGAATATTTAAATTATTCAGTAAAAGTAAACAAATAAATGAAATGGAAATACACATGCACACAGGAGAGAGACATGGAGAGGAAGCACAGTTTGCAGATGTGAATATTTGGTGGGGCTGCTTGAAGGGCATAGGTTCATCGTACTGTTCTTGCAACTTTTCTGGAGATTTGACATTTTTTCAAATAAAAAGTTGGGGGTAGAATGCCTTCCTTTTCCCATGCTTACTGTACGATACAATGACCTTCAAAGTTATGCTACCACTTGTCACATGCCCAGGGTCCCTAATGCCCAAAGAGCCTGCAGAAGGCCAGGGGAGTGACTGTCGTGGCTATCAGCTCACAGCCGGGAAGACTGTCCACTGCTAGGGGTGACACTTGATGTCTCCTCTGCTGAGTTGATTTAGTCCAGGCGTCAGTAGCCTCTGGTCACTAACAAGGTGGACAGAGCATTAGGAGAGGGGGTGTGAGATGGGGGAATAGGGAATCCCATTACACAGTGAGAGTGCTTGCCTCCCTCCACTCTTGGTCCTACTTTTCTCCCTTCTCCCCTGCCCTTTAGACCCAACAGACCACCTTGGTCTCTGCCTCAGGGCATTTGTGCTTGCTGGCTTCAAGGTCTGGAAAGCTTTTGGTCTAGATTCTTGCTTGGCTGCCTCTCTCAGTGAGAAAGCAAGGCTTTTCCTGAGGACCATATTTCTGCTTCCTCTCCGGGCCAAACCCAGGTTCCCTTCACAGCTTCTGTCACTAGTTGCAATTCTCTTCCTCATTGTCTGTTTCCTGCACTCAGATGTGGTGTTAGTCTGGGCACTCCAGAAAAACATAACCAATAGGAAAAGAGATTTCCTTAAAGACACTGCTTAGGCTGCCCAAGCTCCAACTCCCACGACCTGCCATCAGCAAGCTGGAGACCGAGGAAATCAGTGTGAGTCCAAATGCCTGGGAACCAAGGAGAGCCAATGGTGTAAATCCCAGTTTGAGTCTGAGGGTAGGAGAAAAAGAGATGAGATGTCCCAGCTCAGACGCAGAGGCACAAAGGTGGGGATGGGTTCTCCACTCCCCCACCCCACCTCTTGCTTTTTGTTCTATTCAGACCATCAGTGGATTTGACAGTACTCATTTTAGTAAGGACTCTACTTTACTGGGTCCACTGATTCCAATTATAATTTCACCCAGAAACACCCTTACCGAGGCACACAGAAATACAATCTAACCCGGGCACCCTATGTTTCCAGCAAGATGGCACATAAATTCATAGCTATAAAGTGCGTGTGAGTGAGGATATAATGATTTGGTTCACATGCATGTACCTGCATAGACAAGTGGTTGGCCCACTGCTGGGCACTCAGGACACACAGGACTTGTGGCATGTATGGTTGCTGCTCTAGTGGTTCTTAGGTTAGCAAGAGATATAGTCCAGGACCATGATGGGATTCCATCAACGGGAGGCTATATAGGAGGTGAGGGCAGGCACTGAAACTGAAGTGGTGGGGGGTTTGCAGTGATCCAGGGAGGGAGTGATTCTCATTGGTGTGGGGCATCTCCTCTACTTACACCTGTCTAGTGTAATAAAACTACAGCGAGGGCCTTGGTCTCACTGACACTTCCCTCCCTACTCCTGGAACCCACTGTGTCAGGCTTCCATCCTGATCCTGCAGCCCCACTGAACCATGCTTTCCAAGATCACTGCCTGGACTTTCAAGTGTCCAGTCCATTGGTCACTTTATAAACTTTTTTACTTGAAAGATTGAGAGAGAGAGAGAGAGAGAGAGAGAGAGAGAGAGAGACTGAGATTCTACCTGTTAGTTTACTCCCCAAATGCCTGCAGCAGCCAATCAGGGCTGGACCAGGTCAAAATTAGCAGCCCAGAACTCAGCCCAAGTCTCTCACCTGGGTGGCAGGGATTCAACCACTTGAGCCATCACCTGATGCCTTCCTGTGTGCACATTAGTAGGAAGCTATATTGGAAGCAGAGCTGAAACTCAAACCCAGGCACTCCAGTGTAGGCTGTGGGAATCCCAAGTAACATTACTGCTGCATTACACACCTGCTCCTGCTGGTCACTTTTAAACCTTCCTTCCCTAGACTTCTCTGCATTATGTGTAGGATGAATGGTCCCTTTCTCGAAACTCTCTCTCCTCTGGGCGCCTATGTCACGTTCTCCGACATTTACCAAGCTCTTAATATGTGCAGGATACCTCCCTTTGAGTCATCTCACTCAATCCTGACATCAATCCTGTAAGCTGGGTGCTACTGTTGTCCCCCTTTTCCTGGAGGGAAAACTGAGGCTCAGAGGCAAAGAAGTCGCCCAAGCCCACAGAGCTGGTAAGTGGCAGAGTCTGGACTCAAAGCCGCACTTGTCTGTTGTCTGCTATCATCATCCTACCCTTTCACTCTTCCCCTCTGTCTTCAGATCCTGCCTCATCAGCTTACTTTGTGGGCTAAGCCTTGCAGCCAACTCAATAGATATCAGGGTTCGCTAATGTTCTGTTCTCAAGTCTCTTCTTCACTCCATATGCCTCTCCTGAGAAACCATTACCTTCAGTTTCTAACTACTGATATGCTAATGACTTCCAAGTTCTCATCCATGTCCTAGACTCTCCAAATCTCCAGGCATGCCATTGGACACCTCTGCCTGCTGGTCCCCTGGGCATCACGATGCTACTGTGTTGCCACATGAACTCATCGCTGCTAACTGGCCCTGACTCTCTGCTTTCCTGTGTTCCAATACGAAGGCTAATGGCAAGAATCTCCATTTGGTTGTCTGAGTATCACACCCACAGTCAAGCAGTTAGTTACGAAGGCCTGTGCAATCTATTTCCCAGTGCACTGTTGCTCTCATGTGTGGGAATCTTAATCCTCAAATTCATATGTTAATGATATTTGGAGGCAGGACCTTTGGTGAGTGATTGGGTCTTGAGGGCGCTCATGAATGGATCGAATGGATCAATCCATTCATGGGTTAATGGATTAACAGGTTATCAAGGGAGTGGCTTTGTTATAAAAGCCAGTTCTCTCTGGCATGCTTGCTCTGTCTCACTGTGTGATGCCCTATAATTTGTTTCAATGCATCAAGAAGCTCCCAGCAGAATCCAGTGGACATGTTCAGGTACCTCCCAGCCTCCTGAGATGTAGGCTAAGGAAGTCTCTGTTCTTTATCATTTATCCAGTATGCAGTGATGGCAAGAATAAAGGTACTAAGAGACTCACCATCTCTCACATGGATCACTGTATCTCATTTGGTCTCCCCACATGGACTCTTCCAGCCTATCCTCCCCACATTCCCCAGTGTGTAGAGACCATCCCAGCAACCATCATCACCTCATGTCCCTGCTTGAAGCTATCCAATGTCTCTGGGCTTCCAGTGGGATGGAGCACAAGTCCTCAGTGTACAGAGAAGGCCCAAAGCCTTGGGTCCTCTGTGCTTTACCTAGCTCTTCTCTCACATGACTCCTTACCATGTTTTCATCCTTAGGCACAAACCGATAGACCTTCTCTTAGGGGCCAAATTCAGCACTTGCTAGTTCCCAGCTCAAGGTTGCCTGCCTGAAGTGGCCCTGCTGTTACCATGTCTCCAGTGGGCATCCACACTGCCTGCAGGGCTCAGCTCAGTGTCTTCCCCAGTGCAGGTTTTCCTGCTGCCACCACCCTCCTTCCCTGACTGACCTCAGCACACCCTCTGTTTTTGTCAAGCAACCAGAATCCTGTGCTCCCCATCAGTCTTCCTCCCCCTCGATTCCAGTATCCAGATGATGAGGGATGTCTGGCACAAAGGAGACACCTTGAGTTTGTGAATGAATGCATGAAGGCTTAATGATGATAGCATCAATGACAACAATGAGCATTTATGGAGCACTTGTTCTGTGCCATGCATTATACTCGCTACTTTTACTTGAATTATTAAATCTCCCAAAGAATCACAGGCTGATTGTTTCTAATAAGACAATTGGCATTGAGTTATTGCCATGTCTCTAAGCACACAGTCACTCCATAAAGCCTCACATGAACCTTATGAAAAAGAATAATACTACTATTATTTTCTTTTTACAAATGAAGATACCAGGACTCAGCCTCACAGGAGATGAGGTTATTCACCTTAGGTCACATATCTGGTAAGCAAAGGAACTGGGATTTATCTCCCTACACACTCCAGATTCCATTACTACGTATCTCCAAATGCTCTTGTCAAAATGTAGAATAACTCTGTCTGCAGTGAATGGTTCTGAATGCTTAATGCAGTTGTTGCGAATAGTTCTGAACTTTTAAATGCATTGCTGGGGGATGAGGAGAATGTGACTTGCATGCCTACATATATAATGCCTCTGAGTTACCTGTCACTTAAACCCAAACCCCAAAATAAAGCAGTTTTAGTTGTACCAACTGAGATAGGTAACACTCTAAAAAAAAAAATCTTAGTAGAAATAAACACAGAAGACTTGACCAGGATGCTTTGGAAAGCCATTCGTTATGGATTCCTCGGCCACAATCCTCCAGTGAACAGGCTTGAAACCCAGACTTGCTGGAAACAAACAATAGACTAAACATTGCACGCTCCCATCCTTGCCAGAAGGCGGGATGTCACAGCAGCCCAGCTTATTGGCTTCAAACTCTGGTGCCGTGGACCACAGAGGGAAGCAGAATCTGGGAAGTGCACAGTCTGCATTGATTTGGCGTGGAGGCTTCACTCCTGAGTGGACTTTGGAGTTGGAGCCATGCTGTGGCTTGTGCTTTCCCAATGCAGAAACTTGGGAGCTAGAGCAGGAGATGAGATGGACACAGAGTGACAATAAGTCCCGAATCCTTCAGTTTAGGGCTGGAATTCACATGCTATAACTTACTCTCCATATGAGCCTATGCAAATTACCTAACCTCCCTGAATTTCAGTTTTGGTGTGTGTTTTGTTTTGTTTGTTTGTTTGTTTGTTTGTTTTTCAGGCAGAGTGGACAGTGAGAGAGAGAGAGAGAAAGGTCTTCCTTTTTGCCGTTGGTTCACCCTCCAATGGCCACCGTGGCCAGCGCACCGCGCTGATCTGAAGTCAGAAGCCAGGTGCTTCTCCTGGTCTCCCATGGGGTGCAGGGCCCAAGCACTTGGGCCATCCTCCACTGCACTCCCTGGCCACAGCAGAGAGCTGGCCTGGAAGAGGGGCAACCGGGACAGAATCCGGTGCCCCGACCGGGACTAGAACCCAGTGTGCCAGCACTGCTAGGTGGAGGATTAGCCCATTGAGCCATGGCGCCGGCCTCAGTTTTATTATCTGTAAATGAGTATAGTAGTTTCTACCTCCTAGGCTTCTGAGAATTAAACGAGAATGTGTCTTTGAAGCTCCTAGCAAAAATAGACAACACTTATTGGGGACCTCTAACACCAGGCACTGTTTAGGCATCTTTTTATCTGTGTTAACAGACTAATTCAGTCTTCCTGGGTGACCTATGGGAAACCTTCCTGGGACTGGAAGGCTCTCGTGGACATGGGAGACGAGCAAGCCAGGGATGGAAGTGGTCACACACACCTGCTGCTCCACACAGGGGTGTAACTATGAAAAGCAACAGCTTCATGGGGATGCTAGCCCCTTGCCTCTACCCTTGGAGAAGCAGCATTAGCCTGAGTGTAGATCAACCTTGGTGACAGAAAGATGCTGTTCTCAGCCCAGCTCTTCCACTTACTCCTGAACTTCCTCAGGCAAGTTTCCTAACCTATGAGTCCAACTCTGAGTGCTCAGTAATGAAGCTGCTATTGTCCTACTTAACATTCTAGTTACTAGTTCCCAAATGTGGACAGTCCACACCTGCAGCCGCACCCTTGCCCCCACCAACTTTAATGCAGGTCTCAGCGTCTCTTCACACTCTCCAGAAGAAACATATTCACACCAAAGATGGCCTTTCTTGCAGATCCTATCACGGGGACATAAAAGGTAATTTACGTTGCACATGGAATTCTCCTTGGACATCTTTCTTCTGAGTCTGTTTTCTGTGCTACCCCCCAGTGTGGCTCATCTGTCTACCATAGAGATTCTCATTCTCCCACGATCCCTTCAGTTTCACACCCCTTCTTAGATTTGACCAAATTTTATCTCTAAACTTGCACATCCTACTCAACAATCCAAGTGCTCTATTCCTTTAAAAAATTTATTTATTTATTTATTTATTTGCGAGACAGAGTGGGAGAGACAGAAAGAGAAAGGTCTTCCATTCTTTGGTTCACTCCCCAAATGGCTGCAAGGGCCAGAGCTGAGCAGATCTGAAGCTGAGCTGATAAGAAGCCAGGAGCCAGGAGCATCTTCCAGGTCTCCCACATGGGCGCAGGGACCCAAGCACTCAGGCCATCTTCCACTATTTTCTCAGACCTTAGCAGAGAACTGGATCAGAAGAGGAGCAGCCAGGACATGAACCAGCGCCCATGTGGGATGCTGACACTGCAGGCAGAGCCTTAACCTATTACACCACAGCACCAACCCTTCCAAGTGCTCTTTAACCAGCTTATCTGCCTGAGAAGTTTCCAAGGGGCCTGTCAAAGGTCCTTGTAGACACATGTAAGGCCTTTCTCAAAGGGGTTCTACTAAACAAAATTTCCTCTACTCTCACCCTCCCCACTCCTTCTTCCACTACTTACATTGGGTAGCTTGGTACTTAACAAGTATTCAGCAAATGACATTGATCTTATTATCATTACAGGACATTCTTCTTTGTTCTTAGTAAGGCAGGTTGAGTAATAAATTCTTGGGTGTCACAAATGTATAATGTTTTATAAACAAGATACACTTTAGAATGGCTTTCTCCAAGACTTGATCAAAGGACAAAGATTCTTTCCACAGTTCAATGTTCAATATCATTTTTTTCAAACTAAGATTTCCTTGAATGTGGCCAACTAAACATGTCTGCGAGGAAGGTTGAAATGTTATAGAAGAAACCACGATTGATCTCGTCATAACCATTAATACAAATGATACCTGCTCTTTGTAAAGCAGCTATCATTTTGGAAAGAAGAGAAAGCAAAGGAGCTACGCGTTTGCTTGATGTGAAATACTGATAGCCACCAACACCAAGCAGTGTTTGTATTAGCAGTTAGGTAAAATCATAGGAATTCTGAACATTATTAATCCTCGTATCAAAGGATTAGGATAGCAGGCCTCAGGGACTCTTCTACAGAGAAGCAAAGGGGTGTGTGTGTGTGTGTGTGTGTGTGTATGAGATAGAGTGGGTTTCAGGAAGTTACTATCTCAGTCATCTTCCTAAAGCAACTAACCTAACCTTGACTCCAGGGCTGATGGGTGCTACTGATCTCTACTGCTTTTCTTATAGCAATGAGAAAAAAAGAGGAAAAAAAAAGACTAACCATGAGATTCTTCTTTTTTATGGGAACCAGAATTCAGATCTTGGGAACTTGCCATGTGTCTAAAGCCTTCTCTTTTTTTAACTTGTGGGTGTCTTCAGTTTAGGAGTACGGACCCAAGGGATTAGAGTAGGGAATGAGGAAGGAAAAGCACAAGACAGAAACGTGGAGAAGGAAGCTCTATGAGTTCCCACCATACCCTGGCATGCTAATTGCCTTGTCCATGTAATGAGGTTTAATTTTCATTATATCCCAGATCAGTATTTTTGTTTCCACTGAACAAAGGGGGAAACTGACTCTCATAGAGGCTAAGAGGCTTTCTGGAGATCTCCAGGCTAGTGAGGCATGGAGTTGAGTTGTGTCTTGTGCTTCTGATTGCAAGTCTTACATTCTCTTCAGTAAACTATAATGCCTGAGAGGGACAGAAAGGAAGAATCCCGGAGCAGGTGTTCAGCCTGGGGTTAAGATGCTGCTTGGAATGCTGCACCCCTTGTCAGAATGCCTGAGTTCAGTTCCCACCTTTAGCTGCTAACTCCAGCTTCCTGCTAATGTGCAACCTGGGAGGCAGCAGATAAGAGCTCAGGAAATTGAGTCTTTGCCACCCAAATGAGAGATGATTCAAATCCTGACTCTCAACTTCATCCTGGCCCTGATCTGGTTGTTGGGGGCATTTGGGGAGTGAACCAGTAGATGAGAGCACTCTTTTTCTCTGTCTCTCTCCACTTCTAATGCATGGAATAATTTTTTTGGACAGGCAGAGTGGACAGTGAGAGAGAGACAGAAAGGTCTTCCTTTTCCATTGGTTCACCCCCCTCAGTGGCCGCTGCGGCCAGCACACCGTGCTGATCCGAAGCCAGGAGTCAGGTGCTTCTCCTGGTCTCCCATGCGGGTGCAGGGCCCAAGGATTTGGGCCATCCTCCACTGCACTCCCTGGCCACAGCAGAGAGCTGGACAGGAAGAGGAGCGACAGGGAAAGAATCCGGTGCCCCAACCGGGACTAGAACCCGGTGTGCCGGCACCGCAGGCGGAAGATTAGCCTATTGAGCTGCGGCGCCGGCCTGCATGGAATAAAATTTTAAATTCTTTAAGAGAAATAAAAGAGAAAACCTGACACTGATTTTCATGGCCAAACTCCTTGTTTGCCAGTTGAGGCACGTGGGTTGATGGTGAGAGCCTGAACTTTGGAGAGAGAGTTTGCAATCTACCCACTATGCTGAATCAATTGTTAAAATAGTGAAAATTGAAATATCTTACTCTAGTGTGTAAACTGCTGCTGCCCTGAGCCCTTTGAATTTTCCCACAACCATGCCAGAGCCTCCCACATGCCTGATGTCCATGTGGGTCAGCACCCTGGTGAGAAAGTCATTGCCCTTTAGGGGCCTCCAGGACCTAACTCAATTCTTTAACCACTCTATTCTAATACTTAGGTATTTGTCAGTTGTGAATAATTTCAAATGCCCAGTCCTACCCTTAATCTCCTCCTTGCTCTCTCTTAAATCTAGTTCATCTATGAGTATTTTCATCTTTGCTAATCTGGGTCCTTGATATTTGTGGTGCCTTATCTGGGCTACGAGAGAGAAATAGAAAGCCAACGGAGAGGTAGTGCACTTGTGACAGGAGGCAGAAACTGGGTCAATGTACATCACAAAGAGTTGAGAGGGGCCATAGTGAAGGAAACAAAGCAGAGTCTCAGTGTGTTTGGAAAGTGAATGGTTCTGGGGTTACAGTAGACATCAACAAATTAGCACTGAACGAAAGATTTGCAATGTGTTGCTGGAAAATGATCTTCCTTAAAGTTCGCAGGAGACTTAAGATAAAATGAGAATTGATTCAGAATTACTACTGGTCTGTGCTTGTTCATACTCCATTCAATGTAGATATTAGGCCCCATGGAGTTACAACAGGATAATCTCAAAGAGCCTTCTAATGTTGATCATAAACAAATCCCTGGAACTGATTACTCAAAGTTTGATAAATGCCTGTGGGTTTCATGTGAGATGAGGAGCTATGGAGTCACATGGTACTGAACTCAGGAGGTGGGTTGCAGTCTTGCATCTACCCGGAGTGCACCGTGAGTTCTTAGGGAAGTACATTACTTTTATGGATCTCAGTATCTTCGTGTATAAAATGGAAGATAACAATTACTATGGTTTATGTTGGAGTCCTTTCACTGTGGTTACTCTGATTTGAATGCTGACTATGGGCCAGACACTATGTCCATCGTTTAATTAAATCCACTGCAAATCTGGGAATTACCTTCCATCAGTTCCTTCTCACAGTGTAGACCGGGGAAATGCAGGACCACTGCCTATGGACAGTCAGACACACAGGGCACAGCTGGGCTTCACAGGGTCCTTTCTTGCTCCTAATCCAGAGCTTTCCTCCTTGTCACTGTGGATCCCCAGTCTGCTGGAAGACCCTACCTGGAAGTCATGAGTCAGGTTCCGTACAGGAGAATGCTTTGAAAAATGTGCAGTGCAATGGAAATACCACGAGATTACGATAAGTTATATACGACTTGTCCTCTTGTGCTTTTCATTGTTTCATAAGAATTGGCCACACAGTTTTAGGGAAGACCGTGAAGCATTGCCCAGATCCCCTTTCAATTATGAACTTGTTATCCCAGCTGCTGGCGGTGCTGTCTGTTGCTGGCCTTCAAGGAAGAAATGACCAAGGCCACCTCCCACTCCACGCAGTGGCTGATTGACAGAGGAGGCCCGTGAGCCTAACTTTCAACCACTCCAAAGTGGGAGTGCTCGAGACTGTTCTGGGGCCTGCAACGTGAAACACCTTCTCACGCACAGGCCTCCTTCTGTCCTCAGTCCCTTCCCCGAGCTCCATCCCAAGGCATTCCCTAAAATCATCCCTTGTGCTAAGCACCTGTAGAGTCGGCTTCTTGGGGGACCCTGCTGTGGCAATATTGTGTTCCAGTTGGTTCTCCCCTGCCAACCTGAAAACTTCAGAAGATACTAGTCTTATTCATTCCTAAATCACCAAAGCTCGCCCTGATGTTATGTCCAGAAAAAAAAATGCTCATTATATGTTCAACAAAAACAGAAGTACACTGTGAACCTCTAGGATAACAATAATAATAGTTAATGCTCACAATGTCAACAGTTTGTAAATCCTATTTTAAGTGCTTTGAAAGTATCAACTCAATCCTACAACAATCCTAGGAAGTAAGTGTTATTATTAGTAGTTTTCTTCCTTTACAGATAAAGGGAAGTAGCTGATGGTTCAAAGTTCTGCCCAAGGTTACAGATCTAATGGTGGAACTAGAGTCTGATTGCTGGGTGTGTGTCTCTGAAATTCACTCTCCTACCCCCGTTCCTTCCTGCTTCTCGTATCCATGTGCCTATCCATCTCTTCTCTGCCAATGTATTAGAGAGAGATCAAAATGAGCTAGGGACGAGGAGAAGCAGAGAGGGATTGTCTTTAGTTTCAGGGGAACTGGAATCATCATAGAAGATCTCCAGTGATGAGAGGCCTGCTCTCTGTGCCTAGTGCCCACGTATGTCACATTCAGGTGTGGGCAGTCAATGCTCCCCAGGTGATTTTGCTGCACACGTGGTTTGGAAACCCACTGAAGTAGGTGGCAATTTTGGGCACACAGAAGATGCTTACAAATACACCATAACAGGCCCTGATAAGTGAAATGGGCTGACATTCATCCCCCGGCAGGGAAAAAGAAGGCACCAAGACTCCCCCTTGTTTCAGGGTCTGGGTCCAGGGCTCTTTGAGCTGTGCTTCCTGATGTTGGGCCGGTGATCTGCCCCAGGCAAGAAGAACGGCATACCTCACACGTGCATCCAATGATTACTCAGGAAGCGGAGGCTTTGGGGCTGACAAATGCTGTGCCGGAAAGGGGAGGGGGCCCATCAGGAGGGGGTCAGCCACGCCAGCCCCCTCGCAGCATTGTCCTTTCCTTCCTCCAACAGGATGCCAGGAGCCCCACAGAAAAGGCACTCATCTGTCTTCACTCCCAGCACAATAACTTGCTGCTGGCCTTTCTCTTGGGCCTTGCTCAGAATCACAGGATACAATCTCTGCCAGGAGAGAAGGAAGGAAGGAGGGGAGGGAGGGAAATGACGGGAGCTCAGGCTCTCCAGGCCCCCAGCCTGGACCCTGCACCCTGGACCCTGCACCCGGGAAAGATCCAGCATTGTGAAGCCCAGGACCCAGCCTTGGATCAGCTGTGTGCAGCCAAGCCTGGCATGAGACGGAATTTCAGTGACAGGACAAACCTGCATCAGATGTAGGCTGAGTAGCTGTTAGAAACAGGGCTATAATTTCTGGGCATATCTGAGTGGTCTCTCTCCCACTTTATCTTCATCTAGTTTGCTTTGCACATTGAGTTGTGGCAAATAAATCAGGTCAGTTCAGAATGGGGCCTTGTTTTCTTTTTTTCTTTCAGTATTGAAAAGTAGAATGTATGCTTTGGAGCTTCGCTTTTTATTAAACCCTTTTTCAGTTGAGATTTTCCTGGTTTCACCCAAGACCTACAGCATCAGAAACTCACATTCTCTCTCTCTCTCTCTCTCTCTCAATCTCTCTGTGTGTGTGTGTGTGTGTGTGTGTGTGTGAAGAGCTGGGAGGAGGCTTCTCCATGGCAAAGGTGGGGGTGGATTATGTTGAAGAATTAGCATCAGCACTGCCATCTACCACAAAGATTTAAACAAAATAGTGAACAGTGAACAAATTGGTACATTTTAACAAATGTTGTTATGTTTCTGAACCCTGTGCATTTGCCAAACACTGCTGGGGGTGGCATGTACAAAGCCAGCCCAGCTTGTAGTTCAGCAGGTGGCTCAGATGGAAAATGGACAAACAAGAGCATTTGAAATCATTGATTCTGGAAGAGTCAGTTCCCCAGGTGACTTCAACTTAGGCCTGAGCCTGGCTAAGCCAACGGGGATGAAGAGTGATGAGTCTGGGGTCCCCTTGCTCAGTGGGAGTGATTGCTGCGGAAAGCTGCGGGCCTCGGCTCACACAGGAATCTCCTGATTACTCAGGATGGCACAAATTAGCATTCCAGTCTAGCCCTGAAGACTCTTCCAAGGTGCAAGAAAAAAAGTCATCACATTCATTTAAAACAAGGGCCCTTGATGTGAACCCTGCTGCCTGTCAGAGAGATCACAGAACTACATTTTTTAAGGGGAGTTATTTGGATTTGAGCACAGACACATTGTAGTGATTAGGTTTGCGCTCTTGCTCACTCTGCTCTGTTTCTAATCTAGATGGGATGCAGAGATAAGCTGGTGAAGGAGCCCTGGAGGAATTTCTGTGGTGGGCCCTGGAATAAGAAGGTGAAAGAAAGCCTTGTGGCCCTCACATCTGTGCTGGAGATGAGAGGCGTAAGTGTCAGACTTGGATAAAGTCAGCGTGATTCACCCCTCTCAGGGCTCCTTGCTCTCTTTACCACTCAGAGTTGCCTTTGGGCAAGATTTCCCAGAAGACCTGAGAAAGAGATAAGGAGGGAGACAGCAAGGGACAGAGAGACGGGGAGCAGCCTTTGGTTACAGGTGGACTCTGCCCAGCGCTTCACACACGCGGTTTCTCGTGGTCCCACTGAGGCTCAGAACAGTTCCCCAGAGTACGGCACGTTGGTGTGCTGAGTAGCTTGAACTACAGGACAGAGGCTCTCAGAAGCTGGGTCTCTCTCTAACCTGCTCCTGCCCTCCTGTCTCCTGCTTCCCCTTCCCCTCAGAAGCAAGTCATGGAAACCAGGATTCCTCTTGCCCAACGTGGGTCCTAGAAGCCAGAACCCCTCTAATTCAAAGCAAGTCATAAAACCTAGGGAAGTTTTTCTTGCTTTTCTTCCTTGAGGACTCTCACTTCACAGGGATTCTGCCCTATATTCCGGAGAAGAAGAAACACAAAGAGGCAAAGGAGAATCTGAATGGACAGGCCTTCCTGGGTTTCTGCCCTCAGTCTATTATCTATTAAATCATACCCTCATTGTCAATCACATTTCAATATGGCTGTCCTCTCTTCATTGAACCTAACTGAACCCTTTAATTGAACCTGTAGACAGTTTCCTCTGGGTCTTTGGGTACTCATTTCTGAAGGTTTCTGTACCTCAAGAAACTTAGATTCTATGAAGTTCTATTTTTAATCTATCTTTGGCTGTACATGCGCTGGCTACACATGGTGTAGGGTGAGGAAAGGCATCACACTCTTTCCTATTGTCCTTGCTACATCCCCATGAATTACCACCTCATGTCCTCATTTTCAACAGAGTGAAAACTGGTGCTCAGAGGAATGGGTGATGGTGACTCCTGCAGGGGCACATTCTCTCACAAGACAAGGAGCAGACCTGGGATTCTTTACTACATCACCTCATCCCAAAGTACGTGTTTCTCACACTAACCCACCCTTCTGATTCCAAACCTCTTCCTGATGGTTCTGTACCACTGGATGAAACTGAGATGCTACTGGATGTTGGGTGAAGCTCACCTACGATGAGCCCCTCTAATATCCGATGGAGAAATTGTCTTCTTTCAAGTCAACAAGGGAACCCTTTCTTTCTCAGAACTTTAATAATAATTACATAATTATCCATAACTTGTCATTTCTCCTCCTTTCTACAACCCTCTAGTGTTTCATAACAGTTGAATGAAGGAATAAAGTTTTGCTTTGTTAAGAGAGAGAGTTTTGCCAGAGTAGGGTCCATGAGCCTGCAGCTTTGATATCACCAAGAAACTTAACAGAAATGAAGACTCAGGGGCACAGTTCTCCAGAGTCAGAATTCTCATGGGATCCACAGGCGTTTCTATGCAAGCAAAGTTTGTGGTGCATGGTGTAGAGGCCATGGTTTAGGTTAAGACTTTGATTCAAATTCCACTCTACCATTGACTGATGAGATCTTGGGCAGGCTACAGAATTCCTCTGGAACTCACTTTTCTTCCTAATATGCTAGGTTAGATAATGTCCATTGCATAAGTTGTTGAGAGGGTGAACTAAAATTTACTTCAATGCTGGTGCTAGTATGCCAACCATCAAGGGTGCTTCCTTTCTGCCTCATCTTTCCTTCCCTTAAAAAAGAAATAACTCCCACCTCCAGATTATGCACACTACAGAATCTGTTCTCTAACAGAAAAAAAATTCTGAAATACTAATCATATCTATGAGACCAGAACTTTCCTGTATGACTACTACTTGATGCACATAATTACTTAAATTATAATTGAATAAAGTTCGAAATTCAGCTCTCAGTCACACTAGCCACCCTTCAAATCCTCAGTAATACAGCTGATGATGAGCAGGTTGGACAGCACAAATAGAGAACATGTTTGTCATCATGGAAAGTTCTGCTGGACAACACTACCTCAGACGTCTCCCCCATGTGCTGAGGCTTCACTAACCCACAGTCCAGCCGCTCCCTGGAGCAGGAAGTGCTTCTTGACTTGGAATCTGCAGCTTCACTTATTGGAAAAGGAAAACGGTGAGAGAGTCCAATAGGTGACCACGGGTAAAAAGTCTACCCCATATTAGTTCAGAAGGTTTTGCAATTTTTACATCCTTTGATAGTTTCACTGACCCTGAGCCTTAGAGTGATCAACTCAACATGATTGGAGTGGGATTGTCCCGATTTTAAACAGGAAAGAACCACATCAGAAGAACCCTCTAATTTCCAGCAAATGGAGCATTTGCTCATCCTACCTACAGGTCTCTTCTGGTTAAAACATCCTGTGGTCCCATGCAAGTCCGACAGTGGGGTTCCAGGAATTCTGAGACTGCTCCAAGCAGCAGAGGAAGGAGAAGATCTGGGGCTCTGGAATCTGACAGAACTGGGTATAATACAGATGCTGCCTCTTAATTTCTGTGTGAACTGGGGCAACTTACTTAATACCCCAGAGGCTCAGTTTCCCCCTCTGCAAAATGAAATTGCTAATAATCATTCTTCCTTTTGTGTTCTCAGGAGTGACTTAAGACATCTCTGCACAATGCTGAACACGCAAAACAATGTTACGGATTGAGCAGGACGGAAAAGGAGAGAACGTCTGTCTTTAGGGAGACTGGGGTCTGGACATCCATGTGCAGCTCAACACGTCTGCTCAAAGAAAGATGACATGCTGACGAGCCACTGAACTCCGTTCATCACAACTCCCACCGGCTTCACCCCAAACTCATCTCTAATTCAAACTGGTTAGAGAGCTCATTTCCACTCCCTCTGCCCCTGCTGGGATAAAGCGACTCTGTTGCAGCAAGTTTACTGAAACACAAACTAATCATTCCTGTTGCCAAAGTAGGCTTTTGGCAGAGCTCTGTTAAGAAAGAGAGAGTGAGAGAGTGAAAAAAGTGCCCTAGATTGCTGAGACAGCACTGTATTTAGACAATTAAATTTGGAAAAGCAAGACAGTTCCTGTAACTACCTCCCACACCCCTACTCCAAGAACAAAAGGTTTTGTTGAAAGTATTCATATGGATATTAATACCGACACTTTAATGAGCCCCTCAGTAAACCCATCAGCAGTAATTACACCCAGCCATGGTGCCACCAGTGGGAAGGGTACAAAATCGCGCCTCCAAAAATTAGTCACTTGTAAATTAACCCCACAGTCATGTCAAGCAGCCTACACTTGATGGCTGATTCACAAAGATTCTTTGACACCTCTGTAGTTAAAGGGGCCAGAGCACCATGAGAAGTCTGCAGAAAGGGAAAAGTTCAAGTTGACAAAAGACCTTCCTGTGAGAATAGGGAGTTCGGAAGGAATCAGGCCTGTAAGTTAAACATTGGGTAGCATTCCTTGCTGTGTGCAGGTAGGGTGCTGAGCACTGCACCTGCCCCATCTGTGATCTGGCTTAATCCTCACCTAAATCCTGAGGCAGACATGTTTCTATGATGGCCGTTTTACAGGAGAAGAAACAGGCACAGAGAGTGTGAAGGGTTTTGTGCATGGCTAAAGGGCAGAGCCAGGTATTTGAACGCAGGCTGTGGTTAACATTTGAATCTCACTTATGAAATGGGGATAGATGCAAAGGTTGAGATTTTTCTTCTTACCTCCTGGATATATTTCAGGGATGAAATATTTGTCTAGAGCTTGGCTTTGACCATTGATACATCACTCCACGGAGGAAAGCCTCTCTTTGTTGTCTGAACCATTTCCACTCTGTTTCCCCCTCTTAGAGTCAAAGTCCACACAAAACATCTTCAATTTAGTACTCTGGCTACTGTATTGTCCAATCTTTTTACTTTTCTTTTTCCCAGTTGATTATTTAGCAAAATAATATACAGTCTAAAGGAATCTGGGAACCAAAGAAAGTGAAGAAATAAGAGTGAATGAAAGAGAGAATGAAGAACAAATGTGTGTGAGATAGGCTGACGATGAGCAAATGAGAGAGGGAGGGAGAGAGAAAGAGTTCAGGCTTTGAAATCATACAGACCTGATTTGAGTGACTTTTTATTTTACACTTTCTAAGTAGAAAACTATGAGTAAAGCGCTCTGTGACTCCACTTCCAATCCAGCTCCCTGTAAATGGCCAGGGAAGGCAGTGGCAGATGACCCAAGTACTTGGGCACCTGTCACCCACGTGGGAAACCTGGATGAAGCTCCTGGCTCCTCACTTCGGCTTGGCCCAGCCCTGTGACCATTGCAGTGGACAGAAAATCTCCCTTTGTGTCCCTATCTCTCTCTCTGTGTAGCTCTGCTTTTCAAATAAAACTAATAAATCTAAAAGAAGAAGGAGGAGAAGGAGAAGATGAAGGAGGAAAGAGGAGAAAAAGGAGGAGGAGGAGGAGGAGGAAGAGGAGGAAGAGGAGAGGGAGGAGGAGGGGGACGAGGATAGAGAGAAGAAGAGGAAGAATAAGAAGAATCACCCTGTAAGTAAACGTCTTCTCTGGAATTCTGATCTAGACTGTGTTTATCCAAAGGGGGAGGATTTTCCTTTCTACTGGGGAAGGAAAGAGCAAGGTACAGGGGGCCTCAGAATGGACTGGGCCTTGACAGTTTTCTTCTTTAGCTGCTCCACAGGAGGACTATTGAGAAAATTACCCAAGTCATATTAAGGAGCAATTGAGTACTCAAGGTTTCTCTGAGGGAAGATAGCAAACAAAATCTCTCCTTGGGGCTGGTAACCAGGAACTGTGATAGTTATCTCAGCTGATACCACTGGAGGGCTCTGAGTTTGAGTAATTAATGTTGAGTTTATTACTTGCCTCCTCCTGGGGTGAGAAGTACAACTAATTAAATTTAGCCACCTCACTTGTGGAAAAATGATGGTAGCTGGGGAAGCACTTTCAAGACTATCTGGCACCAAATATTGTCAGCACAAAAGCCATGCTGAGTACTGGCTGGGCCCAGGGAAAGCCTCAAGCTCATGGCAGAAGCCTGCCAAAGCCTAAAGTTTGGCTCAAGAGAAGTGGGTCCCAAACCAAAGTGTACCCCTACTGAGCTTGGGATATTAGGCATAGCTCTTAACCGCTCTAAGTGTTGGCTTTTCCTGAATAGAATGGAGTTAACAAATTTCTCTCTCAACAGAGGTGCTAGGCAAGCATGAAAGAAAGATAGATCTTGAGATGTTTCCTCCCACAGCAGACCTTTTGGGGAAGGGAAGAGAAAGAAATGCAGTAACCACAGGCAAATAAACTGATTTGCATGCCCCCAGGAGGGAAATGGCTGCTTCCCAACTCTGACTTGTGGATTTGAGTAGGCAAATCACTTTGGCTGAGGGTGTGGGTGTAAATGGCTTCATCCACTGGGTCTTTCCTCCTCTCCATCACTGCATCACTATAGAAATGCATGTCCTTTTTTTTCTTTTCACCAGAGTCCCTGTTCATTGGGCGCTTATTCTTTGCCAAGCACGTGTCTTCCTGAGCTACCAGTTTAACATTGGCAGTAAATAAGTGATCTGTTGCACCTTCTACTAGCCCCGTATAACAGAAACAATGGTTATTCCTAACTTATAGAGGAGGAAACTGAGGCACAAGAGAGGTATTTAGCATTTCTAGGGTCATTTAGTAATAGTAACAGAGGGAGATTTAGGACTCAAACACAAGTCTATCCGATTCCAAGGCCCATGGCATGACTGCAGTCAGGAACTCAGATCATCCTGCAAGCATCCAGCAGATGGGCAAATTGCCAAGCCAGGCAGTTTGTCACTCCATCCTGGAGTCTAGTGTCCTACCACCTTCACCCCCTAAAAGTGTGTTCAGAGTTTCAGCTTCTTTCAGGAGTCACTGGTAAGTTTCCATAAGCATCAGTATCATTGCCTGACCAAGATGGCAGTACATACAGTTCTCAAGCTGAGTCATAGCCCCTCTTTCTGTGCCCAGTCTGTCTCCACTCCCTTGTCCTCTGGAGCCATGGCTTCCTCTTCCCCTCAGTGCTGCCTGACACACAGAAAGCAGTCTCTCGGGGTCTCCAGTGCTTTGTTCCTGGGCTCCTTCCACAACCTCCTACCTGGATCAAAGCCAGACTCCCTCGCACGGCAGTTGAGGTTCTTTGTGAGCTCAGCTACTCTCAGATGTCTAAACCACAGTGCTTGCCTTGCCTTTGCTGATGCAGTGCTCTCTGCCGGAAGGTTCTTCCGTCTTAGCCTTTTGGAACCCTACTGCTCTTTCAAGATCCATTTCAGCAAAGACTTCTCTAGAACCCATTCCTCCAGCAACAGTAAGCATTCTCTCCCAGATCCACACCCTCCTAACACACACACTTGGACACAGAGCTGAGCTCAGTCTTAGAATGCACCATGCTACTTTGTCTTTCTTTTCTGAACAAGACTGTGAGCTCCTGCAGGTGATGGCAGAAGTCATTTTAATCAACTTGTCATGGTGCCCAATCACTAGAACCTCTCATCATTCTAGTCCTGGGCTAAATGTCACATTGTCTTAGGGAGAGGCCATCTCCAACCATTCCATCTCAGTGAGGCACTTCCCACACTTCATACTTCACCATCCTGGTGCCCAGATAGCTAGCTTTTCACCCATAGGATTGTTCTCATGAGACCTGACTCCTATGTCAGACACTGGAGTTCAGATCTTTGCATGGAGCTGTATTAGCTCTGGGAACTTTTGACAAGTTTCCTCATTTTTCCAAGCCTCTGTTTAGTCATCTATAAAAGGGGGCTAATGAGAGGACTTTATAGAAGCATTCCCGAGATTTAAAAATTGTGTAATGCACTTAGCACAGTACCTGGCACAGATAATGCATTCAAGATGGCTATATGGTTGGTTTTTATTGGTTTCCACCTCTAGGATGTTTAATTCACAAAGTAGGGACCATAGTTTGATATTTTGTTGATTCCCCAAGGTTTAGCAGCAACTGGCAGAAAGGAGTTTATCAATGAAGATTAGTGAACAGAATAATGAATGAGGAGAGACTACCAGCTCCTAGATCCTCCTCTGTAACTTCCTGGCTACCTCTAGCCCTAAGGGGGAAGTAGCTAAGTGCTAGGACTTGAGGTCAGTTGGCCCACATCTAAATCCTCGCTCTGCTTCTTACCGCCTTTGTGACCCATGGCCAGTTGTTATTCTGAGTTATTGATTCCTTTTCTTAGAAGTGGTTAATAATAATTACCTCATGGGGTTTTGTGAATAAAATACCCATACTAAGTGATACTAGCATATTATAAAACAGTGCAAAATGTTTGGGATTTGAACAGTATGCAATTATTAATGACTATTACTCTACCTAATTCTGTTTTGTTTCATATGGTATGATGCTCATCTATCTCTCTTTTTCACTTTACTAACTTGTGAGCTCCTTGAGGCTGGGGTCTGTGCCTCATCCTTGTGTATTCTGCACCTAACACAGTGCTTGGCATGTGGCAGGTGTTAAGTAAATTTTTCTTTTTAATACATTGTAGTTTTTAATATATAATCCCCATGTCTTAGTCCACCTTTGCTTCTGTAACAAAAAAACCCGAGACTGGGTAATTTGCAATGAATAAGAATGCATTGGGTCACAGTTCTGGAGGCTGGGAAGTCCAGGATTATGGGGCCAGCACCAGCCAAGGGCCTTTTTGAGTCATCCCATGACAGAAGGTGTCAGGGTAAAAGAAAGCAAGAGAGTACACATTCACCCTTTTATAGTAGCACCAATCACCTCTTACATGCACCTCTTAATACTGTTACAACAGCCAATTACATTTCAACATGAATTTGAGAGGAGATAAATATGCAAACCATAGCACTGCTCAATGATCTTCAAGAGGCAAAGTTAAAGATGGGGATTTTGAAGCACAGGACTAAGAGCACTGCTAAGGACATGCCCTTCCTTTAGTGGCTAAGGTCACGCCCTTCCTTTAGTGGCTAAGGTCATGCCCTTCCTTTAGTGGCCTGGCCAGCTTCTTGGGTTCTAGCTTATGAGCCGCCATGGGGCTGCTGGTGAGTTCTTCCTCTCCAGTCACAAGAAGGGAAGAGAGGTCCTGAGCTGGCGGCCCTGTTCACAGGTGAGCAAGCAGAGCCGCCACTTCCTGCTGGGAGAATTCAAGGGGCTGCACAGACTGGGAGCCCAATCCACCCTTGAAAGTTTCCAGGAAACGCATCAAGATCCATCTAGTCCCCCACCCAGCACTCCAGCTGCGGGAGCTCCAGGCTCTCCCAGGCAGCTGCTGCGCACTCATCTGTCATCAGGGGGACCCACACCCTACAGGCTGGAGCAGCGTTGGTTCTCTCTGAGTTTCAGCTCCCATAAACACTCATCCCTGAGCTTCCTTTCCCTCATGTCCTCATTGCCAGAGAAGAGTTCAACTCTTCTCAGTGCTACCAGCATCTAACAAATCATGGTAGCTCATGTACATGGAGGGGGCTTTACCACTTAAAAATAACTTTCACGTTCATTTTCATTCTGGTGCTAGGAACTGAGTGCTGGGACTATGGGGAGTGAGGAAGTCAAAGCTCTGCTCTCAAAATACTCAGAGCCCCTAGAGGAAAACAGAAGTATGCAGCTACCTGAATACTACGGCAATGCCACCACCACTGGCTACTGCTACCACTTATTTTGAAGGTTGCTGTATTCCAAACACAACACCAAACTCATTTCAGCTCTATCACACCCTAGGAGCTACGTTATCAAATAAAGGTGGAAACCCCACAAGAGTTGGAAAGAAAGAAAGTTGAGTTTGTTCCTTGCCAAGGAGCTGAAAGACCTTGGCAATGTATTTACCCTGGACACCATCCTGCTGCCATGGCTGGAAGCCAGGTGACGCCATGGCCCAACCATCAGTGACAGATCCACCCCCATCCTAATGGGATTCACTGCTCCTACTTCCCTGCCCACCCCCCAGCAAAGTTTTAAGAGGACCTGTTCCTGAACACATAGCTCTCTCCTTCTCTCTCTCTCTCTCTCTCTCTCTCTCTCTCTCTACACATATGTGTGTGTGTGTGTGTCTTGATCTCTCTCTCTCTCTCTCGATCTCTCTCTTACACTCTCCTTCTCCCTCTTTTCCTTCTTTGCCCCTTCCCTCCGGTCTGTCGGGTTTCCCCACCAATAAACCCTTTCCCTTAACAAAAACAAAAAAGGAAAAAAGAAATGTGTTTAGCTGGTCTCCCAGAGCAGAAATTGAAAGGGCTGGGCGATAGTGCAAAAAGTAATGAGTTTTCCACACAAGCCAAGACTCTGGTTCAAGTCTCCAGTGTTATCATGAGCTGGAATAGAAACTCTTTGTTACAGAAGTCCTGGGACAGTTCTCAGAAAGTGCAGTGGGCCGCACCAAGTCCCTGGAGCATCCAGAGACACAGGGCAGCTCAATGCTATGTGCATAACCCTGGTTTGAAAAGACTCCAGTAGCTTATTTCTTGTCTCCATTTTACAGGTACAGAGACTGAGGCTCAGGCAGCTAAAAATTTAGCCTATTGTCAATTAGTTCAGAAATGGCAGAGCCAGAAATTGGTTTCCAAATTCCAAAATCTGTGCTACCTTTCCTACCAGCTATCTTTAAATAACCCCTGCAAGTGCATACAATAGACCGGACATTAGACCTAAACCTCTGGGCTGAACTTGCTGCACAAAGAATCCTTGGTCAACTTCAGGTGGAAAAGCCATCTCTCAGGGTGTGGCTTGAAATGCGTCACTGTGTGAATATTGGTGAATTCCAGGGCCTGCCCTGGAGGTTAGGGGAGTGAGCTAGGGGGCTGACCCTGGCTCACCACTTGCTCTTGTTGGAAGGAATTGAAAAGTTTTCCTCCTTTCCCTTCTCTTTCCTTTAACCTTTATACTGGCACCAAAATAAAGTGCTCTCTCTTTCCCAGTGAGAAGCCTCCCTGGATTCCTGGAGGAAGGCCGAGAGGCGGGACACGGCTGGGACCAGGCCATTATCTTGAGAACTGAGAAGCTGCTGCATGGATGGCATATTTCCGGTCTTGCTAGGTGACCTCTGGGAAAATCACTTCACTCCTCTAAGCCTCAATTTTCTCATCTATCAAACCAGCAGGGGGAAAGGTGGGAACATGCCCAGAGAGAGACTGTGTGAGCACAACTGAAGGCTAAGAGCATGGGCTCTGACGCCAGACTCCCTGGGTCCAAATCGTCTTCCACTCGCTCTGACACCTTGGCCAGTTCAGTTCACATCTTTATGCCTCAGTTTCCTTCACTGTGAAAGGGGGATGAAGATGGTAACGCCTACTTCCTCGGGTAAAGTGCTCAGAACTTTTTTTTTTTTTTAATGAGCATAAATTTCCAAAGTACAGCTTATGGACCACAATAGCCTCCCCCCCACCCCCCGTGTCTTCCCTCCCATCCACAACGCTCCCCTCTCAGGGCTTCCTCAGAGTGGCATCCAGCATCTGTATTGAGTTACGGAAGATAAGACCTTTCCCTAGGGCCTCTCATTGGCCTGGCAGAGCGGCCTCTGGCAGGTAACTTAGAGAGATAGCTCAGATTCAGAGAGGACAAAGGACTTTCCCAAGCTCACACAGCCTGTGAAGGATGGGAAGAAGACACAGACCCAGGATTTCTCCCTCCTGCCGAAGCAGGAGATGCACAGTAGAGCCTCATAGCATCCTCTTGAGTCCTCGCTCCCTCTTCTTCCCTCCCAGCCTCTTTCCCTTTCACCTTTCTGTTCAGCTCTGAGAATGATTATTCAGCCTCTGCCTTGGTTTCCCCAATCATAAAATAGGATTGCTACAACCGATCACTTGGGATTAGCTAAACCCTTGCTGCCCAAAATGTGGTCCATGGACCAAAAGTATCAGCACCACCTGGAGCTTATTCGAGACGGAGCCCCTCAGGCCTACTGAATCAAAAGCTTGGTTGTATTATGATCTACAGATGACAAGTCTGCGCGTCTAAGTTTGAAAAATTCTGAACTAAAGAGTGCAAGAGTGTTTTGTAAACTGTGATGTCAGGTGCACCTGTTAATAGTGAATTGGTGGGGCCGGTGCCGCAGCTCACTAGGCTAATCCTCCGCCTTGCGGTGCCGGCACACTGGGTTCTAGTCCTGGTCGGGGCGCCGGCTTCTGTCCCGGTTGCCCCTCTTCCAGGCCAGCTCTCTGCTGTGGCCCGGGAGTGCAGTGGAGGATGGCCCAAGTCCTTGGGCCCTGCACCCCATGGGAGACCAGGATAAGTACCTGGCTCCTGCCATCAGATCAGCGCGGTGCGCCGGCCACAGCACGCCGGCCGCAGTGCGCCGGCCGCGGCAGCCATTGGAGGGTGAACCAACGGCAAAAGGAAAACCTTTCTGTCTGTCTCTCTCTCTCGCTGTCCACTCTGCCTGTCAAAAAAAAAAAAAAAAAAAAATAGTGAATTGGTGGAAAGGAATAGCAGTGCCCCTATTCACACTCAGCATTTCCATCTGTAAGCATTGGAGCTGAGTTTCCCACCCAAGTCTGCCCAACTCCAAAGTCAGTGTTTTCCGGGATGGCCAAGGGTTTTCTCACTAGAGAGGAGACACAGGTACTTCCACACTCCGGAGGAGGTCTAGGATTCTTGGTGATAGTGTTGAGGGCAGGGGCAGAGGGGACCTCTCTGCTTACAGAGATTCCCAGGGATTTTCCGTGGGCACTTTGGCTGGACCTGTATCTGAATTTCCAGACCTTGCGTGCCCACCAGCTATTTTTGCACCTCACTCAGGCCAGTTATGAATTACAAGTGGGAACTGAGAAATGCTAATGACCCTGACTAGGCTCCCTATTTACCCCTTACTCAAGTGCTAAGGAGCCTTTGCTGCCAACCTTGCACGGCTGATGGGGCTCTAGCTGGCCAAAGTAACAAGGAAGCTGGTTGTTGAAGGGCTACTGGCCTTGAAAAGAGGAACCCGCAGGGTGCAGTGGAAAATGTCTTCCTTCAGTTTCCCCTACTCTGCCTCTTTTCCTGATGTCTTGTCCCAGTCACAAGGTGTCCTAAGGGAAGCCCAGGTACTCAGAGGGTGCAGGGAGCCAGACCAAGCCAGGAGTGAGCAGTTAGCAAGCAGAGGAGAGTAGTCAACAGATGATTATTGAATGTTGTCAACATGTCAGGTGCTGTGTTGCGTGCTCTCTCCCCAACCCCATCAAGATTCTGGTTTTAGAGGGAGAAAATGGAGCCAAGGTAAAGTGAATGTGTAGGGAGGAGCCTTCGAGGAACAAGCCTGAGACAGGAAGTCATGAATCAGAGGCACCTGCAGGCTGGAAAGAGAGGGGGAAAAGGAAGAAAAGTGTGCAAAGCTTGTTCTGAAGTATTTGCTGACTCAATGATCTATAGTCAAACGTTTCTTGCATAGGATAGTTTAGTAATAATAGCTGCCACAGATGTACCTACTACAGGCCTTGTCCGTCACAATGACCATTTTAAGTAGAGGCTTATTATTTCTATTTTCAGATACAGAAACTAAGATTCATGGAGCTTAAAGGTCACACTCACGGTCACAGTGCTAGGAGTACCTCTGCTATTTTCCTGATTGCAAAGCTTATACTTCTTCTGTGGCTGCTTCTGTCATTTTAAAGGCTTAGTTTTTTTTAGATTATGCAAAAAGAACATATATTTAAAACTTCTAATATTAAGAGAGGGGAAATTTCATGTTGTTTTATAAAGGTCCAGCCAGGAAAGGAACCACATCAGTTACTTTAACAGAGAGAATTTAACATGAAGAATTATTGCCTGGGAATTAAAGAACCAAAATAACAAAAAGAAGATGCACAGGTATCCTGGAGCTCACAGCCTCAGGAAACAACTCCTTCTGGAGCTGGGACAACAAAATTGAAGAAGTACTAAAACTTAGAAATACTTGATGATATTAAAACTTAGAAATAAATCCTCCGCCTGCGGCGCTGGCACCCCGGGTTCTAGTCCCGGTCGGGGCGCCGGAGTCTGTCCTGGTTGCTCCTCTTCCAGTCCAGCTCTCTGCTGTGGCCCAGGAAGGCAGTGGAGGATGGCCCAAGTGCTTGGGCCCTGCACCCCATGGGAGACCAGGAGGAAGCACCTGGCTCCTGGCTTTGGATCGGCGCAGTGAGCCGGCCGTGGCGGCCATTTGGGGGGGGGGGTGAACCAACAGAAGGAAGACCTTTCTCTCTGCCTCTCTCTCTCACTAACGCTGCCTGTCAAAAAAAAAAAAAAAAAAACTTAGAAATAAGGGAGGAGATCCTACTGAGGAGGGCACTGCCTGGCTATAGCTGCTGCTGTTTCTGAGCTTGAACTAATGGTGCCCTTGGCCTTGGACCTGATTCTGTGACAGCGGGGCTCAGGTTGGTCCATGTCACTGGGGGGAACCATGAGGCTGGTTCAGTGAATGTTGGAAAACTGCAATGTGAATTGAACTGCTGCTCTGGAGAGGCAAGGATCAAGAGACACTGCCCATGGATATGCACAGGGACAAGAAGTCAACAGGAAGACATGAGGAAGCAGCAATTCCTTCTTTTCCCCTCCAAATGTTGCCCCTGACGACTGAGTTCAGCAGGGAAGGAGCATGCCAGACTGAAAAGGGGTTCACAGATGCCCAGTCCCAGCATCTCAGAGGATACTGTGGTGTGTTGAGAAGCATTGGAAAGGTAGCAGCCAAAGACCTGTGTTACTGCAAAAGCTTTGCCTGGTTTTCCTTTTTCCACTCCTATTTTCCTATAATCCATTTGTACTGCAACCAGAGTAGAGATCAGAATAGGTAAATCACAGTCATTTCTCTAGTTAAGACTACAAAGAATTCCCACGTCATGCACAATTGCTAAAACTCCTTGACTGATTTGCAAACCCTTGCTGGATCTCCAGTGTCTCCAATCTTACCTTAAACTCGTCCTGTCTATATCCTGGCTACAGAGGCCTTCCTGAAGTTTCTAGAGCTCACCAAGCTCCGTAGCACCCTAAGAACTCTAAATTCTCTATTCTCTTGGCACAAATATTCTCCCCCCATCTTAGTCTAATACTATTTCCTCCTCCAGGACTAAGGCGGAACATAATGTGCCTTTTTCATTCTTTGACATCTGAGCCTAAATGCACCCACACTCCCTTTTTTCTTACTGTATACTTCAGATACTTGCATGCAACTTAAAGAACTTCATGTGATTTGTAACTATTTAGTATCTAGCTCATTAATTAGATTTTGAGCTTTATGAAGGCATAAACCCTGTGCTTTCTTTGTCTCTTATAAAACACTGAGTCTGGCACATAGCCATTATTCCTTAAATATTTGCTGATGGAGTATGTAGGTTTTTCTCTAGCCCTCATATTGATGGCTAGGAACCTCCTACTGCTTCTAGGGCACAAACAAGTAAGCTCCTTGTGGGCAGGGACCATGTTCCATGTATTTTACACTGATGACTTCCTGCTGCTTTTTTGTTCATAAACAGATTATCCAAATTTCTGAGTCTTTGACCTAGTCCTGGTGGTGACCACTCTGGGGACAAAATGGGGAAATTAAGACAGTGAAGCATGCCAACTGTGTAGAGATGTGCTGAGAGTAGAGACTGTGCCCAGATTGCATGGATTAGAAACCCAGCCCCACCAAGTATATCCATGTGACTGTGGGAAAGTGACATATTCTGTTGGTGTCTCGATTCCCCCAACTTGAACTGGTAATGATAACACTTTCCTTATAAGATGCTGGGCGATTTATTGAGGAATTCATATAAACAGCTGTAGTAAACCTGGATGCCAATGGTGAAAACCAAACATAACATCGAGCACTGTGCTTGGAAATACAAGCACCCAACAAATATCGGCACCTGCTTCTCAGCTAAATTTTACTTGTAACAAGGAGCTGCCCCTATCTTCTGTCACTCACTTCCAAAATAGACTTTATCATGCAGTGTCCCATGACCTGGAATCTTTATTTTCTATCAACACTGCTTGTACTTCAGGCTAAGCCCTCCTCAGTCCACATCGCCCCCACCTGCAACACTCAAACTGTTTGTTTATTTGCAAGATGACTCTTGTGTGTCAATTTGGATTTTTCAGCTGCATTGTATGTTTCTCAATAGCCACATCTTAGTCCCATGTTTTGCTAACCAACCTTGAGATATAAACTACGCTCTACAGATATTGCATAATTGTACATGACATGGGAATTCGTTGTAGTCTTAACTAGAGAAATAACTGTGATTTACGTATTATGATATGAGCTCAAATAGCTGTGACAGTTGGTTTTCTGTGGCAGAAAATATAATTCCTCTCCCTAGTTTAAGCAAGACAGGATTTTTCTCCCCCCCCCCCTTTTTTTTTTCCTGCTTCTTTTTTTCTTTTTTTTACTGCTTCTTCTACACTAGATGTGGTCCTGTGAACAAATTGTGGGAGATGAGATGTGTGTGAAAGTGTTTTGAAGTTGAAGTTTTAAGTTAATTCCTTAAAAGGAAGCTGCTTCGCCCCACTTCCTGCATGCTGGAATATGGGACAGAATGGTAAACAACTCCAACCATGGGAGTAGGGCAACTTTTCAGGGGGTGGGGAGTGCGGTGAGACAGGCACTTGAGGAAAAAAGGAGCTGATAGGCTTCCTGCGGTTTCTGTCTCTGGCCCTGCACATTAATTCCACCCACTTACAAGCCAGTTCAGCACGCCCACTTTCCCATGATGCACTTGCATCTCCTCCACCATGAAGAAGATGTCACCACTAGCACGTGTACCCTGAGCTCCTCATGAGGATGCCATGAAAACCTTCCCAGAGGGCATCACGCACACTGAACCTGCCCAACCTCCATCTCATTTGCATATTTAGTTAGGGCACCACCCCCTACCCATAAAGGGGCAGCTGAACGGGGGTGGAGGCAATCCTCTTCTTATGGGCACCTCAGTCCCACTGCTCTCTCCTTACAGGTGGATTCTCCTGTGGCACATGTCTCTCCTCACAGAACTGTTTGCATTTTCATCTCAGTCGTACTCTCTCTAAATAAATCAATAAATCCTGCTCCCATTCTTGCACTTTGCGTAGCTCTTTGCTTTAAATTCTTATCTCACGCATAGAAAAAAATCTGAAATACTGGGGAACCATATTCCCACAACGATAGGACACCAAAGGAGAAGAAAATTTAATAGTTAAAAGACTGGGAGATAGAGCCACATACTTCAAGGCCACCTACAAGCTTATTATTTTTTTTAAAGATTTATTTATTTATTTGAAAGTCAGAGTTACACAGAGAGAGGAGAGGCAGAGAAAGAAAGGTCTTCCATCCGTTGGTTCACTCCCCAATTGGCTGCAATGGCCGGAGCTGCACCGATCCGAAGCCAGGAGCCAGGAGATTCTTCTGAGTCTCCCACATGGGTGCAGGGGCCCAAGGACTTGGGCCATCTTCTACTGCTTTCCCAGGCCATAGCAGAGAGCTAGATCAGAAGTGGAGCAGCCAGGTCTTGAACCGGTGTCCATATGGGATGCCGGCACTTCAGGCCAGGGCATTAACCCACTGTGCCACAGCACAGGCCCCCAAGCTTATTATTTATGGGAAAGAGCAACATAACTTTTTACCTTTGTTTTTTAAAGGAATCTATCATTAAATTTGCTGTAGAGGAGGCAAGTATTTGGCCTAGTGTTTGAGATGTGGATTGAGTTGGAGGTTAAGATACCCACATCCCGTACTGGGGTTCCTGGGTTTGATACCTGGACATACTTCTGCTCCAGCTTCCTGTTAACGCACATACACCCTGGGAAGCAGTGGCGATGGCTCAAGTACTTGGGTTCCTTCCACCCACGTGGGGGACTTGGACTGGCCCCAGGCTTTAGCCATAACCAGGGCCTGTTGGAGACGTTGAAAGTGAGTCAGCAAATGGAAGCTCTCTCTCTCTCTCTCTCTCTCTCTGCCTCTCAAATAAGCAATTTTGAAAAATGTATGTTAAATGTCTGTGGGGTCATTGAGAAGTCTGAAGAAATATTATAGAATATCCCCATAGCTGGTTGGAAGAATTGCTATAAAAGCCCCCAAACTAGATCTGCTCACCTGATGCAGGGCAAGCCCATCACTAACATCAACGTGGTAGAAAAGTAGTTTATTTGCAATGTTCAGAGCAAGGAGTCAACTAGCTATGGCTCAACTCAGGGACCCCTGGGGGATTGAAGGCAGTGAATCTTACGGAATAAAGGGAGCCTTGAACCGAGCATGCTCAGCTCATGTGTGGCCCTCTGGTTGGTGCTCAGTGCTCATCGCCTTCCTTAGATTGGTCAGCAAAAGGAGCCAGTATATTTCTTTCAGAATGACAAAGGTGGGATCTGGTCTACCTAGAGTCTGTGGGTAGATTAGGTGTTGCTTTGTTTGATCAGGGGCTGTGAGTTCCCATGTAGTTCTCAGAACAGAGGCTGGCATGAGATGTTAACCCCAGGAGCAAATATGAGTCTTTGTGAGTCAGGGTCTCAGCTCTGGTTTTACCCTGGTTCTTCCCTCTTACTTCAGTGAGTGATTCCTTCCAGAGGCACTGCAAGTTGAGGGGAAGAAACGTCTCTTGTTAAAATGTCTTTTTTCAGAGGGGGCCTCTTCTGCGAACCTAGGATGGGTGAGGATAAAGTGTTTATTCATCTACAGAGTGGAGCCTGGAGTCCCGGGTGGAAGGCGATGCAGGGCTGCTTGCCGGAGTCTGTGGACGCGCAGCGGAACAGGGAGCCCACTCAGGGAAGGCTTGGGCAGGTGACGCCTGAGACCTGATGTGACACACGCCACAGCTTTGAGCTTGAAAACGTGGGCTCCAGTGTGCGACTTTGTTGAACCCCACTTGTAGACTCAGCCTCAAGGCAATGCACCTGTGTGCCTGACTGTAAGGCAATGCTTGTAGGCTTCTTCCCCAGAAGAAGGATCATTTACTCCGTACAAGAGTCAGTGCTTTAGTGCTTTGCTTTAAATAGTAAGGTAGGACATTGATTTGAAATCATATAAATTAATTGGATGTTTGATGGTCTTCGGGAGAAGGAACCATTCACCCGAGGTCCTGTGACTGCAGACTGATGCAGCCAGAATCAAACTTTTTTCCATAGCTCCCCTCTTAGCTCTTAGCCAGATCTTCCTTCTTGCCTACCACCTGCTTCTCCCTGGTGCTCATCCCCTGTACTGCAACCAATTTCTGGACAGTGCTTGTAACGGGGAAGACTTGCCATTCTTGGGTTTTTCACTCAGCTTAGACCCTTACTACAAATGTTAATGCACATACACATCACCTGTGCATCTGTTAAGATGCAGCTTCTGAGGCAGCAGGTCCAGAGAGGACCTGAGATTCTGCATTTATGACCAAGCCTACGTGAGGTTGATGCTGGAGTAGTAAGGGTCCCTTTGGCTTCAGGATCCCTCAAGGTCTCAGGCAAGGACTCCTTGCCCCCAGCTCTGGCCCCTCTGCTGGTTGGACAATTCTCAGACCTCTTTTAAGTGAGATATAATCCAGTCTGGGGATATCTTCAGAACAAAAGGAGCAGGCAACTTGGTAGCCTTAGATGTGCTGACATCTGTATGAGTGTGTACAGCAAGCTGAATTCACCCTCTGCAAACAGGAGGCCTGTTCAACACCTAAGCACTCACTACTCAGTCAGTGTTTTCCTACTCCGTAACACAGCAGCCTGCGTTGAGTCATTCTGGCACCTGTACAAATGGGAACTGATACCTGAGGGATTCCCAAACCTTTCCTCTGCCCCTCCCTGGGTTTCCAGAACTGCCCTGATAGCACTGGCCCCACTGGTTTTCCCATTCTCACTTGTTCCTAAATCCACCATGGGCTTTTATGCAAACACTACTAGAATATGATTTTGTGCCCAATCCAGAGCTGGTGAACCTGATTCTCAGACTGCTGGGGCTTAACCTTATCCAGTAGAAATGAGCTCACCTTGGACTCATGCACTGCCCTGAGACCTAGTAAGCATTTTCTCATAATAAGCCAAGGTTCTAGGATGGCCATAAGCTGGAGAGGCGGCCCAGAGGCTTGATTTGGGAATGTGGAGACAGGAGTTGAAGGTTTAGTTCTGGTGCTGACAAGCTGTGGGCATTTTTTTTTATTGACAGGCAGAGTGGACAGTGAGAGAGAGAGAGACAGAGAGAAAGGTCTTCCTTTGCCATTGGTTTACCCTCCAATGGCTGCCGTGGCCAGCACACCGTGCTGATCCAAAGGTGGGAGCCAGGTACTTCTCCTGGTCTCCCATGGGGTGCAGGGCCCAAGCACTTGGGCCATCCTCCGCTGCACTCCCAGGCCACAGTAGAGAGCTGGCCTGGAAAGGGGCAACCGAGACAGAATCCGGCACCCCAACTGGGACTAGAACCCGGTGTGCCAGCGCCACAGGAAGAGGATTAGCCTATTGAGCTGCGGTGCTGGCGCTATGTGCATTTTTGACAAACCATTTCTCTGACCTTCCTGTCTCCTCAGCAGCAAAATCCGGACAGGCTCAAGGGTTTTCAAATGTTAATGCACATACACATCACCTGTGCATCAGTTAAGATGCAGCTTCTGATGCAGCAGGTCCAGAGAGGACCTGAGATTCTGCATTTATGACCAAGCCTACGTGAGGCTGATGCTGGAGTAGTAAGGGTCTATGCGGTGCTTCAAAAGGTGCATGGAAAACAGAATTGAAAGATATGCTTGTTTTGATGCAAAAAAGGTTTGAAATTCATGCAGACCTTTTTCATAATACTTACTTTCCATGAGCATTTTGAAGACTATTCTATGCATGGATTTCAAAATTTTTGGCACCATAAAAACTTATCTTTTAATTCTATTTTTCATGAATATTAAAAAGTTTTTTATTTTTAACTACTCAAAAGGCACAGAGATACAGAAAGAGAGAAAGAGAGAGAGATCTTACATTTTCTGGTTCACTCCCCAGATGCCCACAATAGCCAGGGCTGGGCCAGGCTGAAGCCAGGAGTTTGGAACTCCATCTGAGTCTCCTATGTGGGTAGCAGGGACCCAAGCAGTTGAGCCATCATCCGTTGCCTCCCAAGTTGCATTAGAAGGAAGTTGGGTGAATAGCAGAGTAGCCAGGACTCCAGCCATCATGCCAACATGGGATATGGGTGTCCTAAGGAGTGGCTTAATCTGCTGTGGCACAATGCCTGTCCCTTCATGAACTTTCCCAAGTATCTTTGCGTAGATGATTTCAAAAAGTCCCTCTGACTCTTGGACTTCATGTACCTCAATTGTTATTAAAATAATTTGGGACATGCTCAATCTGACTTGCCCCAAATGGTGGAGTTAGAATCATGCCAGGGGATCCCAATACAATCCCATCAAGCTGGCATGTACCAATGCCACCCCACTAGTCAAAGTGATCAATTTCAGTTCACAATTGATCATAATGATAGGATTAAGAGTCAAAGGGATCACATAAACAAGACTAGTGTCTGCAAATACTAACTGATAGAATTAAAAAGAAGAGAACAATCCAACATGGGAAGCAGGATACACAGCAGACTCATAGAATGGCAGATGTCCTCAACAGCACTCTGGCCTCAGAATCAGCCCTTAAGGAATTCAGATCTGGCTGAAAAGCCCATGAGAGTATTTTAGGCATGGAAAGCCAAGACACTCTGGGAAAAAAAAAAAGAACCTAAATGAAAGATCTCTATGAATGAGATCCCAGTGGAAAGAACGGGCCATCAAAGAAGGAGGTACCTTTCTCTGGAGGAGAGAACTTCCACTTTGACTATGACCTTGTCGAAATAAGATCGGAGTCTTCAAACTTAAAAGGCTTCTATAGTCTTGGCAACTCATGACAAGAGCCTACGGTGATTACTGACGCCATAAATAAGAGTGTCAGTTGTTAAATCAACAACAGGAGTCACTGTGCACTTACTTCCCATGTGGGATCTCTGTCCTTAATGTGTTGTACTATGTGAATTAATGCTATAACTAGTACTGAAACAGTATTTTACACTTTATGTTCTGTGTGGGTGCAAACTGATGAAATCTTTACTTAAAATATACTGAATTGATCTTCTGTATATAAAGATAATTGAAAATGAATCTTGATGTGAATGGAATGGGAGAGGGGTGGGAGATGGGAAGGTTGCAGGTGGGAGGGAAATTATGGGGGGAAAAAGCCACTGTAATCCATAAACTGTACTTTGGAAATTTATATTTGTTAAATAAACGTTAAAAAAAAGAAAAACAAGAAAACTCTGCATAAAAAAAAGATTACACAAATGGGGCCAGTGCTGTGGCGTAGCCGGTAAAGCTGCCACCTGCAGTGCTAGAATCCCGTATGTGCGCCAATTCATGTCCCAGCTACTCTACTTCCTATCCAACTCTCTGCTGTGACCTGGGAAAACAGTAGATGATGATCCAAGTCCTTGCGCCTCTGCACTCGTGTGGGAGACCTGGAGGAGGCTCTTGGCCCCTGGCTTCAGATCAGCACAGATCTGGCCATTGCAGCCAATTGGGGAGTGAACCAGTGGATGGAAAACCTCTTTCTCTCTCTCTCTCCCTTTCTCTCTCTCTCTCTCTCTCTGCTTCTCCTTCTCTCTCTGTGTGACTCTTTCAAGTAAATAAATATTTTATTAAGAAAAAAAAAGATTACACAAGACAATATAAGAGGACCTCAGAAAGCTTGTGGATAGATTGCATTAAAGGAAATTCAAATTTTCCATGAATTCTTTGAAGGCCCCAAAGACTTGAAAAAGCTGTAGGGAGATGTGCAAAGGTCAGCACTTATTATTATGGGCCATTTAAGGACAAAGATATCAATTACTCTCACCAGACATGGAGATGACTCTGGGTATAAGACATGAAGGTATTACCTTGCAGTCACAGTTACAACCTCACCCCCCTTCCATACTGATTGTTTTGAGACACTGGGCTGGGACTCAAGGCCAGCCAAATTCCTCCTTTGCCAATGTCTCTCTTTAGGCCCAGCCAATAGGAGATGCTCGAGAGAGATTACAAGACAGGAGGAAGAAGAAAAGACCTGTTTCTTTCTATTTGCTTTCTGTTCCTTCTGGGATCAGTGTTACCCAAGCCATGCCTTTTCACTCTGGCAGCAGCAGCTCCTTCCAGTTGAGTTCAGTGTGTACTTTCTCTAATACTTGAAGAACCAGCCTCACTGCATTCCCTCTGAGACACCAGTACCAGCGGCTGGCGCTGCCTACTAAGAAGTCTGGGTCCCAGTTTCACAGATTTCCTGCTCCAAGCTCAGAGACGTGACACGAGCTGAGCAATGCCCCTTGTCAGTGGCCTGTACGCCGTGTTCTATGGCCTTCCTTCAAGTTTCTGTATTTTAATAATCATCAGCTGTTCCCTTGTTCCACCAGCACTAGGGGTAGTCAATGCTTTCTGAAATGGGGAACTCCTGTTTCTCCTTCTTCTAGCTTGGTTCTTCTTTAGTGCCAAGTTAATTATTCTTTATATTCAGCTTTCTCCATTAAAATAACCAGTGTGCTGGCCGGCGCCGCGGCTCACTAGGCTAATCCTCCGCCTAGCGGCGCCGGCACACCGGGTTCTAGTCCCGGTCGGGGCGCCGGATTCTGTCCCGGTTGCCCCTCTTCCAGGCCAGCCCTCTGCTGTGGCCCGGGAGTGCAGTGGAGGATGGCCCAGGTGCTTGGGCCCTGCACCCCATGGGAGACCAGGAAAAGCACCTGGCTCCTGGCTCCTGCCATCGGATCAGCGCGGTGCGCCGGCCGCAGCGCGCCGGCCGCGGCGGCCATTGGAGGGTGAACCAACGGCAAAGGAAGACCTTTCTCTCTGTCTCTCTCTCTCACTGTCCACTCTGCCTGTCAAAAAAAAAAAAAAAAATTAAAAAAAAAAAAATAACCAGTGTGCTTTCTGTCAAGTGTAGCCTGAGCCACTTCTCTCACTGACATATTAGGCTAGGTATGGAGAAGAGATAGGAGACCTTGGGTAGAAAAGGGACCAGAAAACTCCAGTAGTCTTTTCAAAGGATCTCTGAAAAATTCTGGGATGTTCCTGTGATAAGCAGCCTCTGCAATGGCCATTGATGATCCTTGCACGCTGGTGTTCAACAGCAGAACTGATGAGCTGTAACTGCTATGTTTAGGCTGTGAAAAAGTCCGTGGCTTCCATCCTGGGTGCTGTCTCTTGGATCGCTGACTTCGGTGGAAGCTGGCTACCGTGCTGCAGAGAGACCACATGATGGGGGAACGAGGCCTGAAACTCTTGGATCACTGTTCTTTTACTCCCAGCCCTCAGGTGACAGCGCAGTGCAAGCTGAATCTTCAGTGCCTCCGGAGAATGCTTTAAGCCACAGGCCCTCAGCTGCACCACACTTAGACTCCTGGTCCACAGAAATGAGATAACAAATATTTACTCCTTTAAACCAGTAAGTTTTTGAATAACATTATGCTGCAAATGATAATTAATAACATTCCTTTTATTGAGAAACTATGGAAGGATTAAAAGGAATCATCCTTTGAACTTCAGTTCCTGAGTCAGTGAACGTGGAAAACTAAGAATCAACAGTTATGCATGGTTTCATTTGATTGCGTATTCACTTAGTTACTACCATTTCACTTTCTCCAAAACCTGGGTTCTTTTCTTGTGTGTGTGAAACGTGTGCTGTTGGAGAGAGAATTGAGGCAAGGAGAGATAATACGTGTGTCCGTGGAAGCTTCTCCCGTGAATTTATTCATGGGCATACCTTGAACTAAGTATAAGAGAAAGGAAAAACTATTTTAAACTCTAAATATCATTTCTAAGGTGCTCACAACTTAATTGAGGTCATAAGACACAGACATAATTAAGCAATCCATGGATCCCAGGACAAATCAGGCTTTTTAGTGTAACTGGCAAGCACAGACTATCAGAGCTTTGATATTATAAGTTTACTTCTTAGCAAGTGGAGGTGGGGAGGAACTGTGCTCTATGTACTCATTCAAGAACAAGGAGCTCGTGTTCCCCCCTTCTTCCAGTTCTGCCCTCTTGCAAGTGGTATCAGAGAAGAGATGGATGTGGAAAGAAAGAGAACAGCTATGGGAGCTTTTATGGGCCAGCTCTGGAAATACACTTCTTTCAAGTTCCCTTGGCCAGAACATGGTCATATGGAGCCTCAGAACTGCAAGGCAACCTGGGGAATATAATCAGCTATATGTCCTTCCAGGAGCAAAAAAAGCAAGTGTAGTTGGTGAACACACAGCCACGCCAGCCACAAATAGGAACTGGTAGGGATCTGGTAGCAAAGAACTACAGTGGAACAGTGTTTGTACAACTGGTGCCGCTGCACGCGGCTGTGCAGGTTGTGTTCTGAAGAAAGGCCTCTGGATGTGGAAGAGTTGGTGGACACCATCTTCAGGGTGGAGAAAGATGTGTTTCTTCTAATGATCCACCAGGAGGGGCACGCCTGGTCAGGCGGAGTCCAGTGCTAGAACCAGAACCTTCTGTGCAGGAAGCTGTGGCTGATTCCCTTGCCACTGGACATTCTCTGTCATGTGGACAAGTCCATGCTGCCCTGGAAGCTGTATCCTCACATGGAGGAAAGCAGGCTGGCTGGCTCGCTGGAGTCTCTGTTATAAGACCACTGGGGTGGGCTTTTGGTGTAGCAGTTAAAATGCCACTTGACTCCCACATCCCATATCAAAGTACCTCGATTCTAGTTCTGCCTCCACTTTCAATCCACCGTCCTGCAAACACGTACCCTGGGAGGCCCAAGTACTTGGGTCCTGCCACCCACATGGGACCAGCTTGAGTTCTGGGCTCCTGGCTTCAGCCTAGCTCAGCCCTTCCAGTTGCAATTGCTAGAGAAGTTAACCCAGCAGATGGGGCATCACTGTCTGTCTGCCTATCTCTGCCTTTCAAATAAAAGGGAATAAAAACACTAGGGCACTCAGAAGGCCTGCACTTTCACAACCTAATCACATCTGGAAAAGCCGCACCACCTATTACCATGACCTTGGTGATGACATTTCAAGATATGAATTTGGGAGGGACACAAACTCTAAGACAATTGTAGTGCTCCTGGTACCAATCATGTTATTCAGGGACTTACGACAGGCAGATGCCAAATGTGTTCAAATGTGGGAGAAACTCTTTAGGAAAAGTGCCTGAAAGAGAAAATAAGGAGGGAAATGAGGGGCCTATGGGAGCATTAGATCATGACGCAAATGTGACCTCAAAATGGAACAGAGAGTTAAGGTAGGAAAGAGGGGCTGGGGGAGAAGTAGCTGAGACTGCAGTGCAGGTCTGACTGTGTGGCAAAGTTGGAAGGGAAGCCAGTGTTGCTCATCCAAGGAGTGCCCTGTCTCCCAGGAGCCAGATGTCTTAATACCCCGCGATGCTCACTCATGGGCTGGGAGCAGCAGCTGGCCAGAGGAGCAGGTACAGATGCAGAGATGGATTCTGGCACCCAGCAGGGAGGTCTTCCCTGCTGCATGCATTTGGAGATCTGAAAATCCAGTTGTTGTGGGCAGCCTGTTAGCAGACAATCCGAATGCTCTCAAGCGGTGGCTGGGTTCATCCAGCTTTAGAATCAAGCTTCGCCTGCTATTGCAAAGAGGGAAGGGTGGGAAGCCCCGGGATTCTTGTATTCTATTCAGGCAAAGGTGAGGATCATCTCTGCAGTTTGTAGCTGAACTACGCACCCTTGAAACCATCCATTTTTGTTAACAAAATCCTGTTTCTGACATCTGTTGTATTTATCAACATTATTTCTTGTATTGAATAGAGATAAAGATAACTGAAATGTTATATCTGGCATGTGCCTTCCTGTCTAAATGCTGGCTAAATACTCCTGGAGTGTGATTTCCTGCAAGGCAACAAGATATCCCGGGGTAGAGAATAAAATAGACTGGCAGAGTCTCGCAGAGGAGACGGCACAGCAAGGTGATCCTCACAGATGGCAAAGTTAATGAAGGTAGAACAACAACAGCTACAGTTTTAGAAATGTGGCACCAGTCCACATCCAGTCCCAGAACTCTGCCGTGGATGGTAGGCTTGATTATTACCCTATCTTGTGGTATCACGATGTGATACAGTATTCTGGGAGGAAAGCTTTGATGCTATGGAGCAACCAGGATCTCTTTATTTCCATACCACCAGGATATGGAGAGAAGCAGGCAGAGGATGAAGCTGATGATGCCCATAGTAATTGAAGTAATGTGGCTGTCTATGAACAGGTGGCTGCACTGAGTGAGCTCTGGAAGGGAAGACTACAGCCCTGCCTCCATACACAGGTGTGTCACAGGTGTGTCACAGGTGGAGGGCCGGAGAAACGCCACCCATTCTGCTAGAACTCCTGATTGATCAGCATCTGTGTTAACAGCACAATGAATATTTATGCAGACAGGGCTTTGCAATTGTCAAAGCTCTTTCCCACAATACATTGTCTCATTTAATCCTCTTAACTCCACAAAACAAGTTACAGCTCTGTCCCCACTCTGCAGCTGAGGTTCTTGTGAAGCCTCAGTTGGAACCCGGGGCTCCTGTCTCCCAGCCCAGGCTTAGCCATCACGCACCACCAGGAGTCAGTGCTGAAGGTACAGCAGTGAAGTGATCAGGACACGTTCTGGGCTCTCCACCAGACTCTTTTCTACGAGAATTCCTGGAAAAGATTTAGCACTACTGGGAATTCTGAGAAGATGGATAAAAATTATTTTAACTTTTTAATTTTGCAATAATTTCAGATCTGTAGAAAAATGGCAAAGATGGCATAGACAGTTCCCTTGTGTTTTTCCTCCAACTTCCTCTGATGTTGATATCTTACAGGATGGCAGTCTTTCTTAAAACCAAGAAATTAACACCAGAACACAACAATCAGCTAGACTAGAGATGTGATTCAGGCTTCACCAATTTTTCCACCCAAGTCCTTTCTTCTGTTGCAGGATCCCGTCTGGGATATATTGACTTGTCATGCCTTTTCAGTCCACTCTAATCTGTGACAGTTTCTGTGTCTTTTCTAAGCTTTACCTTGACACGGGTCATGGATGCTATGGGTTGCCCTGTAACTTGGGCTCATCTGAGGGCTCTCTCATGGTCAGATGGAGGTTCTGACTTTTGAGGAAGGACACACAGAGATGATTTGCCATCTCATCTCATGACACAGATGTGACTTAGCGCTAGTGATGTCCCCATGGCCACTTAGTGAGGGATCTTCCAGGTTTCCCCATTGTAAACTGATCCCTTCCCCTTCCCACACTCAATTCATTAAAAGTGAGTCACTGAGTCTCGTCTACACTCAAAGACTAGGAATTAAGTTCCACTTCCTGGAGTAAAGAGTATCAAGAAATTGAGGACATAGGTCAAAACCACCACAGTAATTAACACACATTTGGAGGAGACAGTTTGAGGCCAAGAAAATATTCTGTTTCTCCTTAAAGTTTTACTCATTCATTTTTGCATTAATCAGTGGATCTAGCCTGAAAACTTTATTTTTGTTCTAACAGTGATTTCTAATGTTGTTCTGAAGATCATTTTCTATTTCCTCCTTTTCTTTTACATCTATTATTTCTTTTTGACAGGCAGAGTGGACAGTGAAAGAGAGAGAAACAGAGAGAAAGGTCTTCCTTTGCCGTTGGTTCACCCCTCAATGGCCGCCTCGGCCGGCGCACCATGCTGAGAGATCTTTTAGGTTGGCTCCTATGTCCTCTTGACAAGTTCCCATATGTATATTTTTAATACTCCCTTAATTTTTAACCACCATAAGATACGCCTGGCTCAATTTGTATTTCCCCAGAATATTCCAGGCTCATCTGATATTTCTCCAGAGAATCTTGATTTTTGTTTTTAATTGGAGAATGGTATTTGGAACCAAGACCTAGGAACTTAACTTGGGCTTATTGCTATGGCTGTCCCTGTTTCTAGGCCCCCTTGGTGGCCAGAGCCAGGGAAAGTGGGTGTTTACTAACCTAGGCACACATGTACCTGTCCATGTCTCTTCATTAAGGTAAGTGGGGGCTCCCCCTCAACAGCTTCAGCCCAGCACCTCCCGGTTCCTTCTAGCACTCACTCTTACTTATTGGGTCTTCCTTTCGCCAACAGTGAGAAACCCCAGAGAAATGTGCACGCTAGGAAAAAAACACAAAACACACAAAAAAAACCTAGAACCTTGTAGATAATGAGCTGTGTCTGAGTGGGAGAAGTGGGAAGTCAATTGTTGAACACAGAACCCATCCATATTTGGGCCACAAGAAACTATTGTAGGGCAGCTTTGCCCAAATTGCAGAATCTCTGGGGGATGTTAAAGAGTATTCTGGAAAAAAAATCCACATTTAATTCAAAACATGTATGAATTGCTCTTCAACTCAAGGCCCAAGCCAGCTGGCATTCTTTATTTAATACAACAGAAGAAAATAAAATGGATCTGGATATCAAGCCCGATTCTCCACGACTAAGAGACACAGTGAAGGCTGAGGTTCCCCAGCAAAGACCACAGCACACGCAGAAGTGGGGAGCGAGGCCTCTGGCCAGGAAGGGTGTCCTGCAGTTCACTGTCAATGGTGTGACTTTTCCACCTACGCTGACAGCCCTGGACCTGGGCGATGCCCCTGCTAGCTACTACACCAAGGCATTCCCTTCAGAGAGGACTCCCCCCTCTCTGTGAGCTTGGCCACGGGATCCCGGCACCGCTCTCCAGACTGTAGAATGTTCTCTCCAGGCTTCTCAGGCTCACATCCCCTTCTGAGGCCCGGCTGCCTCCAGGAGCTCAGGGCCCAAGCACCTGCAGCAGCCAACCTCCACAGGTGCCAAACCCCAGCATCAAGCAACTCCTAGCTTCTGCCCAAAGCCACACAGTCCCAAGGTTCTCCTCTCCAGGAGCCAGGTTTCACTGCCTCACAGGGGTTACAGAGGCTGACCATCAGGGCCAAGGTAGCTGCTGACTTCAGGTTGGCCTATCCTCATCCAGCTGAGACACTTTCATGGCTGACTCTCCTTAGAGATGCAACTGCCCAGAAGGATTCCAGCCAAAATGTCAAGGACTGGGATGGGACAAGCAGAGAGGGAGAACATGCCAAGAAACCCAGGGTAGGTTTTCTATCGACTCCAGTATTACAAGTCAGCTACCATTGTCCCATTTCTGAAGGTTGAGAAACTTGTCCAGATCACGTGACCCCCTTGGAGGCACCGCTTGAAAAGGGTAGGTCTAGAATTGGAACCCAGCTCTTGGCTGGTGCTGCGGTTCACTAGGCTAATCCTCTGCCTGCAGCGCCGGAACCCCGGGGTTCTAGTCTTGGTTGGGGCGCCAGATTCTGTCCCGGTTGCCCCTCTTCCAGGCCAGCTCTCTGTTATGGCCCGGGAGTGCAGTGCAGGATGGCCCAAGTCCTTGGGCCCTGTACCCGCATGGGAGACCAGGAGAAGCACCTGGCTCCTGGCTTCGGATCAGCGCGATGTGCCGGCCATGGCGGCCATTGGAGGGTGAACCAACGGCAAAGGAAGACCTTTCTCTCTGTCTCTCTGTCTCTCTCTGTCTGTCTCTCTCTCACACTGTCCACTCTGCCTGTCAAAAAAAAAAAAAAAAAAAAAAAAAAAAAAAAAAGAACCCAGCTCTTCCTGACTGCTAACCCCATGCTCTCTTCATCACACTGTGCTGCCTGAGATTGGTTCTCGCTAATAACTTGCTAAGGAAGCAGGGCTGGCCAGAGCTCTGGGAGAGCAGAGAAGTAGAATCACAATAGAAGGAATCGTGCATGTGTGTGTGTGTGTGCGTGCACGCGCATGTGAGAGAGAGAGAGGGAGATTGGGAGAGAGACGGAGGCAGGTGGCAGGCAAGGCACCTCCAGCTACTGTGACAATGAGCCCCCTTCCAGGCTTTGGCAGGGCTTCGGCTGGTTTATGAATTTCTCCCTTGTCACTAAGATCCCTCAGTCTCCTAACTGGACCTCATTTCCCTTCTCGTGTGCCTCTTCAGAACTGCCATGTTACACCCAGGAGTGATCTTCTAAACACGTGACCCTGATCGACTGGGGCTCCTGCAGCCCCCTCCAGGCCCCGCCAGGGCTGCTCACGGCACCCACACCCCGCAGCTTTCTCAGAGAAGGGCCTGCGGGATCTGGGCCCTGCCCGCGTCTGCACCTTGCCGCCCGCTACACCTGCACCTGCTCCCCTCCAGCTCCATGCAGTCCTCTCACCTCCACCTTCCTACTGCAGCTCCTTCCTGCCACAGGGCCTTCTCACTTGCTGTTTCCATGGCTAGGGACTCCCTTTCACCTACTCCGTCTTTAATTTTCAACTTTGTTTCCTAAGTGAGGAATTCCCAGAAAATTTTGTTCAAATTCAACTCCCCTCTCTCCCTGTTTCCTCCCTCTTTCTGCTCCTTCCATGTACTGAGCATGACTTATAATGACGCATCTGTGTGATTCTGTGTTGAGGGCTGTCTCCTCGCATAGGACATAGGGCCCTTTAGTGCAAGGAGTGTTCCTTTCTGTCTATCCCTGGAGCCAAGCATGGTGCCAGATTGACACATAGTAGGTGTTCAAGAAATACATGGTGCATAAGGAACGCAGGAGCACTGTAAAGTGTTTATATGGGGACCTTCAGCAGCTCCCTGTGGCCCTGTTCCCCTCCCCCCCTGCCCCCAGATGTAGCCAAAGCATAGTTTTCAGGAAAGGTGCAGGTCCTTCCTGCCATTGGTTCTCCACCATTGAGGAGAAGGCCCTACTCTGACCTTGGCTGGTGGGGGAGCAAAGCCACGGAGGCTGTGCAGCCAGGCTGGGCAGGGCCAATGGCAAGCCCTGCCACCCTGGAGAGCAGGAGTGGCTGGGGGCAGTGGGCAGGGGCTGCTGGGGAGCAGGTCCCTTGGGTGCTCATCAGACTCCACACCACCCTGTCTCTTCTCCTCCCACTGCAGAAAGCCGTTCTGCCCTGTCCAATGCCAGCTGAGCGGCTGCTTGTTTTGTTGTAGGCGCTGCTAGGCAACTGGCCTGTTTTTGCTTATTTACCTCCCCTGGGCCGTTTCACAACACTTTGTAATAGGCCCTGCTCTTGCTGGTGCACATCTGGTTTGGATTTCGCCTGTCAGAGCCCCCTGTGCAAGGCCGGCTCGCACTTTCCCCAACAGTCACCAGGGCGGCCCCCCAGGGCTCTGGCTGCCCCCGCCCAGCCCCCCAGCCCCTTCTCCACCCCACCCCTCTGCCTCTTTCTCAACAGTTTACAGAGTTCAGGGCCCAAAGAGGGAAAACTTTGACAAGAAAAAGACAGACGAGAGTTCAAGGAATATTAGCGCAGGAATGAGACTGAAGGAGAATGAAAGCCACAGCTCCTAAATCACCTCCCGTATGGGAGAGAGGATTGATGCACCCAAGGGGACACAGAGAGATGGGGACAGGCGGAGACCAGGTTCTGTGATGCCTGTCCCCTCACCTGGGAGCCATCCACTGCCAAGGCCGCTGGTGCATGCTGTGGGTTAGCTCAGAAGGTATTAGGTTTGAAAGAAATAGTAGATGGACCCATCCCCCCATATTGCTCGTGGGGTTTCTGTGAAAGACCAGTAGAGAATCAGAGGTTTGGCAGATGTCATTTTGGAAGCACACACAAGCACACACACACACAATGTTTCCAATTTCTTTACCGCCTGCAGAGAACACAGCAGGGCAAACTCAGCGACAGGTGAGTGAAGCCAGGCCGTGAGCAAACCCAGGGCCCCAGTCCATGCTCCCTCCTCTCCCACTGTTCGGGCAAGCATGTTCTGCTCAGAGTGGAAACCTGAAGTCCTCAGGACAACGGACAATGCTCTACAAGGCCTGAGCCTGCTACCTCTGACCTCCTTCTCCCCGCCCCTCACCTGTGTCATTTAGCTTTAGTGATGTGTGCTGAAAACTGAAAGAAGGTTCTCCTGGCGTGGAAGCTACCAGGAGCTGGGCAGAGCCCAGTAAATAAGCAAGCGCTGGGTAATTCTCGCTCTCTCTCTCAGCCAGACCTCGCTGGCCTCAAACTGCACACAGTGCACAAACTACCATAAGTGTTTCCACAGTCTTTATCTGCCCCAATATATGATTATATTATTTGTTTGCTTTCTGCCTCCCCCTACTAGAACATAAGCTCCTTGACAGCAGGGTCGTGGTTCTCCTTATTTGTAAATATCGATACATAGAACTGCATTGCATGGAGGTGGGGTCCCATGAGGATTTGTTGAGTAAATCAATGAAGGAGTTTTTTTTTCCTTCCAACCTTTTTTTTTTACAATTTGACAGAGTTAGACAGTGAGACATATAGATAGAGATAGAGAGAGAGAGACAGAGTGAGAGGTCTTCCTTCCATTGGTTCACCCCCCAAATGGCTGCTATGCCTGGAACTATGCCGATCTGAAGCCAGGAGCCAGGTGCTTCCTCCTGGTCTCCCACGCGGGTGCAGGGGCCCAAGCACCTGGGCCATCCTCCACTGCCCTCTCGGGCCACAGCAGAGAGCTGGACTGGAAGAGGAGCAACTGGGACTAGAAGAACCCGGTGCCTATAAGGGATGCCAGCGCTGCAGGTGGAGGATTAACCACATGAGTCATGGCGCCGGCCCCCCAGCCTTTTTAATATTATTTGAAAGGCAGAGTTACAGAGAGAGGGGAAGAAAGAGAGAGAGACTGAGACTTCCATTCACTGTTTCACTTCCTAAATGGTTGCAATGGCTGAGCTGTGCCAGGCCAAAGCCAGGAGTCTGTAACTCTTTCTGCGTCTCTTACATGGGTAGAAGGGGCCCAAGTACTTGGACCACCTTCTGCTGCTTTCCCAGGCCATTAGCAGGGAGCTGGATCAGAAGTGGAGCAGCCAGGATTGGAACTGATGTGCACATGGGATGCTGATGTCACATGCAGTGGCTTAACAAGGCCAGCCCCACTGCCAGCCTTACCACATGGTGTTATTCCCTTATACTTCTCTCTTAGAAAATAAAATGTTGACTGCCCTCTTAGGATGTGCGTCTCTCACAAGTGCCCTCTCATTTCCCTGTTGGAGCTCACGGGGGCCCTGCTCACCTCTGAACTGGTGGAGCACACACGGCCCCTTGCCCGGAACGCCGCTTCCAGTCTCCTTGGCCTCTCCTGGCAGGATTGGACCTGGCCGCTCCCAATGTGAGGATGGAGCTCTTGGCAGTTTCTGAAGACCTCTCTGTGGTTGGTGGAAATGGTGATTACTGACAGGCTAGTCAGTGAGGGAGACGGGGGCCAGGGGCCCAGCTACATGGCAGCGGAGAGCAGTCCATGGTCTGTATCCTCTGATGCATTCCTCTGAATTTCTTGCAGGTTTATTTTGTCAGTTGCTGAGCTTAGATACGGACCTCTTGTGGTACAAGAGTGTAGAGTGAGATGCAAAAAAAAAAAAAAAAAAAAAAAAAAAAAAAAGGAACTCCTGACTTGTTTTATTTTTTCTCTCTCTTCAAATCTTCATCTCCCTCAGTTTCCCACAGTGAATGGCAACATCATACACTCAGCTTTTTATGACAAAAGCCCAGGGCCTAGCTTTAGCTATGGGCCCAGCTTTTCTCACCCCTCGGCTCCCGTTGTCAGCAAGTCCTGTCTCCTCTACATTCATTACACATCCCAGTCCAACTTCTCTGCACCTCCACTCTAGATTCCTAGCATTCTCGCTGGGACTCCTGTTTTTTATCTTCACCTTCCGTTGTCCAACAAATGATCAGAATCATGGTTTGAGCTGAAAATCTCCCACGCTGCCTCTATGGAAGTGCTCAAACAACTTCCCTCTGTATTTAGGACAAAACTCAAGCTTTTGACCTTGACCTCACAGGCCACAGTCTGGACCCTGTTGATCTCTCAACTTCAGTTCGTGGCAAACCCCTTTCTCCCTACATGTCAGCCAATTAGTCCTTTTTTTGTCCTTTGACTATCAACTCACTACAATTCCAGAACTTTTGCACCCACTGTCTCCTCTCCTTGGATACCCTTCCTTCAGTTCTTCAATGACTTATTCCTTCTGGCCGTCCAGAACTTGACATAAATGAACACCACCACCACTTACCACAGAGTCATATTCTCCCACATCATCTTGTTTGAGGTTCTTCCCAAAAATCACCACCAGATTCTCTAATTGTTTATTTATTGTCTGTGTTACCCTAATTGAAATGAAACTTTATAAGGGCAGGAACCACTGCGACCACAGTACCTGGAAAGGGACCAGACATATATATATATGACACTCAAAATGTTTGCTGAGTAAAGGAATGAACAAGTCAGTGGTATCCTGAGTGCAGCCTGAGAGTCTGGAATCCTGGGTTTAAATCTAACCTGGCTATTCTTAAGCTATGTGACTTGAAACATCTTGGGTATATGGTTTGGGCCTCCATCCCAACATCTGTAAAGTAAGATCTGATTTCATGATCCTTAAAGTCATTTCTAGCTTCCAGATACTCTGATCCCATCAATCTTTCCATATTGTTGACCATAAAAAGCTGTCAGAGATGGTAATGACAGCAATAACCCATCTATGGTTGATGAATTCTTTTTTAATCTCATGCACTATCCCAGGTTACATTAGTTATTTATGATTTAGACTTAAACTACATATCCAAAGAGGGTTTGCTGTGTCTCAAGTTTCAGACCCATTTTCCCACTTGCACAAATAAGTCCCTACTTGCTTTATTTATATATATAAGAAGAATAAATTCTCCCATATACACTGCTATATAAGAATAGACCCTGCAAATGACAGAAGTCTAACTCATTTCAACTATATGAGAGAAATGTGTTGACATCTCATGAGAGCCAAGGAAAAGTTGAATAACTAAGCTACTGGGAAGACATCAAGAGAACTGGACTTCAGGCACTGCTGCAACCAGAGGTTCAAATCCCACCAGTGCGTTCTCCAGCTGTTGCTCTCTTTTTTTTTTTTTTTTAACTTTTATTTAATGAATATACGTTTCCAAAGTACGAATAATGGATTACTATGGCTTCCCCCCCATACCGTCCCTCCCACCCACAACCCTCCCCTTTCCCACTCCCTCTCTCTTTCTATCAGTGTGTTGGCTGCAGCCTCCTCTCTCAACGTAACCTGAATCTTGCTAAATGGCCCTAGCACAGCATTTATCACCATCAGCCATAACTTATTTATTAGTTTATTGCTTACTTTCAGTCTCCCCAAGCATGATATAGCTCACTGAGGGAAAGGACTTCATGCACGTGCTAATTTCCATAGTCCTTGCACCCAACATGGTATCTAGAATATAGAAGATGCTCAATAATTATGTGTATAAATGATTGGTAGAAAATGTAATCACTAGCTTCTCTGGTGTTTAATAACCAATAACTTCAGTTCCTAAAGAAAGGCCAGCAAAGCTCTCTAGGGTTCTACAGTAGAGAAATAAATGAATAGTCCAACCTCAGGCAAGAACCTCTTTGATCCATTTAGGCCATATGCTTGCCCTTGGGCCAAGAACAGTAGCTATTGAACCTGATGACATCTTAGCATTCACGCAAAGTGGGTAAGGAGAACCTCTTAGAAAAGAATAATGGGAGGAAATCCTAGTGGCATTAACCTACTCACAGAGTTGTGATCAAATGACAGCTTGTGTCATTTGGGGGTTTTGAAAAGCTGTTACGAAGTTTCCATTTTTGTTGGTCAAAATTGGCCTAATATGGGCAGTTTTGTTATATTACAATTCATAGTAAGTGCTAAAAGTGCTGCATGTAGGTAAGATATAACTAATTTAAGTTGGTAGCATAAGGAAGAATACCATATTTTTAAGATGAAGGCTTAAGTTGCTTCCTTTTGATAATGAAGACAGACGAATTGGTTTACCATGTGCTAGCGTCATAGGGAACGCCACTAAAGGGTTCACATGGATTACCTCATTATTTCACCCGACACTTCCAAGGGGCAGATACTATCATTATCCCCATTCTACATACTATCCCCATTCTACATACAAGTAAACTGAAGTTCAATGAGGTTAGTTTATCTGCTCCAGGTGACACAGTTCAGAAAAAATGGCAAAGCCAGGGTTTGAAGCTAGGTTTCTAGGGTCTAATGCTGTTTAATATACTACCTAAGTGCAGTGGGCAAAGGCCCAGCCCCTGCACGAAAACTAACACTCAGCTAGAAGGAAGAAGGAATGTTGCCTTTACCTATGAGTCTGCAACCCTGGGTATATTCTGCTTCCCAGTCATGTTCATGGCAGTATAACCAGTAGTGAGGATCTGACCTCCCTGGCCACATAAATCTCCTTGAGGGCCCATTGCATTCATATCTGCACTCAAAATGAACCTTACATTCTAGCCAGCATGTGAGAAGTACTCACTGAAGGTTTACTGAATTGAGTGAGGCAGGCAGAAGACAAAAGGTGATTCTATATCTTCAGAGGACACAGCCTGTGGTCTGCATGTTCCAGTGGTCACAGGGATGCAACAAGGGGAGTTGCAGGCACAATGATAAAAACACAACTCTCATTTGTTCAGAACCAATTATGTTTCAGGAAGTGTATGCCCAGTATCTCTAGTTTTGTTTTACCTTGCAAGGTAATTGATGGTATCTCCAAGTCTCATCATTTGAGAGTGGCAGAATGTATTATTTTCAGAAATGTGTCCATCTGTGATATCAAAATTGAGCTGCTCTAAGTATGGTTGTGCACAGCATTGAACCTAAAAATTGTCCTCAGCTAGAATTTCACAGAATTCCTTTCTATCCAAATTTCTCCAAAAAGCAAACCCCACCCACACTCTAGAGCCCTACAAACGCGGTCCAATACATGCTTGACTTGATTTTGTATGTGAACTTGATTCTGAGCCATGGAATTTCAGAGCTGTGCCTGCAAGCCTGGAATTTAAATATTAGCCTTCCTGACCTGGCCAGCTTTGATCTCCCAAGTTTACATTCACAGATATTGATAACACGGCTCAAATCGCAAGCAAGAGCATAGGGTCTGCAGCCCACTGCTGCTAAGTGTGTGCATGTGTCTACAGATCTCTGCTGAGATTAACGTGAACTTAGGTTACACAAGTGCTTATCTGATGGTGGGGGAGCCCTGAACAGGGCACAGAGACACGGAGCTCACTTTTTGCAGCCAGTCTTGCTCACTTCATCTATAGGACAGACTTCAGAGTGAACTGTAGGTGAACTCTGGCTCAATCCATGGCCCACCCTTGCTTAATTTCTTAGAGTCTGCTTTCTCATTGGGAAATAGCTATTATGGTCAGGTATTATCTGCCAGGTAGCTTAAAGGTTTGCCCCATATTCCCAATAACATGTATGACTTACAGTCATGAGCCACATAACAATGTTTTTGTCAATAATGGACCCTGTATTGATGGTGGTCCTATAAGATTATAAGGCAGCTCAAAACTTTCTGTTGTCCAATATTTTCCTATTCCTTTTCTATGCTAGCAACATGTTCAAATATACAAATATTTGTGATTGCATTATAACCATCTAGAGTATTAGTTCAGTAACAAGCTGTAGAACTCTGGAACTGGGAGCAAAAGGCTCTACTGCACAGCCTAGGCGTGTAGTGGACTACACCATCTAGATTTGTGTAAGTGCATTCTGTGATGTTCACACAACCATGAAATCATCTAATGACCCATCTCTCAGAACACATCTGCATCATTACCCAATGCATGGCTGTATATGCCAGGCACAATCCTACTGGTTTCACATGTATGAGCATATAATTTCATCCACAAAGCATCATGTAAAGTTAGTACTACCATCATCTTCATTTCACAGATTAAGAAACTAAGGCATAGAGTTTAATTAGCAAAGGTCACACTACAAGTAAATGGTGGTGCAAGGATTTGAACTTGGCTATATCTCTTTCCATGCACTTTAGAACATGGTTAGGCATGTGTGGTCATTTCAGAGAGAAGGAAAAGGAGTTTAAGCAACTTGCCAGTAGTGATAGTCTTCTTACCAAAATTCCAACCTAGGTCAAAATCCAAACCCATGTTTTAAAAAACATACTAGGGCCACACTTTGGCATAATAGGCTAAACCTGCACCTGTGGGGCTAGCATCCCTTATGGGCACCGGTTTGTGTCCTGGCTGCTCCTTTTCCAATCCAGCTCCCTACTGATAGCCTGGGAAAGCAGCAGAAGATGGACCAAATGCTTGAACCCCTGCACCTGAGTGGGAGACCTGGAAGAAGATCCTGGATCCTGGCTTTGGATTGGCCCAGCTCTGGCTATTGAGGCCACAGGTGGAGGCTTAGGCTATTAGGCCACAGCATCGACCCTGACAATCTGATTCTGTATAGCCTGATTTTGTACAGTCCACAAGCTAATAATAGTATTTACCTTTTTATTGTTTTATTTATTTGAAAGACAGAGTTACAGAGAGAGGTAGAGACAGAGAGAGAGGTCTTCCACCTGCTGGTTCACTACCCAGATGGCCACAATGGCCGGAGCTGCACTGATCCAAAACCAGAAGCCAGGAGATTCTTCCAGATCTCCTGCATGGGTGTAGGGGCCCAAGGACTTGGGCCATCTTCTACAGCTTTCCCAGGCCATAGCAGAGAGCTGGATCAGAAGAGCAGCAGGGACTAGAACTAGCACCCATATGGGGTGCCAATACTTCAGACCAGGGCTTTAACCCACTGTGTGCTACAGCGCTGGTCCCAACAGTATTTACCTTTAAAAGGGTCTTTTCAAATGGATATGCAGCGGTGATCCTCTGTGGCCCTACAGAGCCCAAAATGCTTACCAATTGGCCCTTTACAGAAAATATGTGCCAGCCCCTCCTTCCATTGCCTCCTCTCCATGTTGGCCCACAAGACTCTTAGGAGCAGCCAGTAAGATAATGCAGGTGGGAATGTATGTCTATAATTTGGAGCAAGGTACTCACCCGTTATTGGCCCTCCATTCCCCATTTTGAAGGAGCAGTTAGAGACCCATCAGCCCCTTTCAGCCCTACTGCACCCTGGGAAAGGTGTTACTCTACAGCTGTACTCATATGGAGAACTGTGTCTTCTGTTGCACTTCCCCTCTTATTATCCTGTCACCTACCTTATTGTGAGGAATTCAGATATAATTATACTTCGGTGGTGGAGAAAAACCTTACCCCCAAAATAATCCCTGGAAACTAAAAAATGCCCTACCTCCAAAACCACAGCACTTCTAAGCCTCTCAGCTCAATTTAGGCCTTTCGCTTATTCTCCCAGCCGCTTGGTATTTCAAGTTGTTAATTTCTTTAGAGATCTTTTCTTCTGATCCTCCCCAACTCTCTTACTCCACCCCTTACCTCCTAGTTGCTTATGGTATTTAACACTAGCAAAAATAGTCACAGTGCGCTACCAATTTCCTTCCAATTGGTTCCCTAGTTAGATGCACACCTCACCCCATGATCTCCCATGCGTTTTGAGGACAAAGGCAGCTCCCTCTGATCTTCTGAACTGCTCACCCTCTCCCCCCCCTTACTCTCTTACAGGATCCAGGCAGCCTTGCCCCATTCAAGATTTGTAATCACTTCCAAAGCCCTTTTAGCCAAAAGAAACCCAACCCAGACCCCTCCCCAAGACTCTGGGCTTCACTTTGGTCTTCAGCACAGGGCCCATCTTGGGGGCTGACCAGGAGCCACCTTGCTCTTTGCTCCTTCAAAGGAGACAAAGACATTCTGGGGAAATAGGTGCAGGCTCCCAGGGCTGCTTTGTCTTCATCTTACTTGAGGTAGGATGGGCTCCAGCCTGTTCAGACTCTCAGCCTGTTCTCCCTGAGATGGTTACAGCGAGTTCCCAAGTGGTCCCCTTCCTCTAGATCCCCTCCCCTTCCTCAATTCATTAACCCCTCTGCAGTCAGCAAAACTGTTCCGGAGTCATTCTCCTACTTCAGGCTTTCAGTAGTTCTAAGTGCCACAGAATAACCTTCCCTGCCTTACCCGCCATGGCCCAGCCCCTGCCCCTCTCTCTCTACCCTCATTTCCTGCCAGTACGTCTCTATTCCTTATGTCTTTGCTATACCTAGCACTCAGAGAATTCCACACATTAGGGACAACATAACACACATCCTTCTCTCTACGGGATGCCCTTCTCCACCTCTGCTTCCCAAAAAATCTCTGCCCTTCCTTCCAGTCTATGTGGAATGCCTTCTTCCACTTGCCCCTAACGTTGCCATTCCTCACCTGCTCTGCACCCAAGATGTGGATCCATGGGGAGCCACACAAGTGGGTTCTCGAGCCTTCTACTAAGGTTGTGTTTGGCCAGCTGAGTGTCTTAGGAACCCAGAAGGAGGGAAGGTAGGAGACAGGGTCCACATGGCTTGATTCTCTCCTCACAAGGTTCCTGGAGCTGGCTGTGGCCCTTGCTGTTCCTCCTAAGGCAGTCAGCTCTGCAGGCCTTCCCTCCCCTTATATCTTCACTAAGTTCCTACACTCTCCCTTGTCAGTCATCTACATCTGCACCTTTGTAAATAGGCCCTTTTCAAAATATGCTGCTTCATTTCAGGTGTGGAAAGCCAAGACACTGTGGCAAAAAATGTTCTACATGAAGGAGCTCTGTGAGTGAGACCCTAGTGAAAAGAAGCGGTCATCAAAGAAGGATGTACTTTTCTGTAAAGGGAGGAGAGAACTTTTACTTTACTTACAGCCTTGTCCAAATACTGATGGAGTTTGTGGATTCAAAAGGCTTCCATAGCCTAGGCAGCTCATGTCAAGAGCCTTGAGTGATCACCAGTGTCATATATAAGAGTGTTAATTGCTAAATCAACAACAGGAATCACTGTGCAGTAACTCCCCATGCAGGACCTCTGTCCTCAATGAGTTGTATTGAGAGTTAACTGTAAAACCAGTTCTCAAACAGTTTGTGAGTGTGTGTGTGTGTGTGTGCAAATTGTTGAAAACTTTGCTTAGTATAGAGTTGGTCTTCCGTGTACAAAGTTAATTGAAAATGGATCTTAATGGAGAATGGGACTGGGGAATGGGGAGGAGAGGAGGAAGAGGAGTGGGAGTGTGGGTAACAGGGCTGATGTGGTGGGAAGAATAATTATCTTCCTAAAGTTCTACTTATGAAATTTTTATTTCTTTAAAAATAAATTAAAAAATAAAGTTAAGTGAAAAAAATATGCTGCTTCACGGAGCCATGGGCACTGGGACCCTGACTGGTCCACAGAGACCCAGTGCAAACCTCAGGGGAGCTTGGTAGGCACTTCTGTTGTAGATCCTGCAATGATGCATGCTGCCAGTTTGCTTTCCTGAATTCCCTTTCCCCACAGACTGATTCACTTGACCTTGTCTTAGAGATATGTGAGTTTCCCACCCACATTGAGTGAGCAGCCATGGCCCTGTGGTTATGATCACAGGACCAGTTTTTAGTCTGCTCAGGCTTAAACCCCAGTTAGTTCTACCATTGACTCGCTCTGTGATCTGGGTGTCTCCAGCCCCATATTCCACAACTGTAAGTAGAAATCATAGCAGCTATTATTTGCTCCAGATAACACAGCTCAAAAAATTACAAAGCCAGGGTTTGAACCTAGGTTCAAAAAAATATGCCACCCTCAGAGGGTGGTTGTGAGGATTAGAGTAGTTAGAATACTGCCTGGCACATACCTGGCGCTCAGTACCTGCCTGTTATAGCTGGTAGACTTGGTTAATGCTCATTAAATAAATGCATGAATGAATGTGTTGTCTCATTTGACCTCCATAGCAATCCTCCCTGACCCTTCCCCCACGGCATACATTTCGATTAGGCAAGGAAGGAATTTGTTTTCCCATTCCACAAATGAGGAAATTGGGAGTGAGTGAATGAAGATCCAGTGAATCCAGCCTGCTGTCTCCTACCTTCTCCCAGTAGTCATCACTAGGCTATCTCTCGGGAGAGCTTGGAACTCTGGGCCCTGAAGTCACCCTGACTTTCTCTCGAGCTTCCCCGCCACAGAGGACTTGTGCCAAGAGCTCACCCCAATTTGCTCTGCATCTAACACAGTCTGGATGCAACACTGGGGCCTGCTGGGTTCTGCTCTGAAGCCCTTGGCTTCCCAAAACTGGTGGCCCCAGTTCCTGTTCAGCTGCTTGTCTTTCTGTAAAGCCCATGCAAGCCCCATTGCCCCTTCTGGTAAGTGCAGGAACCAAGAGAGAGGTTCTACTTTCACATTGGCTTCCACACCCACAAGAGGGAGATTTCTCAACGTGCAGGGGAATTTTCCTTCTCCTTAGACCTAACCTCAAGCCTGCTGCTGAACACCTCAACGTTCTCAGGAGGCACATAGTTCCCACTGAAGCTCACAGAGGGCAGGATTTCACAACAGCCAAACTAGAATCTGGCCCAGAAATAAGGGAGCTCCTAGCCTGTGGTCTGCATAGAAACTTCAGAGAATTTGGAGAAGAGAGAATTAAAAGATAAAAATGTAAAATATAAGCTTTATTTCTCAACATAAATGTCATGGAGCTCATGACAATTCTGTAAGAAATAATGCCAGCTATTTAGTCCATCCCTAAAGAACAGAGGTCCTAGCAATTGAACTATGTCAATGTGGTCTTTTTTTTTTTTTTTTTTTTTTTTTTTTGGACAGGCAGAGTGGACAGTGAGAGAGAGAGACAGAGAAAGGTCTTCCTCTTACCATTGGTTCACCCTCCAATGGCCACTGTGGCCAGCGCGCTGCGGCCAGAGCACCATGCTGATCCGAAGGCAGGAGCCAGGTGCTTCTCCTGCTCTCCCATGGGGTTCAGGGCCCAAGCACTTGGGCCATCCTCCACTGCCTTTCCAGGCCACAGCAGAGAGCTGGCCTGGAAGAGGGGCAACTGGGACAGAATGCGGTGCCCTGACCGGGACTAGAACCCGGTGTGCCAGCGCCGTTAGGTGGAGAATTAGCCTATTGAGCCACAGTGCCGGCCAATGTGATCTTTTTATGTAATCAGCTGAAGAATATAAGGTGCCCCATAAAGACACACTGAGATTAGGAAACAAGAGAAGTCAGAAGTGTTAAACCAGGACTGTAAGGTAGATGCTGAATGATTTTCTACTGAAAAGTTCAAAAAATTGTTTCATGAGAAGTGGTGGAGAAGGACTCTCTGCTAAAGCTTTGGATAATTTTCTCCAAAATACTTAAATGGTAAGCACATGTTATCATTTGTTTTGGTCTTCTGGAAAGTTAACAAGCAAAATGCCTTGGGCACCCCCAAAAAGTGTTGCCCTAAACCTTACTCTTGAGCAGTCCACTTTCCTCTGACCAGATCACGTCTGCCTCTTGGTAGCCTTTGCTCTGATTGTGCCTTGGCTTCAGGATCACACAGCCATACTCCATCTCCTGTTATAAACCCTCGAAAATCTTGACCCTAATTGTCTGACATTTCCATTGAAAGTTTTGCTCTTGCCTGTAGCTGATCTGGGAACAACAAGCTTTGATCAGAATGGTGTATGCAGACCTAACTGAAATGCCTGCACTGATGACACCAGTTTCTGCTGTTAATATTCAGACATCTTCCATTGGGGTGTGAACAAGACGAATTGCTTCCTTTGAATTTTTTTTTTTTTTTGACAGGCAGAGTGGACAGTGAGAGAGGGAGATACAGAGAGAAAGGTCTTCCTTTGCCGTTGGTTCACCCTCCAATGGCCACCGCGGCCGGCGTTCCACGCTGATCCAAAGGCAGGAGCCAGGTGCTTCTCCTGCTCTCCCATGCGGGTGCAGGGCCCAAGCACTTGGGCCATCCTCCACTGCACTCCCTGGCCACAGCAGAGAGCTGGCCTGGAAGAGGGGCAACCGGGACAGAATCCGGCGCCCCGACCGGGACTAGAACCTGGGGTGCCGGCGCCGCAAGGCGGAGGATTAGCCTAGTGAGTCGTGGCGCTGGCCAATATGAATTGTTTCCTTATAAATTGGCATGGATGATCTTGAGTTTCATCTTCAATATTGTCTCATCCCCAGTTATCTCTGCTAATTTCTCTGGGGGCATTGTCCTCATAAAATTTTTCTAAAAGATTTATTTATTTGAAAGAGTTATAGAGAAGCAGAGGCAGAGAGAAGTCTATTGGTTCATCCCCCAAATGGCTGTAATGGCCGGAGCTGTGCCGATCTGAAGCCAGGAGCCAGGAGCTTCTTCTGGGTCTCCCAGGCAGGCATAGGGGGCCCAAACACTTGGGCCATCTTCTACTGCTTTCCCAAGCCATAGCAGAGAGCTGGATTGGAAGTGGAAGAGCCAGGTCTTGAATCAGCGCCCATATGGGATGTCAGCACTGCAGGCAGCAACTTTACCCACTACACCACAGCACCAACCCCCTCATAAGCTTTTTATAAAGCACCAATGATTCCACCATTCATCCACCCAAGCTTCACCATAAATTTAATGTTCTTGCTTCAATCATGCTGCTCTGATAGGTGCTGTTTTTAGACTGATGTCTTATCCTTCTTAGCACCTCAAATTAGATCCTGTTCAGATATGTTAGTTCACTTTGGTGAAAAAAAATCTGGAATTCATGTGTAATTTTGTTCATAATATGTTTTCCATGAGCTCTCTGAAGACCCCTCTATTCTTGTGCATGTTTCCCGAGGCCCTAGGTGGTAGACTTGATCCCTGATTGACAGATGGTGGGGCTAAGGCTCAGAGGAACAGAATACCCAGATTGATACGTGCAAATTAGAAACCTCACAATGCTGAACTTTAGAAATAGAGTAGGAAATCACCTCAAAGCAGCAGTCCCCAAAGGGAATTCATCTGTGCTGCTTTGTAACACACGCACGGCTCTTACTTGGCTTCCTGTAAGCGACATGCTGATCTGAGCCCGAATCTATCTCCCCTACTTGACTGTCTCCTCTCAAGGGTGCTGAAGGCAACTCATCCTTGCCCCTTTTCCTGGTCACGGCACAGGGCCTGAGTCAGGAAGGGATGCCCGATCTGAGAAGTTAAAAGCAGGCCGCTGTGCCCCGTGTTGGAGACTATGTGGTGGTGGTGGGGGGAGGGTTGGATATAGAGGCCAGCTCATGCGGGCTCAGCAATTCAGGGTGAGGGACCTGGATTCGATTCTAGGTGCAGAATAAAGCCACTGAAGGGTTTTGAGCAGGGCCTTGCCTGTTATAAAAGCTCACTGTGGCTGTAGCGAGAACTATATGTTGGAAGGTGACAGAAGAAACAGGAGGCTCAGTTGGGAGAGATCACAGTAAAGCAGCAGGCGTGACCTCTCCAGGTCTGTGGCTTTCGGGCTTGATCAGGCGTCAGAAACACCTGAAAGAGTTGCTAGGGCTCAACCTGCTGGCCTGAACTCCTGCCATACTGACCCACAGGGCGTGGGTGGGGCCTGAGAACTTGCATTTCTATCAAGGTCTCAGGAGAGGATGATGCTGCTGACTCCCCAAGAACCACTGCTTTAGGGACAGAAAGGAAGGAAAGGATGGGTGAGCCAGTCTCGTCCTCAAAGAGCTTTTATCAGGCACGTGAACAGTGCAATTCCTCACAGGCAGATGCGTCTCCATATGGGAGCCCACGGAAGGCCACCTCCCCCAGTGGGGAGGTGCAGTGGAGGAGAGACTCTGAGAAATCTACTGGAATGCTTGAATCACATTACACGAGTTAAGTGGCAGTTAACTAGGTAGGAGAGGTCCCTACGGAGGATAAGAGAAGAAGGTGTTTGAGGCAGAGGAGGTGAGATGTAGCAAGATGTGTGCAGAGCTTTGTATACCATTCAGATTAAGGAGTTTGGATATATCCTGTGGCGCAGAGGTTTATAAACCAGGGGAGAGAGGATGTGGTCAAAGCTGATGTGCACGCTGACAGATGAGGGTGTACATCTCAGGATGTTCGCAGATGCCCCAAAGCCCACGCATGAACTTCAGATAAAGAATCCCCACGGTGAGCGGTGCGTTTTCAGCCAAGAGGCAGACCAATCAGATTCTTGACTGTAGAAGGCTCTCTTGGTGGCTATGTAAAATATCAGGCTGAGCAGGCGTAACTGGGCACAGAAGAGCAGGGTTCGATAGAGTGGGTGAGAGGTAATGAACGCCAGTGCAGGCACAGGTGTGGTGCAGTGGTTAAGGCACTGGTGAGGACTCCCATGCCCTGTGTCACAGTGCCCGGCTTTGACTCCTGACTTCACTCCCAATTCTAGCTTCCTGCTAATGCAAATCCTGAGAGGCTGCAGTGAGGTTCAAGTAGTTAGGTCCCTGAAATCCATGCGAATGACCAGGGTGAAGTTCCCAACAAGGAGCTGGATCAGAAGTGGAGCAGCCAGGAATCAAACCCTATGCTCACAGGGGATGTTAATGTTGCAGGCAGGGGCTTAACCCACTGCCCCACAATACTGACTCCTCTGCAAAGGCTTTCAAGACACGAAAGTCTGCCCTACCCCTACCTACCACATGCTTCTCACCAGCACCACTCCTTTTATATATCGTTACCAGGGAATAAGAAGAAGACGAATTAGCCATCTATTATTTCTTGCCATGCAGCAAGTGCTGCTCTAAGCACTCTGAAGCCTCCAAATAATCCTTAGAAGGCCCCTGCTATTACCATCCCCATTTTGTAAATGAGAAATCTGGAAACACGGAGTTTGTATTACTTAACATAAGGCCACACAGCTAACAAGCTGTGGAACCAAGGTTCAAATTCAAGCAATCTGTCCTGGGGCCCATGCTTCTTGTCCTCAGGAGCTCAGTCATAAGAGGTTAAAGGTACAGGGAAGGTCTGGGTACAGTAGAGTGAGCTCCCAGGGACAGGAGGCTCACTACCCCCAGGTGACACATCTACTGTCAGTCCCATTTTGCAGCTTGTGCTGTGGCAAGCTTCTTCCTACCACCTGCAGGGGGACACATAAGTCATCTAGTAACTTGTGCAAGGAGTTGCCAGATGAACAAATAAAAATACAGGGTACTTGGCTAAATTTGAATTTCAGCTGAGTTATATTTTTCAGTGTAAGTATATCCCATGCAATATTTGGGATATGCTTATGTCAAAAAGTTTCACTGTTAAACCCAAATTTAACTGGGAATCTTGTATTTTATCTGGCAAGCTTGCTTCCAGTGCAACAGGACCGTGGTGGAGATTTTCATCTAGAAGACTAAATGAGTACGAGCACTTTGCTCAACTGGCCCGGAAGACTGACATAAAAATCTTGGCTGGATCCGTTCCAAGGGAACAGAAACAACCTCAGTTTCCCTCATCCCATTTGGGAATGCTTCGGGGCCTCCACAGCCACACCTGATGGAACCTGGAACAGCCCGTGAACTGGAACAAAAGCCCCCATGTTAACCTGGGCCAGGCAAGTAAGACTCAGTGGCTGTCTCTGTCCCTGGCTCAGTTTCCCACGCCCTTCCTACAACCTGGGAGCTAGGTGGCAATGCCCCTGACGGAGGATGTCCAGCGCCCTCCTAGGACAGTCAGCGCTTCAGTGCCCATCACTGCTCCTCTCTGAACCAAGGTGACCTCTTCTGTGATATTTACAAATAAATTAACAAAAGACATCTTTTACATCTCAATAGATGGAACCTTTCCACTCCCCTGCCTGTCTTGTCAGGGGTCAAAAGAGATCATTCTCCTGGGTTTTCCACATGCTGAGTGCTGTCAAGTCCTGGGAGAAGAAGAGCAACCGGCAGAGGACCCCTGAACCTCATGACGTGTCGTGAGTCCCCAAGGACCTCTCCCAGGCAGTCAGCTCTGGCCTCCGTGCTGGAGCTCGCGTTGCTCTTGGCTACTATCCCAGGCAGACCCCTTGGCTTAAACAAACCCTCATCTCCTCCTCATAACCTGACCCCAGCGTTTACCCCTGCACCTCCCTCTGTCGTGTCCCACCTATGCCCTGTGTCAGGTGGTTTTTATCACTGGAGCATGTTTGAGCTCATTGGGAAACTGGCCTCTCACGTGCTTTCAATCTACTTTGTCTTCCCTGATTACCGAGATGTGCCAGACCGAATCGCATTTAGATGAAATGCATTTGGGTGCGTGGACCCTGCCTGCCTCAGCAGAAATGTCAGAGCAGCCGCCCAGAGGGAAGCTGAGACTCACACACAAAGCAGATCAGCACCCTGGAGCAGAGGGAAGTTTAAAACCTGTGTTATATTAGCATCCATAAATGTATGCATACTTACAGGCTTCCAGGTTAGGCCTCCAACAAAGGCTGTAATACTTCCTTAAAGAGAAGAACTCATTTCAAAAGGATTTAGAACAGAGCAAAAACAAACCCTCCTCGGGTTTTATAGCTTCATGGGTTGGGTAGCAGTGTTTACCTTTCTCTGTGCCCTGCCTTAGTGAAGCACATCTCAGCGTGGGACCGTGAAGGGTAAGTCCCAGCTTTATCCTGAATAGTTTCTTAACAAGCAGCTAAGCTGACTTTCTCAATCAGACATGCCCTTGACCTTGTCAGCTAGAGGTCAAATTATTACCTTCATCATCGCATGGTTGAGGGTCACTGACCACTTATTTTGTGCCAGGAACATTGTGAAATACTCTGCATGGTTTATCTCAGGGGTACATTTTCTTTCTTTCTTTTTTTTTTTTTTTTTTTTTTGACAGGCAGAGTGGACAGTGAGAGAGAGAGACAGAGAGAAAGGTCTTCCTTTTGCCATTGGTTCACCCTCCAATGGCCGCCGCAGCAGGCGCACTGCGGCCGGTGCACCGCGCTGCCAATGGCAGGAGCCAGGTACTTACCCTCGTCTCCCATGGGGTGCAGGGCCCAAGCACTTGGGCCATCCTCCACTGCACTCCCTGGCCACAGCAGAGAGCTGGCCTGGAAGAGGGGCAACCAGGACAGAATCCAGCACCCCGACCAGGACTAGAACCCAGTGTGCTGGTGCCGCCAGGCGGAGGATTAGCCTAGTGAGCCGCGGCGCCGGCCCAACAGGGGTACATTTTCAATCCCCACTTTAAAGATGAGGCAACTGAGGTTTGACAAGATTGAACGATAGTCTCAGGGCCATGCAGCTAACCTAGGGGAAGCCTGGCACTGAATCACCAGACTGGAGGCAGGTGCACACTGTGTGCCAAGGGTTGACATGGGGCACTCAGGCTGCGTCCCAGGCACTGGCGACCACAAGTATTTGGTAAGATTAGAGACTCATCCTCCGAGATCCCTGCTCAAAACCCTCATGGATGAGCAGAGTGGCCCGTCAATGTTTGTACTTCCCTGGCCCGGGAAGACATTTGTGGGAGCCTGGGTTTCTTTGAGGCTACAACACGCAAGAAAAAAAAAATACTTTGAAATCAGACAAAGCTAGATTTAATTCATGGCTCAGAATGTGGCCATCTGTGTACAACTGGGTCAGAAAAATTCTCTATATCTTGGCTTCTTCACCTATACAGTTGGCACAGTGATATTTGCCTCACTGACACATTGAATGTTAACTAGAAAATCTGACCCTTTTACCATGGTGTGAGTGTTTGTGCCCCTCTTCCCCAAGTCATAGGGTGAAATCTAATTCCCCAAGGAGATGGAAGATGGAGGCGGGGGTGTCTGGGAGGTGAGAAGGTCGTGAGGACTCTGCTCTCATGAATGGGGTTTGTGCCCATTTACAAGAGGCCTAAAGACAGCCCGCCTACCCTTTACACCATGTGAAGGCTCAGCGCTAAAATGCCATCTACAAAGCAGAGAGCTCTCTCCAGACACTGAATCTGGTGGCACCTTGATCTTGGACTCTCCATCCTCTTGAGCTGAGTAATCCATTTCTGTTGTTTATAAATTATCCCGTCTGAAGTAATCTGCAAAGGCAGCCTAATAGGCTAAGAAAGCGAGCATTCAGACATCCAAGAAAAAGTTATTTGAGTACCTACTATGTGCAGGGGCCATTAAGACCTCAATAAGTGTCTGTTCCCATCCCCTAACAACAGAGATTCTACACCTGATCTTAGCCAAAAGGCTGAGAAGCAATCACAACAGGGATTCTGCTTCATGGGCTTCCTATCCCTGAACAGGTCCTGGTACATTATGTGTAATCATTAAATATAGTGCATATGCTATCTATGTGAATAAATGGTTGAATGCACAAAAGTTAAAATGTCATGGCATGACATGTATAGCCCATTTGGTTTATCTTTCTAATCCCAGCAACCACCAGTCCTCTCCTGCTACACGTGACAATTTTATTCAACACTGTGCATCAGCAAAATATAATAAAATTCTCTTTGTCTGGAAGGCCTGCCACACCCACTTTGTCTACCTGAGAACTACCCAGTTACTCTACATTTACCTTACAGAAAATGCAGAGCAAGTCTGTTCCAGCTGGGTGTGTCGGTCCTTTAAGCATTTGAAGTCTGTTCTCATAACTCCCTTCCAGTTCTACAAGTTAGTTCTCCCCTCCAGGTCAAATGTCCTCCCTTCCCCCAAATACTTCTTACTGGAGATGGCTTCTGAATCCCACACCATCTTGGTTATTTCCTGCTTTGCCAGTTACGTCTGATATATTCACTGATTGAATATTTATTGAGCCCTATTAGGTGTCAGATGAAACAAATTTTGTCACTAGCATTTAAGCTTCTGATGCTTATACTCCCATAGGGGAGCTGGACAACAAACAAAAATTAAATGTATGTACCAATTGCTGCTGAGCCATGAGGGAAACTAAAGCAGAGAGCTGTTTATAGAGAGGGGAAGCTGGATATATAGGAGTTGTCAGGGGAGACTGTTCTGATGCCATCTTGTCTGAGCAGAGACCCAAAGGAAATAAGGAAGCAAACTCTGGCAATCTGGGAGAAGCGCATTCCAGATGGAGAGGGAAAGCAAGCACAAGTGCCCCAAGGCAAGTGTCCTACAGTGCTTGAGGCAGTACAAAGAGGCCTGGGGCAAGGAGCAGAGGGAGTAGGAGGGAGAGCAGTTGGAGATGAGGTCCAAAAGGAGCTGGAGGCAGGCCATAGGCAGGCCTCAAGGTCAGCAAAAAGGACATTGCTGTAAATAAGATGAAAGTTGAATAGGGCGTGGATCAGAATCATGTGAAAACTCTCTGGGGACTCTGAAAAGTTAAATTTTTTAGAGGAGTGAGGGTGGAAGCAAAAAAAGTGGCTTAGAAGCTCTTCCAAAAATTATGGCAGGAGACGGTGGTGACCGGAACCGAGGTAGTTTTGCTGGAAACGATCAAGATGCACTAGAATTCTACATGTACTTGGAAAGTTGAGCCTATTGGATTTCTAAAAATTTTTCCTTAGCTTTAATGAGGTACATCTGCAAAATAGTAGTTATAGTTAAGATATACACCGTGATAGTTTTAAAAATATAGTGAAATAAGCTAATCAGCTTATTTATTGAGCTTGTGGGTGTGTGAAAGAAAGAGAGAAGAAAGGGGAGAGAGATGAGAACACTTGAGATTTACTTTCTTGGCAAATTTTGATATATAATACAGTATTAATAGTTACAGTCACCATGCTGCACCATATATTAGATTTCCAGAACCCATTCATCTTATAAATGAAAATTTGTATTGTTGAGCAACATTTTCCCCACCCTTCACACCAGCCGCCATTCTACTTTCTACTCACAGGAAATCAATGTTTTTAGATTCCACGTATAAGGAAGACCTGAAGAATTTGTCTTTCTGTGTCTGGCTTATTTCAATAAGCATAATATTCCTGTGAGTTATCTATACTGTGCAAATGGAAGGATTTTTTTCTTTTTTATGGTTGAATGATAGTGTGTGTGTGTGTGTGTGTGTGTGTATCCACATATAAATTTTGAATACACTCACCTATCACATTTTCTTTATGTTTTCATTCATCACTGGACACTAAGTTTACTTCCATATCTTAGATATGGGAATGCTACAGGTATCTCTTTGAGGCACTTATTTCATTTCTTTGGATTTATACCAAGAAGCACAATGTCCAGATAATATAATAGTTCTTTTAAAAATATATGCTTTTAAAACTCCCATACTACTTTCCATAATGGCTGAACCAAATTACATTCCTACCAATAGTGTACAGGGATTCCTTCTTCTCTATATCATTGTCAATACTTGTGATCTCTTGTAGTTTTTTTTTTTTATTTTTTATTTAGTAAATATAAATTTTCAAAGTACAGTTTATGGATTACAATGGCTTCCCCCCCATAATTTCCCTCCCACTCACACCCCTCCCATCTCCCGCTCCCTCTCCCATTCCATTCACATCAAGATTCATTTTTAATTATCTTTATATACAGAAGATCAATTCAGTATATATTAAGTAAAGATTTCATCAGTTTGCCCACACACAGAAACACAAAGTGTAAAATACTGTTTCAGTACTAGTTATAGCATTACTTCACATTGGACAACACATTAAGGACAGAGATCCCACATGGGAAGTAAGTGCACAGTGACTCCTGTTGTTGACTTAACAATTTGACACTCTTGTTTATGGTGTCAGTAATCTCCCTAGGCTCTAGTTATGAGTTGCCAAGGCTATGGAAGCCTTTTGCGTTCGCCGACTTCGATCTTATTCCGACAGGGTCATAGTCAAAGTGGAAGTTCTCTCCTCCCTTAAGAGAAAGGTACCTCCTTCTTTGATGGCCCCATTCTTTCCACTGGGATCTCACTCACAGAGATCTTCCATTTAGGTCTTCCTTTTTTTTTTTTTTTTTTTCTTCCAGGGTGTCTTGGCTTTCCATGCCAAAAATACACTCATGGGCTCTTCAGCCAGATCCGAATGCCTTAAGGGCTGATTCTGAGGCCAGAGTAATATTTAGGACATCTGCCATTCTATGAGTCTACTGTGTATCCCACTTCCCATGATGGATCGTTCTCTCCCTTTTTGATTTTATCAGCTAGTATTAGCAGACACTAGACTTGTTTGTGTGATCCCTTTGACTCTTAGACCTATCAGTGTGATCAATTGTGAACTGAAATTGATCACTTGGACTAGTGAGATGGCATTGGTACATGCCAGCTTGATGGGATTGTATTGGGATCCCCTGGCATGATTCTAACTCCACCATTTGGGGCAAGTCCAATTGAGCATGTCCCAAATTGTACATCTCCTCCCTCTCTTATTCCCACTCTTATATTTAACAGGGATCATTTTTCAGTTAAAATTTAAACACCTAAGAATAATTGTAGTTTTGATTATAACCACTCTAACAAGTGTGAGGTTACATGTCATTGTGGTTTTGATTTGCATTTCCCTTATGGTTAGTGATGCTGAGTACTTTTTCAAATAACTGTTGGTCATTTTTATGTCTTCTTTAGAAAAATGTCTAACCAGGCCCTTTGCTCAGTTTTCAACTGGATTTTTTTTTTTTTTGCTATTGAGTCATATGAATTCCCACTGCATTTGTTATAAGATTGGGTGTGGGGACTCATAGAATGACAGTCACTTTAAGTAATACTCTGACCTCAGAATCAGTCCTTAAGTCTCCCTGGTCTGACTCAGAAGCCCCTGAGAACATTTCAGGCATGGAAAGCCAAGACACTGCGGCAAAAAATGTTCTATATCAAGGATCTATGTGAGTGAGACCCCAGCAGAAAGAAGTGACCATCAAAGAAGGATGTACTTTTTTCCAAAGGAAGGAGAGAACTTCCAGTTTGCTTATGGCCTTGTCTAAATACCGATGGAGTTTGTGGATTCAAAAGGCTTCCACAGCCTAGGCAGCTCATGTCAAGAGTCTTGGGTGGTCACTGACATCATACATTAAAGTGTTAATTCTTAAATTAACAACAGGAGTCACTTTGCACTAACTCCCCACGCAGGATCTGTCTTCAATGAATGGTATCATGAGAGTTAACTATAAAACTAGTTCTCAGCTTGTGTGTGTGTGTGTGTGTGTGCAAATTGTTGAAATCTTTACTTAGTATAGAGTTGGTCTTCTGTGTACTAAGTTAATTGAAAATGGATCTTAATGGAGAATGGGACTGGGAAGGGGAGAGGCAGGAGGAGGAGGGAGGAGTATGGGTAGGAGGGTGAGTATGATAGTAAGAATAACTGTATTCTGAAAGTTATATTTATAAAATTTGTATTCCTTAAAAAAGAAGTTAATTAACATAAAAGATTGAGTGTGGGGCAGGAGAGTGTGTGCCTCAGTTTCTTTATCTATAAAATAGGGATAATATTTTCCCTGCAGGTATTTTTCATGTATGCTCAGAAAGTCTGAATATTCTCCCTCAGCAGCATAGTGCTATGATGGGAAGTGACTGATGGACCATTACTCATAGTATATATGTCAGGGAATGGATGGGAGAAGGGAGATGGGTGAATTCAGGCACCCACAAGACCCCCTAAGGGAGAGGTTCAGTTGTAACAGTACAACCCACCATTTGGGACATAGGCTCCAGATGTAGGTTTGGAACAAAAGCTGGGAGATGTCATAGTGTAAGTAGCAGTTGAAGCCAATGGGACAAATCAAGGATAGAGTCCTTTCCTATTCCCACAATAATTTTGTGCCACATGCATGGAACTAATACTTATCCTGAAGAGAAAACCATAAGATATTCTAGGTATGAAAAATTTCATATAATATGAAACAAGGGAATAATTATTCCAGAACATTAGGCTTAGGGAAACCAAGAAAAGGTGTAAATTTCCTGGAAGTGTAACATAAAGAGAGACTGAGCAGTGACACTCTTATTAGCAATTAAAACAAATGAAGATAATTTAGATAGCATAGATCTAAATCAAAGAGGTTTGAGTCTTCATCCAGGCCTTTTCCCCTGCACTGTATTAACTGAGTTATAAAACATGGGCCTTGAAATATTCATTGGCCTGAGTCAGCTGATAGCACATCCAGTCGATATCATGTCACATTTACAGGTGTGCTGCCTTTAGAATGCATGGTTCTTAGGATCCCCCCGGGAGAGGTCACACATGGTGAGTTCCATGCCAACTGCTCGTGTGCAGTAAAGGCCAAAGTCCTCTCCCACTGCTTTCTGATACTTTCTCCAGCAACCCCAGCTATCTGTGAATCAACTGACCTGACCTCCAGTCATTGTCTAGTGGAAGCTATGAGTTGAGATGATTGCTCTGCTCTCCACACTTGCAAACCTACGTGCACCTCTGGCCTTTACAGTGTGGAAGTCACATATACTGTGATTCTGGAAGAGGGAACCAGGATGAGCCAGAAGGAAGGAGTTCCTGGAAAACCTGTAGTATGAGGATGCGTTGAAAGAACCAGGAATTTTTTTTGGGGGGGCATGGCAATAGGAAATTTAGGAGGGATGTAATCATGTCTTCAAATTTTTACAAGTGTCTGTTAGGGTGAGAAATTGACAGGTATCTCATTCACTTCGACTGCGGATGTGAAGAAGGGATATATTTTGACCCATCATTGGGAAAATATTTCCAGCAATCTTTGCCATCTGAGTGAAATGGACTTTGGAGGAGATTCCACACTCGGGATGATTGGTGGAACCCTTGAACTTGGGTGCAGGAATCAGTTGTGAGCTGGAATTGGATGAACAATACCCACCCATCGCCTTCTGCCTCCTTCCTCCTCCTTCCCATCTTGTGCCCTCCCTACCACTGCGGTCTGTGGTTCTATCTCAGAGGAACAAAGCTACATGGAATCAAACTGTAGGCCCCTTTTTCTGTCAAGATTCAAACTGTCAATTTGGCAGGAGATATTCATAACTTCTCTGAGGGATTAACAGGGGTGGTAAATACCTCTCATTCCTGGGGGCTACCAAGGACCATGTGGTCGCTGACCTCATCCGGGCACTGAATGGTACCCCAGCCCCCGAGGGCTCCTTCTCCCTCATGTGGCCCCAGGTCAAGGCCGATCAATTTTGCTTTGAGGGGAGGAATGTGAGGCACGTCCTCTGCGAAGGCCCAGAACAGATGTTGCGTTGTTCTTTCACGACTGCCTTGGCTAAGTGGCTTGTGAACTGAGCCCTTAAAGTCAAGCCAGGCTGGGCCAGGGAAGCTAATCACAGAGTAGATCAGTGGCCCCTAAGACAAAGTGGGGATGGGGTAGGGGGAGGAGTCCAGTGGGTAGCGTGGGGAAGGGACAGCTGCTACAGGAAGGAGGGGGTACTGCGGGTGGGAGGTGGGGTACTCCAAGGCAGTTTTAAAGCCAGAGAACCTAAGAGGCCTGGTGGTTTGACCTCTTTGTTTTTCAGATGAAGTTCCTCTTCTCTCCATCAATTCAGTGATGCGGTGCGTGCAACGAAGCTTTGGGGTCAGTCCAATTATGGGCAGTGAGACAGTGACTTCCTGGAGGTCAGAGCCAGAAACAGACCCTTCAGGGCTGGAAACAGGATGCCTTACCCTGAGGTTATCCCACCTCGTCTGGCTCACCGAGACTCAGCCTGCTCCCACAGCACCTGGGGAAGCAGAGCATCTGCCTCCCTCAGGGAGCTTCCCAGAGGCTGCCCTGGGCTGAATGTGCGCGGCACTTTCACCCCCCAAATTCAGATGCTGAAATTCCAGTCCCCAAGAGGTCCAGATCAGAAGGTGAAGCCTTTGGGGAGGGGCCTATTTGGGCCTCAATTATTGTCCCCTTCCTTGTCGTCTACCAGTGCCTGTGATGGAGAGGCAGAGAGCTGGCTAGCCCTATGCCTCTCTCAGTTTCTTGGGGTCACTGATGGGTGTGCAATGTATGCCACTCACTGTCCAGGTTCCTTCCCTCTGCTGCCTCCCCATTCATGCATTAAACCAGGATTGAACCTTTGACTGGGGACAAAGACCTTGATCGTAAGCGCTTAAACCTCAGCGAGGGAAACAATGGCAAAAAGAATAGTGATGTTACCACCCAACTATTATAATGATGGGAAAAGCTATTGCTACTGTTGGGACACCAGTAAATGTATAAGCCATCTGGGAGAACTGGCAATGAATGCAAAGGAGACTTCCTGGAGGAAGTGTGATCTAGACTGAGTGTTAAAGGAATGAATGGGGTTTTGCCAAGTGAAGAGCAGGAAGAAGACATTCCAGGCTTGACAGAAAGCACAGAGACAAGCACCAGCCTGGCGTGTGAAGAGGAACTGCAAATGCCTCAGTAGTCAAGTGAATTTCACGTTAGACTGGGCGTAGCTAGAAGGAGGCTAACTCTTGGAAGCCTGATTAAGGAGCCCGGACTTCATACTCCAGGCTGGCTCCCAGGTGCTGGCAGGCAAGGCCAGGCACTCAGTCCCAGGACAAGCTTTACCTGGCTCATGAGAGTTTTGTAGACTTCTGAGTTGTGAATGCCTTAGGACAGCCAAACCTACATTCACCACGGTCCCCACTGCTCCCCATCGCCTGTCCGTGACCCTGGCACTCGTGTCTATTTTCCTCGGTAGCTTTTGAGGGTGTGGTCTTTCTCCTGGTGGTGGAGAACCTCTGTAGAATTTTCAGTAAGTGGGGTTGGGGGTGGGGAGAGGCATGATCACACCTCTGCTTCGCAAAGTTTCCCTCGGTGATGGTGGGGAGTGGGATTGGAGGGGTACCTGGAGGCAGCAGAGTCCCTTAGGAGACCCTGGCAATAATCCAGAGATGCCAAGGCTCTGCAACTGTGCCACAGAGGAGGGAACAGGAATCCTTGAAGGATGTCCCCACGGTCCCCTCTGTGGGTCCTTCAGATCTGGAGAAATGTGGGAGAAGGCAGTGAGCCTGGAATCAGCGTATCGACGTCCAATACTACTGTAAGTGGAGAATTCTGTGAGCGTCCCTAGCCTGCTGAGCACCTACATGCCCCAGAGACACAACATCTCTGCCATCTGGCGATTATCCCAAGAGATAACACTCTGCAGCCCCTACTGCCCATCCCACATCATTCTGTTGATGCTTAAAGAGGGAGCTTGGAATTCAGAAGCACAGTTACTGACCACAGAGCCGGGGCTTCGGCCACTGCAATATACCTGTGAGGGCTTGTCTGGATGTCTGCCAGGCCCAAAGGCCGTCCAAGTGGTGTTTTAGGAAGTTTGACCCAGTATAGACATGACTGAGAAAAATAAATAAATAACAGGGAAAACTATCCAAGAGCACAAGGTGAAAATGTGTTTGGAGCTCTTGATCTTGGCTTGATGTCTTCATCAGGTCAGCTGGCTATAACAAAAGATCATAGACAGAAAAGCTTATAAACCACAGAAATGGGTTTCTCTGGTTTTGGAGGCTGGAAAGATGCCCACAGCTTTTTCTGCCTGGAGAAGGCTTTTGCAGGTCTGTGGATGCCACCTTCTCTGTGTTTCCTGGCAGGTGGTGGAAGGGATAAGCTGACTGTCTCGGGCCCCTTTTACAAGGGTATTTATCCCAACCATGAGGGTTTGCTGTAGAGACCAGCTCCTCTGCGAAGGCGCCACCTCCTCATACCACTGTAATGGGGTTAGAATTGCAACCAGCACAGTTTGTGGGGCCCAAAACATTCAGACCACAGCACGTGGCAAAGCCCCTCTACTTTTTCCTCAGAAAACACTAGAAGTTCATTTGTGCATTGGGATACAAATGCCAGATCATGGGTGGGTGTTGTTTTTTTGAGGTCCACAGCCTGTAAAATCTGCAGAGGTGAAGCTGGAGTGCAGGAGCGTCCTCCGGGTTGGGCTGTCAATGGCCTGGACTGGGAGCACCTGTCCACAGCTCTGTTGTCTCTGCTGCCCTCCATCAGCTTTGAGCACAATTAGAGAGTTCACTCATTCCCTAAACATCCTATCAAGAAAACAATGCAAGCATCCTCTTCCTCTAAGTCAGTGGTTCTCAAAGTGTGGGTCCTCAATAGCAACAGCCACATCACCTGGACCAAAATCTCAGGCCCCCACCCCACACCACCTCAACAGGAAACTCAATGTGTGAGGCCCAGCAATCCAAGTGTCAATACCCTTGTGTGCTAAAGTTTGTGTTAAAGCTTGGGGGCTAAAGTTTGAGAACCACTGTGGTGAGTGATAACCAACAAATTAATGGTTTATTGACTGCTTCAATGAATCGCATGAGTTTGTCTTGCAAGGTCCTAGGTTTCCTCCGAAGCAGTCAAGAATTTCTGCAGTCACTCAGGGTCAATAGAACCCCAGGTGTGGCTGGTCAAAGAGGGGGAGGGGTGCCAACAAGTAGATGACTGGTGGGTTAGAATTCAAGTTCCATGCTGACTCACACCACGTTTCCTGTGTTGCCCAATCTTATCCCAGCTTCGATGGCAAGTCCTCAGAGAAGCCTCCCGGCACCTTTCTGGGCTAGGATGGATGCACCTGCCACATCCTGCCAGAAGCATTCTGAGTTTCTGCTCATCATTCCAGTGTGCATGGTGCTGTGCCACAATCGCTTGTCTTGTCCACTTCACTCTAAGTCCAGTGAGGGCAAAGACTGGTTTTCTTGTTTGCAATTATTGCCTGAATCCAGCAGAGGGATTTTCAATACACCTGCCTGCCTTTAGTTAATGGAACACCAAGCTGGCCTCATAATGCTATCTATCCATGGGCCTCAATTGTTTCTTTCCCCTCTACCTGTAACTTTTTCTATCTTCTCATCCCCACGATAGCTTTAACTCCTGGGCCGCCAACTCCTGACTTCCTAGCTCAACCCTGAGCATTGTGTTGGTCTCTGCCATCCCTGCTGTTGTATATTCAATGCTGCACTTCTCATGAGTTGGCAGCCTTGGGTTATTTGAGGTTCTGATCCCCCATACCCATCTAGAGTGCCAGTTCCACAGGTAAAGCCTGGTCTACCCTGCTCAGCTCTACCCTCATTGCGCGGCAGCGCCTCAGTAAATGACTTTTCAATGATGCATGATTGTTCACTGACTCATTTATCCAAACACGCATACGTCATCTAAATATGGCCATTTCAGAAATGAAGATAATTAAACCCAAGGAGGATGTCATTTTCCCAGGACACACAGCTAATGGGTAGCAGAACAGCAGCTAAAAACTATGGCTTCTGGCTTTCCAGGAAGTCCTATTCCCATCCCATCCATCACCTCTTTGTTGGACTAAAAGTTTGATATTTTTCCTGTAAGTCATAGGGAGCCATTGAGTATTCGAAGCTTCAGGAAAGTGGCAGGGCAGTTCTAGTTTACTGTAAGTGTCTCCCTCTCCCAATCCTTGCCATATTGACTAGTCTGATTTCAAAGCCATCTGCTTTTCTATCTGGGGTCATTGCCACCTACTGTAAATTTATGGTCGGCACTCCTCACAGCTGTGTTAGTTGACAGCTCTGATTCATTGGCAGCGTGAGGACGCCAGGAGAGCCGGTGCTGTCGAAGCACATCGGCCAGAGATGAGGCGTGATCACTGATGACGGCACTCATGCACCTGTGCCTGGGGGAGCCCCTCCCTTCCAACCGGGCTGCTGCTGGGAGGGAGGGATCCAGTGGAGACGAAAGGGTGTCATTTCAGGAGGTGGATGATTTATGTCTGAGGATTAAACATGACCCCGTATCAGGTTCAAGTTTTGCTTAATCAACCTAGAGCCTCACAAACCTCAGAGAAAGGTAGTCTCTTTGTTGCAAAAAGGAGAACACCAATCCTCATAGAAAAGTCCTTGATAATGGCCAAGAAATGTAAGACACTGGTCAAACCAACTTAGTACTTCACAGGGTAGAATACTACGCAGCTAGTAAAGGGTGATTTGAAAATAGGTAGACATAACCGGATTATCACAGTAAGTTGATTAGAAAACTGCATTACAAAAGATAAAGTAATCCTATGAACTTATATTTGTTTAGAAAATAAATAAAACAGATGAATAGATGGGTGAATGATAGTCTGTATAGCTAGATGGCCACAAAAGAAAGACTGGAAAGACCTACACCAACATGTCAACAGTGGGTATGTCTGCAAAGGGATTAGAGTGATTTTTTAAATTTCTTATCTTTACTTCCTGATTATTTAGTAAATAATCCATGTCACTTTTGTGTGCAGGATTATTAATACCAATGAGCCTAATATTCAGAGTCAAGAGGACATCATTTACTCATACCTGCTCTTCATATTCTCTTTGTTCTTCCTGAAAGGATTTCTAACATATACCCATGTATCCATCCATCCATCCATCTCTCCAGACATCCAGCTAGGCAAACTGACAGGAGGCAGAATCAACCTGGATGCCATTTTCATAATCTCCTGTGATAGTTTTATATCCATCTCATGCACATCCACAACTCTGGACTGTTTGGTTGTTATCACTCCTGCTCATTTCTAAGCTTCACCCCTGACCCCTACCCAGCTGTCCTTCTGGTCAACTCCTGCTCATGCACTACAACCCTCTTTGGGTCTCTTCTCATCCCCCTTCCCCTCATAGTAGCTTTCATCCTCTCTCTCTAATCTGTCTTCCCCAAGGGCCTCTGCCCTCCCACTGCACCCCATACCTTCCTCTAGATGAAACTTTCCACTGCGTACAACTATTATCTGTGTACTTGCCATCTCTTGATCAGGTTGACTATTTATGGATACAGGGATCATGTGTTTCATTTCCTGTATCCAGGACTTAATTGCCTTAAAAGCTCATCAATTTCTTGCACAAGTATGTTCCTATCATCCCAAGGAGAAGTTTGATCATTAATCAATCAGCATTTACTAAGCATCTGCTATAAGACAAGTACAGAGATTAACAAGATGACAGACAGGTCACAGCCATTGGGAGAGACAGATAAGGGCACATGACAAAGATCTATAAACAGGCTGCCAGGGGATTTCAGTGTCCTATTATGGCCTGAACAGGAATCTTCCAGGAGTTCAAGAAACCCCTGCAGGTTGTGTAGACAGGGGATATTTTTCTTTGGGGTGTTAAGGTGAGAGAAGAGACTTCAAATCAGAGAAATATTGAGACAAATAGAAGGGCTGGGGAGAACACTGCTGGTGTAGGAAGCAGTGTGCAAAGACTCAGAGTAGCGGGATCCTGGTTATAATGAGTCTGCCAATGATAGGAGTTGTGCCATTGGATTTAGTGTCAGCCCCAGGGACTGTGTCCAGTTAATGTCACTGAGAAGTGATGGGGTTTCTCTGAGGCTCAGTTTTCTCATCCATGAACCAGACATTCTATTATCTGCTTCACCTGCCGTACATGGGAGTTGGGAGGACCTGATGGAACCTGGGCTGCAAAAGCTGTTCATAAATTATGAAACAATACAGGAATAATAACTAAGCAACATAGAGAAAGAGATTTCTAGGGGAAGGGACATCTGAAGTGTGTTGAAAATTGGCAGGGAAGGTTTGGAGACAGGCTTAAAGGAAAGAATTTATACATATATATACAGTAAAAATGTGGATGCCATATTATTTTGTGCATGGGTGTTTATAAGTGTTATCATGACTGAATTATACCCCTGACATATATTATATTTGTCTTTCCTCATTTATGATACTAACATACCCACCCTTGCTTTCTTTGTGTTTAGATTTCCCTGGTATATACTTAACTTTAGCTTTCCCAAGTCTCTCTGGATATTACCTCTTACATATAGCATGCGGTTATATTTGCTGTGTGATCCATTCTGAAAACCATTTATATTAATAAACATTTACTTTTATTAAAAAGAATTATTCTGAGTCTGATTTCCCATTTGCCTTTCACAATCTCTAGTATCTTCTCCTATGAATTATTTTTATTTTATTATTTCAAAAGAGCAGGGAGAGAGACAGAGACAGAGAGAACTTCCATTCCCTTGTTCACTTCCCAAATGCCTGCAACAGCCAGGTCTAGGCAAGACCAAAGCTAGAAGTCAAGAACTCCCTCCGGGTCTCCCATGTGGGTGGCCAGAACCCAAGTTCTTGATCTGTCTTCTGCTGTCTCCCATGGTGCACATTAGCAGGACTTGATCTTGGAACACAAATGTCTCAAGGGGCAGCTTAACCCACTGCCCCACAATGCTTGTCCCCTTCTCTGAATTCTTCCCTAGGGATCTAGCCTTTTTCACCCCAGCCTGGGTTAGGTGCCAACTCCTAACATCCCACGTTTTAGTAAGACAGTTTCTGGGTTTCCATTAGAATCTATCTTTCCAACCAGGCTGGGAGTGCATTGAAGGCAGGAACCTTACCTTGTACTCATTTTACAACCTCAGAGGTGAGTGTTTTGTCTGGCACATGGCGAGCACTCACTAGATGGGTGTTAGTGGTAACTTGACAACTATCCTAATGGCTGCTAGCCATGGAGACCTTACTGGTTGGCAGTCATTTGCACAAGCACTTAACAAAGATTTGCTCTTCCCCGTTGCACAACTGTGAACTAGATGACATTCCCATTTTACAGATAGGGAAAGTGAGTTTAGGAAGCTAAGGTATTCAGCTAGACTCACCTTACCCATGTTAATGAAGGCAGGCAGGCTTTAGAGTAGCATATCTTTCTCTTGAAATCTTTCGTTCCACCAACCAAGAGGATGTGCCAGGAACCCTTGCTGGTGGAAGGAATCTGGAGGAAGTGCTAACAGTGTGATGACCCCATGCTAGGTGAGTATTTGAAAAGGATGTGTGAGCAAAGTACAAAGCATCCCAGAGGTGTGAACAGCTCAGCTGTGGAGAGAATGTGGCGGCCAGTCTCCAACAGAGGAGAAGGGAAGCCAGCGCCTTCCACCCAGACAGAGGAAAGGGCAAGTGCACAACCCCAGGTGAGATGCTGACAGGCTGGCCTGGATGCTGACCAAGGCTCCCCAGCTGGAGACTTGAGGGTGGGAAAGACATCCTAAACAGTTCTCTTTTGATAAGCCAGCCCAGCACCTGCCACTAGGCACTCAGTGAAAGTCTGGCGAACTAATAGTGTTGGTGTCTACATTTGAAAGAAAGAGCACATCTCAAACTTCAGGAGGACACCGAAGCCTTGATGGGACCATGACTCCAGCTTGCAAGGGGCAGCCAAGAATGATCAGACAGAAATGAAGTTGTGTGTTTACCAAGAACCTCTTTACTTGGCTCAAAATATCCCCAGGCCCCCATCTCAAACCTGCTCTCCTGTTGACACAATGCAAAACAAACCCTGTGTAAGGTACTGTGGCTTTTGCGAGTTGCTAGGATATCAATATATTTACCCACAACCACAGACCTTTGGCTCAGGAACAGCCCACTCAGCCCTCACCCGGGACTGGATCATGGGGATTCAATCAACACGAGGTCCTGCGGGGGTTTTGAAGTCAGCCAGGGAGTTGATAATTGCCTGGAGATGCCGCAGCTGAAGATTTTCTCCAGATTTTGTTTTACCAAGCTTTTTTGTTGTTGTTCCTAAGTTGACTTGCTTTGGGCTCTTTTGTGATTTCAAATTCAACTGCTATTTGTACCTTCTTTTTTGAAACTAAAAAAAAGGTGGGGGGGGGGGGAGGAGTGATATTTTCCTAACCACAGGCTTCCAACGTGGAAATCCTCAGGGTCTAGAGGCCCAGGGGGAAAACAAGACATTTGTCTCTTGGGGCCCTTTAGTGGATGTGCAGAAAATATGGCCTAGAACAGGTTGTGCACCTTGCCCAAGCGCTACGTGCTAGAAGACTGATACCTTGCAATGGTTTCAGGCATGTGTGCATGTGTGTGTGTGTGTGTGTGTATGGGCAGTGATGGGGCAGGGAACTGTATTTTGTCAAAGTTCAGGACACAGGGCTGACTCAATACCCTTATCAGGGTCAGGCACTTAGCTTCCAAGTTCCTCAAAGGCAAATCAATTTGACTGCATCCGGGAAAAGCAAAACAAAACAAAACCAAAAAATCATTTTCTGATTCTAAAAACTGTTCCAAATTATTTCTCTCTCCAAAACAAACCAAACCAAGTCCTGCCCCTGTTCAAAAGAAAGGAAGAAGAAGAACTGCAGACGTCTCTTGGTGTCACCACCTCCTGGTGTGGCTCAGTTGTTCAGGACTCCCTGCCTGTGGACCACAGAGCCCAGCGCTGGCTCCTTCCCATCACGGTTGGATGACAGTTCACAGATCTGTGCTATCTCACGGTCCCATACAGACGGGGAGAAGACAGACTTCTCTTTGGTTAAAGTCAGTAGTCAATGGGCAAACGACCTGTGTTCATTCTTGGCAGCCAGGGCAGTCTAATATCAGTATTTGGGAAACTCTATTTTAGGCTGATGACTGGAGCAATGTAATTGTCTCATAGCCTGTAATCCTCACAATGGTTCAGCTTTTTTTCTGGTAACTTTCATGACATAATTGGCAACTAATTCAACCTGGAAGACTCAGTGGCAAATTGTATTGCTCGAAATTGTATGTTCCTTCGTGCCTGCTGACATCTTTCCTACGGTTCCAGTGGACTCCTGGCAAGCCCCGCTGTGAAAAGTGCTCAGGTCTAAATCACCGTGACTCTGTTCACTGAGAAAGGGGAGCTCCTCCAAAGTGTCCCTCGCCAGACTCCCATGAGTAGCTCCTCTGGGGCGGAGTTTCGTGGCTGAGCTAGCTCTGTGATTGGCCGTGAGGCTACACAGAACCCATGGTGCGTCACAGGCAAGAATCCTGAGGTTCCTTCTGGTCTTCTGTCACCTCAATTTTGACATCTGTAATAATCTCATGTTTCTGAACTCTCCTGATTTTTGTGACATGACTCGATTTTTATCTTTTAAGTGCATTTGTCTATTTGTATTTATTTGGAAGGCAGAGTGATAGGGATAGAGAGCACGAGATCTTCCATCCCATGGTTCATTCCCAAATGCCCACAAAAGCCAGGGCGGGGCCAGGTTGAAGCCAGGAGCCAGTAGCTCCACCCAGGTCTCGCATGTGGGTGGCAGGGATCCAAGAACTTGAGCTATCAGGTGCTACCTCCCAGGGTGTGCATTAGTGGGAAACTGGAATCAGAAGTGGAGCCGAGATGAGAACCCAGGCACTCCGGTGTGAGATGGGGGTGCTCCCCTCTCGTGCAACATCAGAAGGACCCTGTCCCCCCAGTAAAGGATGGATACAGTAGTACGATTGGCCAGGCACCCATGTGACTCACACACTTCAGCAGAGCAAAGAAGTCCACAGTGAGCCTGAAACAGAGAAAGACAGCCCCACAGAAGGTGATGAAGTTAGCAGGGAGGCGGGGCGGGGGGTGTCTCTATTTCTTCATAAGGAATCATACCAGGCCCATGGCCCATCATTATACAGTAGAGCAGGCTTGGAAAGATTGAATGAGAGAGACTGACTTTCCTAACACGCATCCGCTTCTCCATCCATACGTGTGCCTCTATCCTTGTCCATCTCCACAGCTGTATCATCTCTCATGTTCTATCTCTTGATCTTAGTTCTGTTGATTTGCCCGATTTTGATTCATTTATTTTAATATGGATACTTTTTCCTCCTATCTTTTTTTTTTTTTTTTTTGACAGGCAGAGTGGACAGTGAGAGAGAGGGAGAGAGAGAAAGAACTTCCTTTGCCATTGGTTCACCCTCCAATGGCCGCCGCGCTGCGGCTGGTACACCACGCTGATCTGCTGGCAGGAGCCAGGTACTTATCCTGGTCTCCCACGGGGTGCAGGGCCCAAGCACTTGGGCCATCCTCCACTGCACTCCCTGGCCACAGCAGAGAGCTGGCCTGGAAGAGGGGCAACCAGGACTAGAACCCGGTGTGCCGGCGCTGCAAGGTGGAGGATTAGCCTAGTGAGCCGCTGTGCCGGCCCCTCCTATCTTAAACAATGAGCTCCCTAAAGATAAAGCCATCATTTCCTGCTGGTTGCATCTTATAATAGCACACAATAGGTCCTCAAGATGGAGAAGATACTGAGGAAAGACAGCACCAGTCAGACACACACACACACACACACACACACACACAGGCACTGCATGGGCAATGCGGAGGCACCATCTTATTGAATCTTGGTCACCCTCTGTCCTTGTCTGTCCCTGACTGGCCTGTTCTTTTTTAAATATTTATTTATTTGAAAGGCAGAGTGACAAAGATGGAGGGAGACACACACACACAGAGAAATATCTTCCATCTACTGGTTCACTTCCCAAGTGGCTGCAACAGTCAGAGTTGGTCCAGGCCAAAGCCAAGAGTCAGGAGCTCCAGCAAGGCCTCCCATATGGGTGGCAGGGTCCCAACTACATGGGCCCTCATCGGCTGCTTTCCAAGGCATATTAGAAAGGAGCTGGATGAGAAGCAGAGCCAGCATTTCTATATGTGATACTAGCATTGCAAGTAGAGGCTTAATCCCCTGCACCACAATTCCAGCCTTTGGCCTATTATTTTTAATGCCTGATATTCGCAAGTGTGTTCCACCTCTGACCTTTGTACTGACTGTTCCTCTGCCTGGAACACTCTTGCCACGATCCCCCAGTTCTCCCATGATTGGTTTTCTCTGTTCTTCCTTAAATTTAAAAATCACCTCCACAAAAGCTCCACCCAGACTGCCTTGCTCAGGGAACCCAATCCAGTCCTCTCACAAAGTTGCTCTCTTTTCCAGGATCTGCCTTCATTCTCTTCATAACACCTATCAACATCTGAAATCACCTGGCTGATTCACTTGCTTATTTACTCATTTACTGTCTGTGTTCCCCAGTCCTACCCCTAATGGAATGTAAGCCTCATGAGGGCAAGGGTTCCCCTATCTGGCTTGAAACTGTAAGTGCAGCTTAGGATGGGGACTGATATGCAGTGTGTGCCCAGTATCATTCAATGAGAGAAGAACCTTGAGGGGAGGGTGCCAGAGCCGAGAAACTGGAGTTCATGGAGGTGGAGTGACGCATCTCCTGTCAGTAGCTAGTGACCGGCAGATCTGAGACACAAAACTCTCCTCGAAGCGTGCGGATGGAAACACTGTGCCTCTGCTTTGATCAGACCTTCTGAGACGTCTCTTGTACCCTTGTCTATTTTGAAGCTGTAGATAAATAGGGATGTGAGTCTCTAATTTCAGAAAGTGTTATTCTCTAGAATAATAGTACCCATGTCAGCTCCCATGTATGCTAAGTTATTTGTATGCACACAATCCCCACAACAACCCTAGTAGCAGCACAATCTAGTCTCCATTTTACACACAAGGAAGATAAAACTCAGGAAGATGAAGTGGCTCACCTAAGAGGCCAGTGGTATCATGACAAGAATCAGAGGAAACCAACGTGGTAACTTGAGAAGGGGTTGATAAAAAGACTCAGGGAACCAAGATTCAAACTCACGTCTTTTTGCTGTCCAGGTCTGTGCTAGGCAGAGAATTTTCTAAGAGGCAGGCCAGAGCTGGGTACCAAGGATGCGAAGACCTGTTCTCTGACCTCAGTAAGCTCATGAGCCAGAAAAGGAAGACCTAATTTGATCAAGAAAGGTACCAAGGCAGGGGGGCAGGATGGGTTGGGCAAAGAGAGCAGCAAAATCCTGGAGTCCTGCAATCCTGAATGGGGGTGAGTATAATGAGATTGACCTCCAGGTTCTTCCCTGTTGAAGCAGAGCTCGAGAAAGAGTGGGCCATGGAGACATTCCATCCAACAGTGCATCCAGCGGGAGAGAGCTGGCCCAGGCACGGGGCTGGAGAAGTGTACGGATGTCTGGAACACAGCAGGAGAGAAAAGGAGGCCTGCTGGGGACAGCATGGTAATGAGAATGCTCCCTGCACCCAGTGGCTTACTTCTCCTCCCAGCTAGAGCCTGCCACTCTGACTCACAGCCCTCGGTGGCAGGAAACCCACTGCATCCCAGTTTGTCTGGGGCACTTGGTTTTGGTTTCATTTTCTGGTATTGAATACAATCACACTGTCTATTGAACTTAGGGAGTTCTGTGAACTTCTCAAAGTTTCTTGCAGAATGAAAAAGAAGCAATCCTGTGATACCGTGATCACCTCCGTGAATGTGCTGGAGCTGACCACGGGGATAGGGCTATGACGTCAGTCATTCAGCCCCAAAGCTGAAGAAAAGCCATGCCAGCCCTCCCAGGGGAAACAGAGGCAGCTTCATGTGGGCTGCTTGGGGAGCACTCAATGAGAAGAGCTCTTGGATGGAAAGGAAACGGTGGAGATGACGGAGCAGCTTCCTGGAGCTGAGGCAGGGCCATGGCTGGGAGCGGGCCGCCTGGCAGAGGAGAGCAGTCAAGCAGTGCAGGCCCAGCTACTCCGGGAGGAGAGAGACCCCGAGAGAATGCATTCCCCTTGCTCACTTCCCTCCCATTCCCTGCTTCTCCTGCTGAAGCCTTCCATAGGCCGGACCCGACTGGAAGCCCGAAGTCAAAGGAGCTCCTTGGTGTGGTCCATGCAGCCAGCCCGCTGGGGTGCGGGGAGAATACAGAGGGGAGGAGGCGACTTGGAGGGGCAGGGAGGCTCACCAGCCCCATAGCTAGAGGTGACTGACAACAGCTGTACAAAGAGTGGTGATTTGGGTAGATCACTACCATGGACTTCTCAGGACACACCTGGTCCTTCGCAGCCACTCCACGAATGAGCTCATCTGGTCCTCACAGCAAACCTGTAAGGCAGGTACTCTCTTGGTCCCATTTTACAGACTAGGGAACCAGGGATCACGGAGGTCAAATCCTAGCTGGCAAAGGGGAGATCATGACCTCAACCCCAGGAGGCTGTATTGTAAAGCTAGTTCTAACTTTCTACCAGACCACCCCACCTTACTCTGAATGATGACTAATGGGGTGGATCTTAAACCATTGCTAAAATGGAGGGAGTAACTGAGGTATGGACTCGGTGGGAGACTGGATGAAACATTTCCACAAGCATTGCGTGGCATAAATAAAATCAAACAAACAAGCTCCATTTAAAAGATGTTAAAGTATAGCCCAAGGCTGGCAGGGGGGTAGAGAGAGAGAGAGAGCCAGTAGCATAGAATGCAGGCCAAATGTCTAATTATAGCTGATAAGGTTCCTCATGATCTGTGCCCTGCCCGACTCATCTTTCCCCCATGCCCCGCGGGGCACCGTGTCCCAGCCAAACTAAACTTTACTGAGTTCTCTAAATAGCCCTCTGCTCTTGGCCCGTGCCGCCACGTCTGCCTGGATCACTTTACCCCGCCTTCTCATCCCTCATCTCAACTCCTGTTTATCTACCGGGTCCTTGTTTTGGCCTTCCTTCCATCTTCTCTCTCTCTCTCTCTCTCTCTCTCTCTCTCTTGCCATCCGCTAACAGGCATCTACCAGGCAGCTGGTACGTGCGGAACAGCGGGAGGAGTTGCTGACATAGGCCAGCACTGGTGCCATTTCATGAGGTTTCCAGGAGGAACCTGCGCCTCCATGTCCAAGTGTAGTCTGAAGGTTTCTCCTGTGAGTTTTCACAGCAGCCTGGGTGTATCCTGCTGTAGTCTGTGTGCCTGTGCACTCTAGCACCCTGGTTATTTGCCTGTCAGTCTATTAGACCTCAAACTCCATGAAGATGGGTCTGTGTCTCTCTCAGTGGGTATTAGTTTCCTATTCTAATTATAGCACAACTTAATGGCTCAAAGAAACACAAATGAATAATCTTACAGCTCCGGTGCCAGGAAGTCTGGCACAGACCTCACTGGGCTCAAATCAAGGTGTGGGGAATTTGCATTCCTTTCTGGAAGCTGCCGGGAAGGATCTGCTTTCTTGCCTTTTCCAACTAGAGACTGCCAGCATTCCTTGGCTCCTGGCCCCTTCCCTCATCTTCGAAGCCATGAAAGGCTGAGAGTCTTTCCAACATTGCCTCACTCTGACACTGTCTCTTTTGCCTCCCTTTTCCACATTGTAAGGCCCCTTGTGATAATTTGGGCTCAACTAGATAAACCAGCATAATAACCCTATCTTAAAGTCAGCTTTTAGCTATGAATGGCATATTGAGGTTTCAGGGACTAGGACATAGGCAATCTTTGGAGGTCCATTCTTCTTCTTTTTTTTTTTTAAGATTCATTTATCTATTTGAAAGGCAGAGCCACAGAAAAGCTAAGGCAGAGAGAGAGAGAGGCAGACAGACAGACCGACAGAGGTTTTCCATCCCCTGGTTTACTCCCCAAATGGCTGCAGCAGCTGGAGCTGCACCAATCTGAAGCCAGGAGCTTCCTCTGTATCTCCCACACAGGTGCAGGGGCCTAAGGACTTGGGCCATCTTCCATTGCTTTCCCAGGCCATAGCAGAGAGCTGTATTGGAAGAGGAGCAGCTGGTACTGGAACCGGTGCCCATAGGAATGCCAACCCTGCAGGAGGTTGCTTTACCTGCTATGCCATGGGGCTGGCCCCTCCATTATTCTTTATAATCTGAATATCCCCCAAATGCCAGTCTAAGGAACAAACTGAAGGCCCAACTATATAGGAGGTATGTATATATGTGGAACATGCAGAATCTCTGTGAGGCTTATGTCCACACATGTAACACATGGAAGTATGCTGGTTTTTGCCTGAGTGTCTGTGTGTGTGTGTGTGTGTGAGAGAGAGAGAGAGAGAGAGAGAGAGATTTGGATGGAATATGCCTGATCTAACTAGCTGTGATTAGTCACCTGTGTGTGCGTATGTGTGTGTTGGGAGGTGGGAGGACTACCTGAGGGGGAAATATGGATAAGAACTAGGAAACTCACTACTATTTTTCCAATAATTCAAGTTGTGAATATTTGGTTTATCCATCACATAAATAATTTTGCTTTAGAGACTTGGATTTCCATGCTCTACATTCACTTCTGTTAGTGGCTGTACTCTGAGCCAAGGCAATACCCTGCCTGGGCCACACTGCTCCTTCAGAAAGGCCCATCTGAGTTGGTGTGCATCTCAGACGCCTTTGGTACCGCCTCAATCGAAGCACAGTTTCCTGTCTTTCCTGGCAGAGTGACAGTGCCTGACATGGATGCCTGTTCAGATCTCCAGCCCATGCTTTGCCTGATTTCACAAATGCAAGAACAGCAGAGGCTGGCAGGCCCTCTAGGACCATCCAGCCTACACTCACAGCTCACAGATGAGAGCAGCCGCAGGGACCCCTCCTGCAATGAAGATCTTCCTGGAGCAGCTGTAGGCTTCCGGAGAGCAGGACTCTGCCCACAGTGCTCCTCCAACATCGAGACTCTCCGCTGTCCAAGTCTTCATGTTGATGAGAGTTAAAAGCCAGAGACAGTGCTTTTAGACTCAGGCCGGCACCGCGGCTCACTAGGCTAATCCTCCGCCTTGCGGCGCCGGCACACCGGGTTCTAGTCCCGGTTGGGGCGCCGGATTCTGTCCCGGTTGCCCCTCTTCCAGGCAAGCTCTCTGCTGTGGCCAGGGAGTGCAGTGGAGGATGGCCCGAGTGCTTGGGCCCTGCACCCCATGGGAGACCAGGAAAAGCACCTGGCTCCTGCCATCGGATCAGCGCGGTGCGCCGGCCGTGGCGGCCATTGGAGGGTGAACCAACGGCAAAGGAAGACCTTTCTCTCTGTCTCTCTCTCTCTCTCTCACTATCCACTCTGCCTGTCAAAAAAAAAAAAAAAAAAAGCTTCTACTCAGATTCTCTGTCAAATTTCTTATGTAGAGACTTGGGCTGGATAACTGGAAAGTCATGAGAAATTTTTTTTTTCAGCCTTAAAGCTTAGACCAAATCTATGGCCACTGGCTCAGTGATCCTTGGTGCTTTCCGGATCCTCTTGGTCGTGCTAAGTCAACATTTTCCACCCCTGTATTTATTCAGCAATTTTGTGAATAGTCTGTGCCCCTACTCACTTTGGAAGTGCTCACCATGCTGGATGTCAGGTACACGGCAGTGAACAAATAGACATGACCCCTGTCTTCACAAGCTGTATGAGGACCCTCCAGAAATCTCGCAGGAAAACGGGATTAGAAGATAGTGCACATGTCCCGTGAACATTTTGAAGTAGCCTTATATAAACATAGAACTTCCAGGTTACATACAGCCCAGTCAGTCCCAAAGCTCTTCCCATTTTAAATGAGGGGAGCTTCAGAGACAGACACTTGCACCAGACTGAGCGAGGGGTGAAGAGGGAGACAAGAGATTAAGAGATACGGAAAAGAGAGTTAGAGGCACACCAAGACCCAAAGGAATAAAGACGTGGAGAAAAATCTAGAAATTCCTCTGCCAGGAATTTCAGGAATGGAGAGATCATCTTGCTTTGAGCGATGTGGTCTCTGTGTCTCCCTGCCACACTCAGGAATAAGGAGGCCGAGATGGGATGGATGAACTGAACAGTCCATGAAAGCCTCCTTGGGAATACCACAGTCTCTCAAGAAGCCCGCAGACAGTGTTCAAGAGTGTGCTGGCCAACATTACCCAGGGGCTGCTCCGAGTGCCCCTTGTCCATGCAGCCCTCCCAACAACCCTGAACAGAACCCTCTATCCCTGTAACGGAGGGGAAAATCCCACTTCATCCCCCACACGCTCCTGGTCTTCTTAGTGTGGGTGTACGAATCAAGCTGCGAAGGGGTAGCAGGTGTTCTGGAAGCGGTCGTGTCCTTCCACAATAAGGCTGAGAGCATGCACCACTCACCTGTCCTCATTTATTTAATACTTGGTGAGCACCAGTGCGCCAGGCACTGTGACTGCCTGCATGCCAGCATCCCTGGTCTTGACCCAGGGCCCCACATCATAGCTACTTACAACAAGTATGCAGATCCCTATCGTATGGAAAAGGTAACTCATGCCCTGGATGATGGCTTCCTGGGCCTTACTTTTGGCTCTCTCTTCCACCTCACCCCACCTCAGCTCTAGACATGCCTGAAACTGACTCTGACTTGGAGTCTTAGAGACTTGCTGGTCCTCTGGCTGGAGTAGGGCCTGGGAAGTCCCCTAAAGCCATCTTCCTCCCCGGAATTGTGAGCTCTTATAAGACAAGGATACTTACTGCTTAACCCACCCTTGCCTCCTGAGCACCTAGCTCCAATCCCTGGCCCACAGTAGCTTCCCTGAAAGTGAGTTGAATAAATGAGCAAGGCTCTGGAGTTTAAGCCTCTAAGATCCTAGAATCCTAACCATTTCACTAAGCTCCTAGCAGATGGGGCCACTGTCCTTAATCTCCTCACCTCCTTGCCACCCTATTCCTGGGTAACACGTGGTCCAGTGGCCCGTGCTGTGGTGCAACGGGTTAACGTCCTGGCCTGAAGCGCCAGCATCCCACATGGACGCTGGTTCGAATCCCAGCTGCTCCACTTCCCATCCAGCTCTCTGCTATGACCTGGGAAAGCAGTAGAAGATGGCCCAAGTCTTTGGGCCCCTGCACCCGCGTGGGAGACCCAGAAGAAGCCCCTGGCTCATGGATCCTGGCTTAGGATTGACACAGCTAAAGCCGTTGCAGCCATCTGGGAAGTGAACCAGCAGATGGAAGACCCCTCTCTCTGTCTTTACCTCTCTCTATAACTCTGTATTTCAAATAAATAAAATAAATCTTAAAAAAAAAAAAAAAAGAATAACCTGGGGAGTGTGAGGAATGCTGATGCCTGCGACTCACCCTGGACTCCCAGAATTAGAAGGCCAGCGGGAGGTCCGGGAACAGGCATTTAAAAAAAAAAAAAAATTGGAGCCGGCGCCGCGGCTCACTAGGCTAATCCTCCGCCTAGCGGCGCCGGCACACCGGGTTCTAGTCCCGGTCGGGGCGCCGGATTCTGTCCCGGTTGCCCCTCTTCCAGGCCAGCCCTCTGCTGTGGCCAGGGAGTGCAGTGGAGGATGGCCCAGGTGCTTGGGCCCTGCACCCCATGGGAGACCAGGAAAAGCACCTGGCTCCTGGCTCCTGCCATCGGATCAGCGCGGTGCGCCGGCCGCAGCGCGCCGACCGCGGCGGCCATTGGAGGGTGAACCAACGGCAAAAAGGAAGACCTTTCTCTCTGTCTCTCTCTCACTGTCCACTCTGCCTGTCAAAAAAAAAAAAAAAAAAAAAAAAAAAATTGGTCCAGCAGGTGAAACCGGGATCTGTCTTGGGGCATGCTGGGATTTCTTCACAGGGGACAGGAGCCAGGTCAAAGCAGGACCAGGCTGGAGGGAGGAAAGACCCTGAGCCACAGTGGCCAATTCGATTCCTTCTGTCACTAGGGACATGACATGGGACATTTAGGATTGGAGTGGAGGACGAAGGTACTCAGTAACAAGACGTTGCAGACAATGCCCGCTACCTGAAGTGAGGTGAGACCCCAGGTGGTGTCCTTGTTACTCTGAAAGTGGAACTCTGAAGAGGGCCCAGTTTGCAGCACCTGGCCCACTGCTTTCAGAGTCTGTCATCCCTAAACACAGCTCACAGCTCTGTCCTTGGACTTTCCCCCAGTGCTGGAAGCCACATTGTTACCCTCACCACCACAAGTACATCCCAGAGTGGATGTCCCCTGAGAAGGGCTCAGTGACACCTGCTGTCCCTGTCCCCTCCCCTCTCACAGGCCAGACTGCACTGGGGAGAAGGCAGACAACAGTAGAAATGACTCAGATCCTGTCCTCTGGGGACTCACAGTCCAGATAGCAGCATGGACTGGGACAAAGGTTGTGACGGGGACAACAACACAGTGTGAAAACGGGTGCACCTGCCTCACCAACACAAGACGGAAACAAGAGGCTCTATACAGAGGAATTCAGGAGGGTTTCACGTAGAGGCTGGTGTCTGAATCAGGCCTTTGAGGGCAGATTTTTGCCAGTGAGGGCCAAAGTAGGGGCAGAAAAGCACCCCATGTTGAGAAGGCAGCATGAAGCATGAAAGGGCCTGGTATGTATTTGGGAGAGTAGCCAGCCATGTGGATGGTCACACGGTGTGGGAATTGAGTATCAGAATCAGCCTGGAACGGTCTCAGGAGGGTCCTGAGTACCAAGCCACAGGCTTTGGGCTAGCCTGTGTGGACTGTGGGGTGAGAGGGACATAGATAATTTCTAAGCAAGGAGGTGATGCTTCCCAGGATCAGAACACTCTCGAGGCATGGGAGGAAAGTCTTTAAACAGAGCGGCAGGAAGTGAGATTTGCAGGGAGGCCTGCCAGGGACCGTAATACTGGTATAGAGGTAAAGGACTAGAGAAAGGCCCAAAGTGGACGAAGTCACAAGATAGCGGACAGGTGCAGTGGATGGGACACAAGACCAGATCACATAAAAGCAGGGAGTTTGGGGGCTCCAGGCCCCTGCAACGGGCTTTGATGGATGCTGGTGCCCACCACCCAGATGGGGAATTGAGGGAGAGGAGAGATGTGACAGGAAAAGGGGGTGGGGGAGGGGTCAGCCGAGGGGGCAAGATCACAAATCCCTTTTTGGAGAGGATGGGTGTGAGTTTTCTGTAGCATGTTAGGTGAGAGGCTAAGGGGCAGGTCTGGAACTTCAGACAAGGGTGGGTAAGCAGGTGACTCTGTGTTCCTGGAGCTGTGGGCTCTGGTGCTCTCAGGGTGGGTGCAGGGGGAGGTTATACAGAAGCAAGGAGGCAGGGGTGCATTCAGAGAATGGGACAAACAAACAACATGCCAGCCTTTTGAGCTGGTTTCTCCCACGGACTGGGATTGCTATCATTGGAAAAAGTCTCCTGTTTTTAAGCTAAATATGCAAACATCAAGATTAGGTTTACTCCTTTAGTGGAATTCAAAGGTATCTTAGGGATACTAGGATGAGAGGAACAAGCAATCGAGCCTCAGTTTCTCCCAGAACTCAGATTGCTATTATTTAAAAAAAAATTATCCAATCTTCAAGCTAAAGTCGCCAACATCAAAATGAGGCTTATACTTCTCACTGTAATAGGAATGGTTACAACAAACCATTACCTCTCCCATAATTCAAGATTTTGCTAGAATGTGGTAGCCTTTGATTTTCTTAATCCTTATTTCCTTAAAATGCACCAAATTTCAGTCTGTCATTGGGAGCAGAAAGATCCCGGCCTGAAATGAAAGCTCTCTTGTCAAATCAGCCTCGTCCTCCGCTGAGTCTTAGAAGCACCTGCTGTCAGAGGCTCCGCCCACAAGACCGGCAGATCTCCCCACCTCAGCCGATTACTGTGGTTCCTCCAGCTGACGCAAGGAAGGTTTCAAGATTTTCAAACTTCCTTCTGGCGTGATACACAAGAAGACAAGACAACATGGCCTCTCTAGGAACCAAGACTCCCATGCGCCCAGGAGAAAATGTTGATGGCACAAGTTAGCCCGAAGCAAACCCACCATCAGCGTTTTTATAAACACCAGAGAAAGAAGAAGAAACAAAAGCTGTTGAAATGTGAAAATAATTAGATTTTCCCAGGGAATGAGCATGGTCCACACTGCACGGAGAGAAGTGCCAACACTGGGGAGGCTGTGGAGCTGCAAAGTCCTTGTCTATTTCTACAGAAAGAAACCTAGCCGGAGGGAACCTGTCACCGAGCCTGCACACCACAGAACCCAGTTCGAGGGGCTGGGGAAGGAGGTGTGGTCGGCCTTTAAATTCAGAGTGGGAAACAGAGTGGCAATCCCGAGGTCCCCTGTGACTGCTGAAGCCAGCTGGCTCCCGCTCTAGGTCACCATCTCCCCAGCCACCACGGCCCCGGGGCATCCCTCGCAGTGGCCACCTCTTCAGAAAAGCATTTGCTTTGGGTTACCAGTTCTGCGAGGAAGTCTTAGGGTCTGTTGGTTTCTAAAAGAAAGCAAAAAAAAAAAAAAAAAAAAATCAGAACACCTGACTTCCCTCTTCTTGTCAGACCCAACTTTCCACAGCAGCCTTGGTGCACACAGAAACCGCGGGGAACTCAGCGAGGCGCGGCCAGGGCCATGGCCACGGTCACGGCCGGTCCAGGAAGGCCCGGGAGGAAACTCCCTCAGCCCCAGTACACTTGGGAGGGGAGCTCCCTGGGCCTCTTCCCACCCGGGCTGCGGGTAAATTTGCCTGTGAAAGTTCACTGCTGAGCTGCTGGCCCAGGGAGTTTTCTCTAGGCTCACACCTTGGGTTTCTGGGAGAGTGGGGTTCTATTTCCAGAGAAGTCTGTCCCCTGCTCACCATACACGAGCAGCAGAAAACCCCAGGCACCAAGCCGTGGTGCTCACACTTGATGAACAGCACCGTAACGGTCCCTGCCTCCCAACTGCATGCAGTTTCTACTCTATTTTTTTTTTTTTAGTCTTTATTTTTTAATTTATTTGAAATACTGAGAGACGGAGATCTTCCATCTACTGGTTCACTGCCCAAATGCCCACCAGCAGAGCCAGGGCTGGGCCAGGCCAACAGGAACTCTACCTGGGTCTCCCACATGGGAGGCAAGGACCCAAGTAACTGAGCCATCACCTGCTGCTGCCCAGGGTGCAGGGTGCACATCAACAGGAAGCTGGAATGGAACAGGGAGCTGAGAGTCAAATCCAGGCACTGGATGCAGCACCCCGTGGTGTCTTAACCACTGTGCCAAATGCACCCATCCCCCCATTTTTTCTAAAGGAGAACTCCAGGGAAGGAGCCTAATTCATTGAACATTGACTGAGTACTACTAATGCCAACTATGCTAAGCCACTGAAATGTATCAGCTTCAGTAATCCTCCAACAATTCCATAGGATACAGATCCTTATCCCTTCATATGACAGGTGAGGAAGCTGAGGTTGGGAAGATGTTCATGAAGGGCCCAACATCACACAGCCAGCAAATGGTGGGACTAGGAGGCAAACCTGGATCTTCTTCTACCTTTATTTCTCTTCACCACTGAGCTCCTCTGTTTCCCAACTCAAGATTCACGCCTGCGGTGCTAACTGATTCAAGAATACTGAAAATGAAATTTCATGAATTGGGTTCATTATGAGCTGTGCAGCAAGGACAACACATAAGAATCATAGTGAGATGCTAGCAGCTATTGAGCCCGGGCTATGCCAGGCTGACCACTTCACATACACTGTGTCAGCCATCCCACAGAAGCAGCCTCTGAAACAGGTGTCCCCACTTTACAGATGAGGTAACTGGGTGACAGAGGAGGTGAGGATCACCCTACCAGTAAGTGTCAGCTAGATTCTAGCTGTGACTCAAAGACAGGTTTTTGGGTAAAGTCTCAGAGTCTGGGTGGTCCCAGCAAATTGTCCCCAAAGGCAGGATATGTCCTTTTTAGCCCTAAAATAATTAAGTGTATAATTGTGTGTTAAATCAGGTGCTCTCTTAACAAATTTCTGATATGGGGAAGAACCAAAGTCATAAATGAAAGTGTAAGAGTGAGGGGCCAGCGTTGTGGCGTAGTGGGCTATGCCTCTCCCTGTGGCATTGATATCCCATATGGGCGCGGTTTGAGTCCTCTTCCAATCCAGCTCTCTGCTATGGACTGGAAAAGCAGTAGAATAGGGCCCAAGTGCTTGAGTCCCTGATCCTGTGTGGCAGACCTGGAAGAATCTCCTGGCTCCTGGCTTCAGATCAGCTCAGCTCTGGCCTTTGCGGCCATTTGGGGAATGAACCAGCAGATGGAAGACCTTTCTCTCTGGCTCTCCCTCTCTCTGTGACTCTGCTTCTCAAGTAAATAAATAAATCTTTTTTTTTAAAAGTTAAGTATAAGAGTAAAAAAATACAACAGCTGAACATAAAATGAATGCATCTCTATCTCTTGTCTCCTTTCTTCCCTGTGCTGTGATTGAAGGGGATTCTCAGTGAATTTCATCAAAGGATAACATCAGTCCAGTAGAGTTTGAAGCCACCCAACCACCCAACTGTGATATGTTGCCATTCTTTAGTATTAATCTAAAGCAGCTATTGTGTTTTGACGGTATACTTGGGACAGGGAGGCGACCATCCTATTTTTCTGAGAAGGAAATCCTGCCTCAAAGAGGTGAAGTGATTTGTCCAAGCTGACACAGTCATTTGGTGAGATTCCAGGGACAAACACTGAGGGCTGTTGACATTTTCCACGGTTATTTCAAGGGCTCTACCATAACTCCACCCTTCATCCTGATTTCTTTATTTCTCTACTTCTTTCTCTCACTTACTGTTATTAGTTTCTTACTGATGCTGTAACAAAAGTACTGCAAGCTTGGTGGCTTACAACAGTATATATTTGTCCACCAGTGGTTCTAGAGCCCCACATCAGAGCACCGGGGAGAAATCCAGGTGCTGGCAGAGCCACAGACCCTGCAGGGGCTCCCGCCAGACTCCACTTCCTCACCTTTTCCAGCATCTAGTGCTGAGTTCCTCGTGTTCCCTGTCTATGGCCCCTTTCACCATCTTCACATCCAACGACACAGCCTCTTCTCTCTCTCTGATTCTGCTCCCTGATTCCTCCTTCTTCAACACAAGGCTTTCTTTTCTTCTGTAACAGTCAGGACCCCCCCCACCTCCATCCACCCGCAGCCTTCTCTCTCATCTGTGCCAAATCTCCCTCCACCTCTCTGTTATAAGGACACTCGTGGCTGCATTTAGGGTCCCTCTGCATGACGCATAACAATATCCTCAGCTCAAGACCCTAAACCTTATCACATCCTCTTCCGTGTAAGGCAATATTCAGATTCCAGGGATAAGGACTTATTAACTTTAGGGGAGACTTTCTAGTCTACCATATTTTCTTTCTGAAAATTGCACTTTACATTATTTCTCCAAAAGTTGAAATAGGATTGAGTTTGATCACATGCCCTCCCTTGCCTGGTCTCCTTGGTGACCATGAACACTACACATTTGCTTAATTCTTTCCAGTTATCCAACTTTGAGTGCTGCTGTCCCATTAGAGGGACTGGCCCCTGCTGCTCTTGCCCTTATGCAGTAGTTATGAGAGAACACAACACGGGCACTGCCAGACCAATGATAAAGTCCCAGGAATTAGACTCATGAGGAGGGAAAAGAAGTGATGGTAGGGAGTTGATAACTGATGAGGCAATGCATCCCAACCATATGAGATATGACCTGCTAATGCCAGGAACTGTCCACTGGGATGCCAAGCTATAAAAGACCACTGGAGAAGCTGGAATAGGTGGTGGTATATGTTTACAAAAAAAGGAAACTGAGGCTCCATCAGAGAGAGTGCACCACTTGCTCAGTTGTAGACTGAGAAAACTGAGGTCTAGGGCCCATTGCTGTGGTATGGTAGGTTAAGCCTCTGCCTGCAGTACTGGCACCCCATATGGGCACCAGTTCTCATCCCAGCTGCTCCTCTTCCAATCCGACTCTCTGCTATGGCCTAGGAAAGCAGCAGAAGATGGCCCAAGAGCTTGGGCCCCTGAACCCACATGGTAGACCCAGAAGAAGCTCCTGGCTTCAGATGGGCTCAGCTCCAGCTGTTGTGACCATTTGGGGAGCGAACCTGCAGATGGATGACTTTTCTCTCTGTCTCTCCCTCTCTCTGTAACTCTGCCTCTCAAGTAAATAAATAAAATCTTAAAAAAAGAAAAAAGCTGAAATCAAACCTTAGGACCTCTGACTGGCCTGCAGCCCTGGACTCCAGGCTCAGTAGTGGTGGCATCATCCTGGTTCCCAGGACATAGGGAAGGAGAAGGCCCCCATTGCACTCAGGTAGGGACAGAACTCTCCAACATGGTGGCCCACAGGCTGTGTCCAGCTTGCAGATATCTGCTTAGAGGAGCTCAATCAGTCTTAAAGAGAATCTGCAACCCATCTCTGCAGTCAAATATGAAACACACCCATCAGCGTACCAGGGGGTAGATGTTCGTTCCTGCCTTGTCACAAATCAGCTGGCCTCAGACCAAGTAGGCACTCTCCACCCACTTCCAGGCTTGGTCTCCAGACTTCCACAGCCACGTGACTTGAAGACTTCCGGAAAACAGTATCTCACAACGTGCAGGCACCCGTGTTGAGAAACAAAATCAAATATCCTCAGCGTAAAGGACACATTCTAAATAATGTCGATGTGCAGACTGAAAACAAAGCACAGCCCGATCGAAGCAGCTCTCCCGCAGGCGCCTCAGCATCGCTGGTGTGATGCTGTTTAGGGTCAGGAGAACTCTTGCCGGATGCCTGCCGTTAGTGGACAAAACACACTCACGCTCTTCCTTTGTCATGATCCTCAGAAAAATGCAGAGGGTCCAAGGATGATGCTAACGTCCTCCCAGGGCTGCTGAGGGGAGGAAATAAAATCAGGAGGGTAAGGCGCCTGGCACTTGGGGTCAAGGCAGCCATTTTTGTTGGATTTGAAAGAATTTGGAGGAACCAAAGGCTCCTGAAGTGTAAGGTGGAGGCATTGTCCTTGCCATGTTGTTATCACTACCCGTTTGCAGATGGGCCTGGGTGGGAGGTCCCAGGCCAGCAGAGGAAGCCATGAGGCCTGTGAGGGTGCTCCGGGAGCTAGCTCGCAGCCCAAGCAGTCCCCCGGTTTTGTCTAGCTGTAGAATTCTCTCTACTGCCTTCTCCAGCTCCAGAGACACATGAAAAAATAAAATAAAATGAAAAGCAAACCACAGCATTTTCTAACCTCACGTTGCTTTTGCCTTTCCTTCCCCCTCATAGTGTATTGGGGAAGGGCTGTCAGAGCCACAGCACTGCCAAGAAAACAGGGTGGTTTCCCTTGACCACCGGCCACCAGGGTAATGTGTGCCTCTTCCTAAGCTTCGGCGCAGAAGCCTGCAAATGATTTTTAAAAGTCACAAAATACTTCTCTCTAAGTAAGCCCCTTGTGCTTTCTGCTGTGGGAGTGGGAGGATGAGTTACTCCTTCCTCCCAAGTCCCTCAGGGCTCAGTTCCCCTCCATGGAGGAAGGGGTATTCTGAGGAATCACCCATGTCATATTTTCCATCAGAGCAGGAATGGTGAAGCTCCAGGTCTCTCCTTCAAACATCCACCCACCTCGGATTGCCCCATCTCCACTTTCCCTCGAGATGTTACCCGCATTTAGTCAGTGGCTGGGGTGGCGGCACTGGACGAATTTTGGAATCTAGGGATCTTGGCTGTGTGATTATAGACAAGTGTGGACAATTCCATATGGGACCAGGAAATTTATTTAGTACTTGTATGTCTGCCTCAGTTTCTTCACCTTGGCTGTAAATGGTCCATAAATCATGGAGCCATGGTGAATTAAATGAAAAAAAAAATGTGTTTAGCATAAGCACATAGTAGGGACTCAATAAACAGCCATTGTTACCAGGCAAATTCTCCACATAACTAATTAACACCAATCCATTGGAATTCGAAAGCAGATTTAATAAAGACACAGTTCACAGGGATGGGGCAGGGCTAAGGGAGCTAAGAGAGGTGCTGACCTGCAACAGTGCAGAACCACCACCACCCTGGGACCCAAAGGGACAAGAGGAGGGCAGGGTGTTGCTGGAGCCCAGTCAGGGGCAGAGCCCAGAGGAAGGCAAGAGGGAGGCTGTGGAGGAGCGTGGTCTCCGACAGACCCTGGAACCAAAGTAGAAGGAGGAAGGGGATATGTCAGACCCCACCCCCACCCTGTGTTTTCATCTCTGGCTGGTGACTGCCACTGGCCAAACCCAACAGGGAGACAGATGTCAAGGTAGACTGATTCTACCATAGGGCTCAGCCTCCCTAGGGCACCTAGTATGTCATCATACCTCACACACTACTCTAGTGTAATCCAAGTTTATTTGGTTCCCCCATTGGCTCTGTGAGCAATTCAAGGACAGGGGCTCTGTGTGTGTTCCTAATGCCTGACAAAATGTCTGACATGTAGTTGGCACTCAATAAATAATCAATGAATGGAGGAACGAATGAATGAGTGAATACATGAGTGACAGGAGGACTCAAAATGGGGTTTGGGAATCCGACCTTCCTCTAGGGTACGAAGAGCTGAGAAGTCAGCTCCAAAAACTCCAAGTTGCTCTGGAGCCAGGCAAGACCACCCAGCAGGACCTCTCCCCTGCAGGCCTCGGCTCAGGCAGGGGAGAGGAGCAGCCAGCCAGTTTCTATTCTAATTCTGTGATAGAAGAAGCAGCATCTCCACCCCTCACACTTCCTCCTCCCGCATCAGATGCCAGGACAATGATGGCATTTGTGTCAGAACCCCACCGGCTCCAGGGAAGAAGCACACTTCCCCCTGTCCAGCCAAGGTCACTGTCAAGACCTGTGAGGGAGGAGGGCTCTGACCAGAGAATCCAGGGCAGAGGGAGACACACGAGCTCTGCCACAGCCCACAGCTGCCCAGACTCGCTTCAGGGCTTCTAGGCCTCCCTGCTGTCTTCCATCCTCTCATTCACTCTCTTATGTGTTGCCTCCATCACCGTCAGTTCAGGGAATCAAGTGCAAAGTCCTAGGATGCCCTCACGCTCTGTCTGCCAGCGCCCCTCAGCCTCATCATCCCTGCTTTCACTCTGCTGCAGGCAAGCAGGCATCCGAGCTGTTGGGAGAAGCAAGCACCCTTGCTGTTTCCTTGTATGGAAGGCTCTTGTCTCATTTACCCTCATGGCTCTAAACTTCCTAGTTATTAGCACTTTCATTTACTACATGATTCATTTTTTGTATTTTAAAGCTTTTACTTTTAATTATGGAAAAATACTCCTACCATAAAACTTGCTGTTTCAAACCTGCTGACATATATGATTTAGTGGCATTAGAGGAATTCATTGTGCAACCATCACCACATCACCGCCATCCCTCCACAGGACTCTTTTCATCTTGCAAAACTGAAACTCTGCACCCATTGAACAATAACTCCCCACTTCCTCTTCCGCATGCCCAGTCCTGGCAACCACCATTCTGCTCTCTGCTTCTGTGAAGCTGACTACTCCAGATCCCTCATATGAGTGGAATCGAGCAGGATTTGCTCCTTTGGGCTGGACCTACTTAGGATGGTACCATCCAAGTACCTTGCGTGGTAGCATGTGCCGGAATCTCCTTCCTTTCACCTACTGAGTGATATTGCATTATCTGATTGCACTCCCTTTTGCTTATCCATTCATGTGCAATAGACACCTGACTTGCTTCTATCTCTTAGCTGTTGGGAAGGATGCTGCTAAGAACATGAGAAGACAAGCGTCTGTTAAGCCCCTGTCTTCATTTCTTGCAGGTACACATTCAGAAGTGGACCAGCTAGCTCAAAGGGAAGTCCCTGCTTTTTGAAAATTGCCATGGAGTTCTACACAGTGACTATACTACTTCACACACCCAGCAATTGCACAGGAGTTTCAATTTCTCTCCATCTTTGTCAACACTTGCTGCTTTATAATTTTTTCTTTTCTCATCTAAAAAATTATTTTTTGAAACATTGAGTTTCAGAGAAAATGGTAGGGAGAGAGGAGGGGGAGGGAAAGGGAGACAGTGGGAAATAGAGAGAGAACGCATTCTGGTTTACTCTCCCAGATGGCCACAATAGCCAGGGCTGGGGCAGGTTGAAGCCAGGAGCCTGGAACTATACCCAGGTCTGCTAATGGGTGGCAGGAGCCCAATTATTTGGATCCTCCTCAGCTTTTTTCCCAAGCACATTGGCAGGGAGCTGGATCAGAAGCAGGGCAACCAGCTTATATGGGATGCTGGCATTGCAGGTGGCAACTTAACCTATGGTACCAGCAGCACCCGGCCGCTCTTTCCCTCCTTTTGAGAGCAGCATCCTAATGAGATAGTGTCTCATTGCGGTTTCTAACAGACAACTTCCATATACTTACTGTGATCCAGATCTCATCTGGACAACCATCAGGGTATGCAAATAAACTCCAGTCCCCGCCAACCAGGAAGAGAGGGCAGTGAAATAAACCTGACTTGTACCATGCATAGGACTAATTCCCTTATGGATATTCACTAATCCTCACTGTCTCCCTATGGTGAGGATAGTTATTCCATTTTTAGTGAGGTCACAAGGTTTGCCAAAGTTCAATGACTAGCCTCCTGGTTAGAGCTAATGTATGTGACAGAACTGAAAGCACATGGTCTTCTGACTTAAAAGTCTATGCTCTTTTCTCTATGACAGTTGTTCTCGAGTTTTTTTTTTTTTTCATTGAACTAAGCAGAAAAATATAAAAATAACTTTAAGGCACCCACAGAGTGCTGCCAACTTCTTATTTGGCAAAACAAGAACATTGGAAAGCAATTAATTCGCCATCTAATGTGACAATCCTTGCATGAAAAGAAATGTTAACCACATACCCTTTGGAAAAACTGACACACCATAAAGGAAAGTTTATTCAACTGAATAAACTGTGCTTTCTGAAAAGCTTACTCCACTGTCTGTATTTTTCCCATTTCTTCTCTCCTCAGGGTTGAGGATCGTGTCTCAAAGCATGTCCAGTGGTTGGCTTGCAGATGTCAATCAATTCAGCCTCAATGCTGGGGGCAATGCCAGGTCAAACAGGAGTCTGCCTTCAGAAACGAGGAATCTTGCTTCTTCGTGTGCAGGCATGCTCAGAGCAGGGAGAAGCTAGTGTCCTCACAGCGTGGCCCACTGCTCTGCAAGTGACAAGGGGGTGGAAGCTTCACCAAGCCCTCCGCCACTGCCACTTCCATGACCTTGCTGGAGCTTCTCTCCCCCTTTCAGCCCTAGCTCAGTTCCCACCTTTTATACAGAAGTAAAGACTTCTATACAGCAAAAGCCACCCAAAGCAAATGCAAGAGATGAGACAGGACTGGAGAAAATAGTTGCTAAGTATATAAAAACAAAGGGTTGCATTCAGTGTACACAAAAATTCAGTAAGAAAATTTAGTAAGAAAAAAAAGCAGAACAACTAGATGATTAATAGTCTACTATCTCTCTGCCCAAGTTTTGCCTGAATCTCTTGTGTTGTCCACAGTGCTGTAGTCTGTTCTTGCTCTGACCAGCTCAGGATTTGGGACCAGAATGCTTGGTTTTCACCCTAAATCTCCACTCACTAGCTTTCTAACTCATAGCAACTTATTTAACTTCTGTGAATTTTAATTTCTTCATAAATGAGAATGGGCATACAGACCTCACAGTTTTCGTATAAAATAAGTTTGTTACTGTCCTAGAAGTCATCAGTTCAGAAGACAGCCTGGTATTTGGGAAATGTTCAAGAGTCCATATTCCCATCATATGCAGGAAGCCCTTCAAGACTCAACTTTCTTCCTTCCCCTCTCAGGTATGGTGCTTCCATAAGATCCTGAGTATGCTTTTATCATAGAATTTACACATTTTAAATATGCAACATTTATATATTTTATTTAGAAAATACACACCATGCAAAGAAAATTTAGAAGAGAATGTCATTAATGGTCATGTTTTTTGTATTCACTCCAATTCCTATCATTTTGTTCTGTTTGATTCAGAATATTTCAAAAGAATTCAAGGATTTCATTAAGCTTTGGCCCCTTGTGAGCCAATCTGCAGTCCTATTCCCTTCTCTGCCTCCCCACATGGGGCCACTACTCTGACTCTATGTCTGCTATTGTCTTGCAAACATTGAGACTTTATCCATAAGCAAGGTGCAGTCATTTTGCATATAGTAAGACTTTCTATAAATGATATCATGCTATAAATATCCCTCAGCTTACTTCCTTACTCATCATTGTACCTTTGAGATTTATTCCTGTAGACATACGTTACTCAAGATTTTTATAGATATTCTTTATCAGGTTAGGAAGAGCCCTACTCTTCCTAGTTCACTGAGTCTCTCATGGATGGATGTGGCTTTCCTGCACATATTATGGTATAATTTTTGCTCCAGTATGTTAATAGGTAGGTTATAGTCTCTGACTTTTAAATGATAAGCTACACTTACATTCTTCATATTAGCCCTGTTTTCTTGTAAACCGTGTCCTTCTTATATACTGCCATATTTGAGTTGCTAATATTTTGTTTGACTTTTTTGTACTGTGCATGTCTGGTTTTGGTATTAGGATAATGAAGACCACATTAAATGAGTTGAGAATGTTCCCTTTTCTAACGTACCTATTTTGGTAAATAAGAATTTATTGGAACACAGCCATTCTTCCATTTACAGATCATCTGGGGTTGCTTTTGGGTTGCAATTGCAGAGTCAAGGAGTTGGGACAAAGATTTTATGAACAGCAAAGCCTAATATAGTTACTGTATCCCTTCATAGAAAAAGATGGCCAATTCAATCCCTGACCTCATTTCAAGTTCATTGACTACTTCCACTGTGTCACTTATCCCCTCTGCTGAAGTTTTTGTTTCTAGCATTGTGCTTTCCATTTTGAATGTTCCATTTTTCTCAATGGCTTCTATTTCTTTGATGGTAACCCCTACCTTTCCATTTGTTTCCATGTTGTCTCTTAGTCTGTGGAGCTGGTTTAAGTCTTTGTCAGATTATTCCATCCTCTGGGTTAGCAAGGTATTGGTGTTAGCTGATGGTTTTTGCCTTTTGTAGAGCTTTTTCATGGCACTTCTTTTTTTGTATATTGTAATCAATACTGAATTCCTTCTTGGACATTTTGAATATTATCAGACCAAAGGTCCTGGGAAGATTCTCTGAAGAATATCAATTTTCTTTTGTTTTAAAGCAATCCACATAGTTAGGTTCAGACTGTAAATCTCAACCTACCTTCTGTGGTTTAGGTTTCAAAGCCTGGGCAGTGCTGTTAAGAGTCTGCCCCGTAAGTACACTGTCTGGTGGCCAATTTGGAACCTAGAAAGTGACCTACACTGGAGTTTCATTTCAGAGCCTTTGCTGTGTTGCTTTGGGTCAGTTCCTTGCATGTGAAGCCTGGGAGTGAGCCCAGAAACCTGATGATCTTCTCCCACCCTCTTTAAAGTTTTGACACTGGGCTCTGAGCTAGCACAGCACTCCTACCACCAGTGTGCATGTCCAGGCTCATGCCTGGCTCCTTGCATCTCTTCTTGGAGCCAAAAATTCATTAGGAGAAGGGAGACAGCAAATCCAAACACAACATTCTCATGAAATTACATTAAATTCTGCTCACTCCCTAACTGACCATGTGCAGTCACCTGCTCTGAGCCTCAATGTCCTCATTTGTACAGCAGTGGGGGTTGGTGTGCAGCAGACGGGAGGTCCTTGCTAAGCCTAACTCTTCTATGCGGCTGGAAAACTGCAAGCCACCTATGGCAAGAACTTGCTAGTAAAAGAGTAAACCATCAAACAAAGGCCCATTCTCCTAGGGAAAACCTGACCTCAGCAAGTTCAAGGTGTATCTTTTGAAATTATTGGCAACAGTCCCAAATTCAAGGTCAGACTGCAGGGAAAGTTTTTGAAAAAGCAGGGGTTTAAAACTGAGAAGAGGAAAATTAAGTTTCACACAACCAAGTCAGGACCTTCAGGCTAGCAGAGGAGTTTGCATGGACTTTAGAGTAACTCGGATTCAGGTTCTACTCCCCATCCCATCACCCAGCAACTGTGGGCATGCTGCTAAACTTACCAGAGCCAGTTTCTCCACCTGTTTAAAAACAGGCTAACCATTTTTCAGTAACTTGTGAGGTTTAAAGGAGATGGCATGTGACAGTGGCTATTTAGTACAGGTCCTTATGTATTTTCGAGTTAAAGAGAATCAGAGACTGCCAAGAATAGTGACTTAAGGCTAGCTGTTTCCAGATAAACACACCTATGAAAAATGTGCTCCAGGAGCATCCCGAATCCTAAAACTGGAAGTGGCCCTAGCAAGGATCAATGACAGAGTGATTGCTTTAAGACCACTGCTTGGATGCTGGCACTGATGGAGAGTTCAGTGCCTTCCAGAATTCACAAGAGGGGTGAGTCGAAGCAAATCACTGTAACTTCAAATGTTAACCCAATGCCTTTCCATCGATGAAGCCTTCTTACCCTCTCTACAATCTAAGCGTCACCAAACTATTTGCAGTTTTCCACCTACACCATTCAACATTCTTTCAGAGCTTTGTTCCACTTTCTCATTCCTCAGACTCTCCCCTTCCTTGCCTCTTTTTCACTTGGTGAAATTCACTCTCATCCTGGGAGGGGCAGCTCAGCCACCATCACACCTGGGAAGTCCTCAGTGTCTCCACCCCAAGTTGAGATGGGAACGTCTTTGCACCCCACGTGCCTTCTACAGAGCACCCCATGAGTGTGGATGATGTCATCTGTCCACACACTGGGCCCCTTCACTAGACTGGTTCCTCAAAAGCAGGAGCCCTGACTTGCATGCCTTTATATCCCCAGCTCCTGACGCAGGGTCTGACTCAACCAACATCAACTCTCCGAGGCACTGAGCTGCCTGGAGGGACAGAGCAGTCTGTGTGGAAGAGGCTGTGGCTAAGCTTCAGGGGAAAGATCTGTCCAGCAAGTGTGTCCGGCCATAATTAGAACCTGGGTCTGGTCTCCCGGGTGGGATGAAATAGAGAAGAAAGGCTTTCATTTCCAAAAATCTCTAGGAGCAGTTTTGGTTTCATGTCAGTTTGCTGCCTGCTAAATTCATGGACAAGTCTGTTGACAGCATCACGCCGGCCCTTACTTTTCTTCTTCCGTAAATGACAGCCAATAAGTGAGAATACTGCACTCATGAATAGAATAGTTTCTATTCTTTATTGTTGTTGTTGTTGCTTGAAACAGGTTTAATGCCAGTAAGTTGTAACCAAGTTATTCAATAACTTTGGAGAAAGAGAGATGATCCTCCTCCACTTCATGCCCTTGACATTGGGCCAGGAGCTTTCCACAGGTCAGTTCAAAATAATTCTTTGAGCTAAGAGATTGTTGTGTTTTCACGTATGTAGAAATTAAAGACCTGGAGGATCAATAGCTTCCGATCAGTCCTACATCTAGGAGGGACTGATTCGGGTCAAGTCCCAAAGTATGGTTTTTCACAGGCCTGTAACCCATGTGGCAGATGGTAAGTTACCTACCACATCTCCTTCTTTTCCTGAATGCTGGGATACAGAGCTCCCGTTCTCTGCTGAATATGTTGCCACCTAGAACCAAGACGGTTCCCAGCTCCTTACAGGACAAAGTTTGGTCAATGGTGTGTGATCAGAGGCGTGAGAGGGGACTCAAGAAAGACTCACCCAAGGAACAGAGTGAGTGTCCTTTCATTTCCTCTGATTTCTGCTGATGCTGAACTAGAACCAGATGTGATCCACGATTTTTAGAAGCCACTCCTGACCTTGAAGGGACCTTGAAGATGGGAGCCGTGTGCTAGGGAGGAGGGCCCCTGACAACTGTGGAGCTTCCACCAACACTGGATCTTCAGAAATCTGTTACATGATAAGGCTTTGAAAGGCTTGTGAAAAACAGATTTTTTTAAAAGGTAAGTTTGGGGCTGGCTCTGTGGTGTAGCAGGTAAAACCTCCACTGCAATGCCGGCATCCCATATGGGCTCTGAGTCCTGGCTGTTCCACTTCCAATACAGCTCTCTGCTATGGCCTGGGAAAGTAGCAGAAGATGGCCCAAGTCCTTGGGCCCTTGCACCCACGTGGGAAGACTCGAAGGAAGCTCTTGGCTCTTGGCTTTGGATGGGCGCAGCTCTGACCACTGTGGCCAACTGGGGAGTAAACCAGCGGATGGGAGACCTCTCTCACTTTCTCTCTCTGCCTCTCCTTCTCTCTCTGTATAACTCTGATTTTCAAATAAATAAATCTTTTTTTTTTAAAAAGAGTAAGTTTGGGCCAGCGCCACGGCTCACTAGGCTAATCCTACGCCTAGCGGCGCCGGCACACCAGGTTCTAGTCCCGGTCGGGGCGCCGGATTCTGTCCCGGTTGCCCCTCTTCCAGGCCAGCTCTCTGCTGTGGCCAGGGAGTGCAGTGGAGGATGGCCCAGGTGCTTGGGCCCTGCACCTCATGGGAGACCAGGAGAAGCACCTGGCTCCTGGCTCCTGCCATCGGCTCAGCGCGGTGCGCCGGCCGCAGCGTGCCAGCCGCGGTGGCCATTGGAGGGTGAACCAACGGCAAAGGAAGACCTTTCTCTCTGTCTCTCTCTCTCACTGTCCACTCGGCCTGTCAAAAAAAAAAAAAAAGAGTAAGTTTGTTTGGATGCAAAAAAAACTTAAAATCTAAGCGTAGCTTTTTGGTAATATATATTTTCCGTTAACTGGTTGAAGACTAGCTCACATAATAGCAAGGATCCTTATGTGTTTAAGCCACTGTTAGGAGTCTGATAAAACATCGATTAGGTCTTTGCTCAATCAGATTCCTTGTGGGACCCCAGACAAGCTATTCAAGCTAGGTTTCAGGTTTTCACCTGGAAAACAAGTAGATTGAATTAGTGCATCATTTTTCCAACCTTCTTTCTAATGCTCACATACAAAGTGTGATGATTGCACAGTCATCACTGTTAGATCAAAAGAAGACTACAGAAGACCAGAGTCCTTTGGTCAAGGACTTTCACAGTAGTTAGAAAGACAACCAGACCATTCATTAATTTGTTCATTTGTTTGTTCTTTCATTCATTCATTCTGGGTAGTGGATGCTATGGAGTGTCACCACATACCCACTTAAGGCCATTCCCCTAATCGCCAGCAGTGTTGGCAGAAAATAGCTCACAGCTGGTTTCTCTCCAAGAATTACCTTCAGCTGAAGGGTGCTGCCCAAGCCAAGCTATGCCTGCTTTCTAGAGCCAGCCTGTATCCACCAAAGCACTGGTGTGAAAGGTCCAAGAGCCTGGTCCCCTTGCCTCCATTTGCAACCACTGGAAAGGACCATCCAAACTACAGTGCCTCTGGCAATTGATTCTCAGTTTAACTTCCCCCTGCACCCCACCCTGCTTCACTTGCACCATCAGAGGTAGTGTTTCCCCAAGCACTTGCAGATAAACTCTCTGCATGCAAAGATCTGCCCCAGAGCCTATCTCACAGGGCATGCAACCCAAGACATTTGGCACCAGGAGTGGCTCTACTTTGGGATTTTGGAAATGGCTCACTTGCCAGCTGGCTAGTAATTAGGATTCTACCTCTGAGATAGGGAGAGTACTGATGGCACCTGGTATATCGCAGTGCCACAATTATGGGAGTTCTTACTCTTGGGGAGTTGGGATTGAATTGTAGTGAAAGGCAAGGCACCCATAGGTGCAAGATGTCAGATACTCAAGATATATGAAGAATATAATTTGTAAAAACTTTATTTGAGAGGAAGATATGAAGAGAAATATTGAGACAGAGAGACAAAAAGAGATTTTTCATCCACTGGTTCATATCCCAAATGTCCATAACATCCAGGGCTGGGCCAGGCCAAAGCCAGGAGTCCAGAACTCCATCCAGGTCTCTTACACGGGTGGCAGGAACCCAAGTACTTGATCCATCACCTGATGCTTCCCAGTGTGCACATTAACAGGAAGCTGCATCAGAAATAGAGCTGAGAGTCAGATCCAGGCACTCTGATATGGGATGCAGGTGTCCCAACCGTTACAACACTTACTAAGACTACGGAATGACATGACTCCGCTGAACACTATCAAAGTATTACAGAAAGTCAGTGAAAAGCTCAAAGCCATTAATCTCTCTATTTAAGATAAACAGTGGGAGTTAGAGCCCTCCCTCTCAGCAGCATATGGAGAGGGTCTCATTTCCTGCAGCTTGTGGACAGAAGAAGCTGAGGACCAGGCCCAGGACCCAATGAAGCAGGATTGCAGAGAAGGTTCATTTTTTCACTCTAGTGTGACTAGGGTCAAGGCCCTGATGGGGGAGTGTGGGACCCCACAGTGCAGGGAAGGATATCTGGGTAGAAGCACTGAGAACCTCACAACCTTGATGTTCCAGTTCCACCTGTGGTCCCAGCCTACATAAATGGTCTGCAGGCTAACTCCTCTCCCTCACTGGCAGATAACTCAGAGGGCTCTGTGTGGCAAGGAAGAACACTTCTGCTTCCCCTCCAGGCCACTAGCCCCAAAACCAGGATCAAGTCAGCCCAGAATCTCACCTGGAACTCACGGGCTTCCAAGGAAGGAACCAGACTCTGAGGGACCTGCAGGCCCTGAGACCAACCTGCATGGGCAAAAACCAAGAGCAACAGATGGGCCCAGGTCCTGAGCCTGCAGAACAAGTGGATGAATGGATATCAGAGAGTTTATTACAGTAGACAGTTGGATAAGGAGAATTAGAATACTCTCCCCGACAAAGGATTTAGTACATGACAAAGACCCTGAGGGACTGTCCCAGTGTGTCCCCAAGCTGGCTGTGGCAATCTTGAGTGCCCACAAGTAAGTAGACAGGCCAGGGCAGAGAAGGGAAGAGGAGATCAAAAGCCTCAGGAAAGTGGGCACCCTGGGTGGGACCAACTACATAAGCCAGGGAATCTCAGGGAGACTTTCAGCAAATATGCACTGAGCCTGCCTTGTGGGGCCAGGTGCTGTGGCAGTGTCTGGGAATATTAGACCGGATAAGATGCAGCCCTTGTCTGTTTGGGTGTGGAAGCTGTGAGTCTGAAGTAAGGAGACTGACTTCTAAAATCTCTCAGGATAAACGTATCCCAGGGGCTGTGACTCTTCTAAAAGTTCTCCCTGGGAGACCCTAGACGTCTCACTCATATGGAGGAAAGTCAGGAGAGATGGTGTCACAGCAATGTGGGTTTAAGTCTGGGCTTGGTATAACTTCTGTTAACCCCAGAGTTCAAAACCATGTTACCTTGGGAAAATGTTTTAACCTTTCTGAGCACCAATCTTCACACCTGTGAAACTCAGATGATTGGGACCCTCTTTGTGGCACAATAGGCTCAGCCTGCCATGCTGGCACCCCATTTGAGCGCTGTTTCAAGGCCCAGTGTGCCATGGCCACGTCTGATCCAGCTTGAGCTAATGTGCCTGGGAAAGCAGCACAGATGATCCAAGCAAGTTCTTGGGCCACTGCCACTCATGATGGAGCTCCAGGCTCCTGGCTCCAGGCTCCTATTGCAGCCATTTGGGGAGTGAGCCATAAGATGGAAGATCTCTCTCTCTCTCTCTCTCTCTCTTTCTCCCCTCCGTGTGTGTGTGTGTGTGTGTGTGTGTGTGTGTGTGTTTCCCTCTCTCTCTGTAACTCTTTCAAATAAATAAAGATATCTTTTTTTTTATTTTTTTTACAGGCAAAGTGGACAGTGAGAGAGAGAGACAGAGAGAAAGGTCTTCCTTTGCCGTTGGTTCACCCTCCAATGGCCGCCGTGGCCGCCGTTGCACTGTGGCCGGGGCACCGCGCTGATCCAATGGCAGGAGCCAGGTACTTATCCTGGTCTCCCATGGAGTGCAGGGCCCAAGCACTTGGGCCATCCTCCACTGCACTCCTGGGCCACAGCAGAGAGCTGGCCTGGAAGAGGGGCAACCGGGACAGAATCCGGCGCCCCGACCAGGACTAGAACCCGGTGTGCCGGCGCCACAAGGCAGAGGATTAGCCTAGTGAGCCGTGGCGCCTGCCTAAAGATATCTTTAAAAAAAAATAAAAACACCTCCAGGTGATAGTATCTGTTCTGGTGGTGTATTATCACTTTGAAGTAAAAGTGAGATCACATTAAAAAATGACTAGTCCAGTGAAAGCATTATAGACACTCAATGAAAGCTCATTGCCTTTTCTTATCAAATGATTCCACCTGTTACTCTGCCAACTTCCTTTCTTAAAGTGGCATCGAAGTTTGGCTCAAAGCCAAATAAGAAATCATCTTGTTTTTTCTTCTTTCTTCTCCTTCCTCTTTCTTCTTTGTCTCATTTCCACATCAAGCATGGGCAGTGGCACATGTCTTGAGTCCATCACTTTCAGACTCACTTGGGTCAAGAAGACTTTTGGAGGTTTTTGTCCCGAGTGTGTAGCCTTCAGGGGTTAGAATTTGCCCCACTAGGAGATACAGAAAACCGCATCTTCGGTTCTTAAGTTGGTGGAAATGATGGAGCCACAGCCTCTTCCCTGGAAGAAGCCTCTGTCTTCATTTTGTGGTATCTTCAAGAAGTGGGCAAATGCAAAGGAGAATGAGCTCATCTGTGAAATGATAACAGCAAACTATTTTGCTTTTACTGCAGGTCAGATGCAAACATTGGATCTGGCTGGGGAGATGACAGTGACCATGACTCAGCTTCCGGGAGCTCAGAGTCTAGTGGGAGAATCCACCTGGCATGTAGCTAATGACAGCCATGTGCTAGGAAACCTAACCAAGAACACTGAGAGCAACTGTCTTCATCCAAGTGTCTGGAGGCTCTCACAGGAGGCAACCCTTGGCCTGAGCCTTAAGAATGGAATGGACAGGGTGAAGGAGATGGCATTTCAGACAGAGGGAACAGCAAGTACAAGGCACAGAGGTCAGCACAAGATAGGAACACTTGGTAGATTTCAAGTTGCTCATTAGATTCCAGAAAAGTGAAGTATAGGAGTGATAGGCAGGCCACACAGGGACTACCTGTCCTGATTTTCTCAGTATGGGTCTAAACTTTCACTGTCCAAAGTATCCCCGTTGGAAGAACCATTTGTAGAATCCCTTGGTTTTAAGGTGGAGAGGAACATGATCCAGGCTTTAGTTCTGGATGATCACTCTAGCTACGTGGCAACGTAGGCTACCTTGGAGGGCTAAGACTAATGGCTTGCTGATACTTTTTTATGGTCCTGTCCAGCCTTGGCATTCTCTGATCCAGACAGTTCTGGATCACACCTTACAGAGCACAAAGCTCATCCTAATGGGCTCTTAAGTGTAAGAGAGTGAGAGGAAGATGATATCTCTGGCCTGAGGGGCTCTTGGAAGGATTCCTGGAAAAGATGGGCCAGGACCTTGACCTTGGATGGGAAGTATTTAAATAGTCAGAGAGGCATGAAGTAAACCTGGTGTGAACCAGTGTGCAAAGGTAGGGATGAGCTGGGTGTGTAATACAACAGCCAACTCGGACCTTACGTGTCAACAGCCACCCAATAGCAATACCAGCTTATAAGCACTTCCTCACTGGTTATTTCTCCAAATGCGGTCCACATCCCTGGGAAGTGGGAAGGCAGTGCATTAACCTGTGGGTTCCAAGAGCACTGTGAGTATAGCCCTGAAAGTCTTTCCATTCTGCCTCTTCCTCCACATCGGGCTCCTAAGGTCATGCGTCCTGACAGCTTTGGGGCTTGCAACAGAGAAGACACATAACAGTGCCAGTAGGTGGACTGACTAGAGAGAAAACAGAGGCTCAGAGACTTGAGTGATTTGTTCAACTCATTCCTTAGTAGCAAGTGCTAGCCCTGGAGCTTGAGACCAAGACACAAAAATCCTGTCTTGCTGCTGTACCATGTGGCCACAGGGCCAAATCAGAACCTAAAACAGATAACATAGCTCTGTGAGGCACTGCAGGTGAGAAGTGATTCTAAGCTACCTAGGTTTACACCTGTCTCTAGTCTTCTTTAAGAGGGATCCTCCCTTCTGCACATCTCTTGGTCTTTGCACATCCCACAACTCAGCATGGTCTTCCTCTCTGTCGTTCCACAAAATCTCACCAATGCCAGGTGGAGTGAACCTCCTTGGCCGTTCTCTCCTCCACACCATTGGCTGAGTGAATGACCACTTCTTACCATGCTACAACATCACGCTCAACCGGCAGTCATCAGCAGGTAGGCTGCCTTGTGAATAGGGACACTAAGGAAGCAATAACAGGTAGTAGTATCTGTCTTCCATGCCACATGAGGCCCCTTAGGGGCATAAGATTCTATTTAATTTCTCTTAATATCCACAGAACTCCAAATAGCTCCTGGTACATTGTAGGGACTTGATGAATATTGAATGAATAAACAGGTTTAACCCCTACCCAGAGCTCTTGCCATGATCATATCCTAACTGTAGCCTTATCTTTCTGGGTTCTAATTGGGTTCAGCCCATGGGAAGCCCTAACAGGAGGAGGTCAGAAGCTGGGAGGAAGGAAGTAAGCTCTTTATTCTTCCCCCTGACTTTCAAATTTGAAGAGCAGTGCATTGATTTGTTAGGGCTGGTGCATAACACAGTAGTACAGACTTGGTGGCGTAAACAGGAGACACTGAATTTCTCTTAGGCCCGGAGGCCAGAAGTCTGAGGTCACTGTGTGCAGGTTGGCTTCTTCTGCGATCTCGCTCTGTGGCTTATGGATGCCATCTTCTCCCTGGGGCGTCCACACTCTTCTCTCCAGTTGTGTTTGTGTCCAAATTCCTTCTTCTCATAACTACACCAGTACTATTGGATTAGGTCCCACACCAATGACCTCACTTTAACTTAATCATCTTTGTGAAGACCCTACCCCTAAATGCAGTCACATTCTGAGATACTAGGGCTGAGGACTTCAACATACAAATGGGGGAGCATGATTTAACCTATGGCAGGTATTAGCAGAATACAAAATGCTGTGACTTTCCGGGTCTTGGTCCCTAACGCTGCCACACCCCTGCAGTTGTGTCTTCATAGGTTTATTTCACCTGAACCATCTAGAAATATGTTAATTATTTGGGGTCAGGCTTCTCCCAGATACAGATATGGACAATTATGGTGGTCATAGTCTATGGCCACTATTAAGTTCCTGGAAAAGGCCAGTTTGATGCCAAGCTCTGAGAAATTACAAGTCAAGTCAATAAAGGACTCTTCCCTCTTTGTGCCCCATTCTCTCCATCTGCAAAATGGGAACACCGAAGCCAGCCCCCTCACACAACCCCTGCGAGAGTTCCCAGCAACAGGGTGTAAGGCAGCTTGGCAAACCAGACACAGCAGTAAGCGTCAAGGTGGGCTTTGTCCACAGAGTGGGCCCACTTTTCCAGGAGCACAGAACACCTCTAGAACTCTGGATTCTCAGGATCCTCTGGCATAAAGCTGAAAAAAAAAGGAAGGGATGTCCCAAGTGTTCAGGCCCAGCTGCCAGCAGCAGAAAGTGGGTGGAATGTGGGTGGGGCATTTTTAATGGTCCTCAGTCAAGAGAGCGCCTTGTCAGGATAAGTTCTAGACACGAGGGAGGGCCTCTTGCTCCTCCTTGGTAATAATGACCTACCTCATGGGCTTGCTGTGTAGCTATGGAAAACAGTCCAGGCAGAGATCCTGGATACGTTTATTTATGATGGTGTTGACATAGAGAGGACCAGTATGTTCATGCAGAGGCCATGTTTCCTGTTCTATAAACATCTTCAATGTGAGAAAAGGCTTCGAAGGGTCCATCGGCACAATTTATAGTTTGTTCTGTGCCAACATAAATCAAGCGTGCATGCCATCCCCATGAAATCATGCAGATCATGGAGTTAGGCTGGTGAGGAGCTGCCAGCAGGGTGGATTCCAAGGCAACTCATTCTTGCACTCCTGTGAGTGGTTGTCCTTGATAACTGGGAGCAGTGAGGCCCAGTCTGGCCATGGGGTGTGATGGAGAGGGCATAGACTTTGGCATTGATCCACTTGGGCTCCCAGCTGACATAGGACCATGTTGATGAATGCTATAAGCCTTAGCTTCCTCCTCTTTCAAACCTGGCTAGCAGGGCAGCCTCAGGAGGCTGCTAGGGCAGGGTAACAGGGCCTTAGAAGATACAACTTTGGTAATGAATGTCAACTTCCTTTCTCCAAGCTCCTGAAGTTTTTTTCTATTTTTGTAGAATCTTAAATTGGTCTCTAAGTTGGCAGAGGTTGAGCCAGTCAACTTGAACCATTTGCCGTTTGCGGAGAGCCAATGAACACAGCCCAAGACTCAGGAGTTCTTCCCAACAAATCCCTTTCATTTTCACTGTGTCCTTTGGATGTTGATCCCCATGACTACCTTTGGTAGTGGGGGTGGGGAGTTGCTTTGACCTATTTTTCATAATAATTGTAAAATAATGAAAACAGAATAACTTGAGCATCACTAGAAAGCATGTTGCAGTCCACAGCACTAGATATCTTGGGAATTAAATTGGTTCTTGGGCCATGTGGAGTCCTTGGCAGTTTCTAATAAGCTGTGTCAAGCACGCTTCAAGACTGAGTCTCTAGCGGCCAACATTGTGGTGCAGAATTTTAGGCTGCTTCTTGAGATATAGGCATCCCATCTCGGCATGCTGGTTCAAGTCCCAGCTCTCCTGTTCCCAACCAGCTTCCCGCAAATGAGCTTAGGAAGTCAGTGAAAGATGGCTCAAGTGCTTGGACCTCTCCCAATCATTGGGAGACTGGGATGGAGTTCCAGGCTCCTGGCTTCATCCTGGCCAAGTGATGGTTATTACAGTCATTATTGGGTATGAACCAGAGGATGAGAAATCTCTCTCTCTCTCTCTCTCTCTCTCTCTCTCTCTCTCAGGGTGTATGTGTGTGTGTGTGTGTGTGTGCATGTGTGCGTTGCTCTGCTTTTCAATAAACTAATAAACAAATTTGAAAAATTGCATCTCTGTGCATCCCCATTGGCCAATCCCCTCCCCAGTCTGTCCTACACCTGTACTGCCTTAGAGTGGCAGAAAACACGGATGTTTTCAGTCTCCTATGATTCATCCTTGGGGAATGTTGTAGATTCAGGAGATCTGACTTTGGTCCCAACTCTGCTGCTTACTCGCCTAAGACCTTGTGCAAACATTTCCCCACTCTTGCTCTCAGTTTCTTCACCATAAAAAAAGAAAAGAATTATCACTCCAACCCTAATGAATTCATAGCAAGGTTGAGGAAGGCCCAGCGACAGGATGAGGCAGGGGCAGTTTGCAAACAGTTGCCATCAAGTATCTCAGTCTAACAGGGGCCAAAACTGGATGCTTGGTTTGCTCTCCAGGCCTCACCCTAGTTCAGCCAAAGGCACCAGCATCATCTCCTTACCCCTTGATTCTCACCACCACGGGCCCTTCTGCAGCAAGCCAGAGCGGCTCCACTTCCTTAGTCATAAGCATTTTGATTTGAAATGTGCTTATCTTAATATAGTTTAAGCGTCTATTTCAAATATTTAAAGCTTAATATATTTTAAGCTTCTATCTTAAAATACATTTTGATTTATTGAAATGTCATACAGCACTTGTACAAAAAACTGCATTGCACTCTTTGACAGATTTCCCAAATTGTACTAGGTTTATGTTTCTGTGTGTGTGTGTGTGTGCGTGTGCGTGTGTCCCTCCCTCTCTTTCTCTCTCTCCCTCCCCGTGTATAAGTATGTGTATGTTTTCCATGCATATGTGTGTGACTGCAGTGCTGACTAAGCAAACTGGGAAGCACTGTGCTTGGCCTGGGCAGGTTCCAAAGAGGTGTGCAGCGAGGTCCCCGCATCCCAGGCTCAGAGACTCTCAGTGCCCACTCCGGCCGTGACATTCACTCACGTCACATGAATGTCTGTCTTGCTTTGTCCTAAAAGACAAACACACCTAACACTTAGGTGTGAATCCTCCAAGAAGCAGGGAGCACGCACACACGGAAGAGAGTGTGGCTAGCCTGGAGGTGCACAGACGGGCTCCTGAGTCAAACCGCCTTGTTCACACACGGGTGCTGCTGCTACCGTCGGCTGACTTAGACAAATGCATTAGACTGTGTCCCCGCCTCCTTATCTGTAAAATATAAACAACAAAAATTTCTCTATCAGCTTGTTGCATGATTAAATGCACTCATATATCTAAAATGCTTAGAACCATACCTGGGATATAGTAAGTGTTCAATAAATGTCATGGTAATGTGTAGTTTCATAATCTGGAGCAAATAGTACATACGGTCTTAGAGCCTTTTTTCACCTGGTGAGACATGCTAAATATTCCGTGTCAAGAAATCTTGAGACATGATTACTAATGGCTAATGTTTCCTGTCATGTGGATACACTGCAAGTTTCCTGACTTACCTCCTTTGCTAGATATTTAAATTACTTCTAATCTTTATTAACAACAGCATGATGATGGATAGCCTTGCGCATAGGTTTTCGCACATCAGCAGCTATTTCTTTTTATTGTATTCTTACAAGTGGAATTGTTGGGTCAAAGACTGTTCTTATTTTCTGATCTGAGATACAGATTCCAAGTGCCCGAGACAGGTTGTCCCAGCAGAGGTGTTCCTTAGGGACCCAAGTCCAGAGGCCAGGGCGGTTCCTAACCTCTGCCTTTTCCTTGCTGCCCTGTCTCCTGACCCTAGCCAGGCGGCAGCCAGGTTGTCCAGCAGAGGCCACTTGCAAGCTCCACTAAGCCTGTTTACTCAGCTCCGGGCTGGAAAGCAACTTGGATGTTTTCTCTTTGGGGGACACCAGGGACTCTTGCTTTGAACTTCAGCAAAGAGGATAAAAGCAGCCCCATCCACCTTGCCTGCTGTTTCACAGCTGACCTTTTCCCCGGTGCTTGACCCACACCTCGTGCTTCCAGAAGCATCTGGACTTTCTGGCCTTTTTGAATTGTGGCTACCCCACCCCGTTAGCCAGCAGAGAGCCTTTCTGTTCTGCAAGTCTTAGCTCAATGCCACTTCTTCCAGGAAGATCACTCCGCTTCACTCCGTGCATCCCAGTGTGGGGGATGAGTCCTCTGGGCAGAGCTGCTCACGTGCTGTGGACTGAGTGGCCCTGCCCAGCTCCCCAAAGAAGGGAAGGCCACTCTGGTCTTTCCGAAGGTCTCAGCCAGTCTTATACACCTCTCCCCTCTCCCCCAGTTCAACAGGGATCAATTGTTCCAGAAGGCAAAGAGTGGGTTGAGCCTGTCAGGTTGGCAAGGGGGAATGGCCTAACCTTGGCAGAGCTCCTTCATGATGACAAAGCGACCTGCTGCACTTGCTGTTTCCAGAACAGCTTGCTGCATCCCACCACCCTGGAACGCCCTCAGCCCAGCAGAGGCAGAACGCCTGGAAGAGCAAAGAAAGCACTCAAGTGAGTGCACAGGAAGTCAGGCTCTGGGACTACCAAGAAAGCTGCCCATGGCTTGATGACCCCTTGGAAGGGAGCACAGCCTGAGTAGATGCAAGTTTTGCATGGTCTGAAGCATATACGATTTGCGGAACTTGCTTAAAAAGAGAATCACAGTGGCTAGAGTTGTAGCATAGGGAGTGAAGCCACTGCCTGTGACACCGGCATCCCATGTGGGCTTCAGTTCAAGTCCTGACTGCTCTGCTTCTGGTCCAGTTCCCTGCTAATGGCCTGGGGAGAGCAGCAGAAGATGGCCCAAGTGCTTGTGTCCCTGCCACCAATGTGGAAGGCCTAGAAGAAGCTCCTGGCTCCAGGCTTCAGTCTGTCCCAACCCTGGCCATTGCGGCCACTCTGCCTTTTAAACAAACAAATAAACCTTTAAAAAAGCAAAAAAAAAAAAAAAAAAAAAGAAAGAAAGAAAGGAAAGAATCACAAATACAAAATGCCCCCAGTCCCTCCACTGCACTCAACAGGAGAGAACCACAGTGGGGGAGTTGTGGAGCTAGAAGGAGACCATGCACTTCTGCAAACTTCATAATACCTGAATGTGTGGACCCACTGCTGGGGCCCCTCTCAGAGGGGCCTGGGCATCAAAGCGCTCAGCCGCCAAGGCCTGGCTCTGTGGCATAGCTGGTAAAGCTGCCGCCTGAGGCGCTGGCATCCCATAGACACCATTTCCACTGGCTGCTCCACTTCCAATTCAGCTCTCTGATAATGCACCTGGGAAGGCAAGAGGATGGCCCAAGTGCTTGGGCCCCTGCACCCATGTGGCAGAACCGGAAGAAGCTCCTGGCTCCTAGCTTCAGATCAGCCCAGCCCCGCTGTTGTGGCCATTTGGGGAGTGAACCACCAGATGGAAGACCTCTCTCTTTGTCTCTGCTTTGCTTTCTGTGACTCTGTCTTCCAAATAATAATGATAATAAATGAATCAAATTACACATTCTGAAAAACTTCCCTTCATGAGCCTCAGTTGCCCCACCCCAAAGGATTATAAAACCTATCTCATTGACTCAGTGTGAAAATGAGATGAACTAAAGAGTGGACAGACAGATCCTGTCCTAGGAAACCGATATTTCCTGAGGCCAGCCCTTGCGCAGGGACTGGGCAGACAGAGATGAGCTGACCCAGCTTCAGTCCTCCGCTCCCCTTGTGTGACCCCTCTGGGGTCCTCAGAAAGGGGTTAGCTGTGTAAAACTGAGCTTTGCAAAGCACAGGAGGCAAGCAGGGAACTTTTAGCTCACAGACAAGAGAAACTCACTTAGACTGTGGCGAGTTCTAGAATGTCAGCTAGCGTTGGGAGCAAGTTTTGCAACAGCAGATGGCCAGGGTGAATCTGAGCTCTGGCCCTGCCTGGCTGTGTGTGCTTGCAAATCACTGACCCTCTGAGCACCTGAGTTGCCCAGGAGTTCGGGAGAAGGTCAGAAGACTGAGACACATGCCCACACAGGTGCCCATTAAGTGGCAACGTGTTCGCCTAAGTCCATTCCTACCCTGCTTGAGCTTTGTGGGCAAAGCCTCCTCTAGTCCGCTGGAAGGTCATTTCTGAATTCTTTTTCTTATACTTTTTTTAAGCAAATTCTCAGAAGACTACTTTTTCTGTCTTCACTCTCTCAACTCTCATTCTCATTTGAGGTTTTTTTTTTAAGATTTATTTGTTTATTTGAAAGGAAGAGTTAGAGAGAGAGAGAGAGAGAGAGAGAGAGAAACAGAGAGAGAAAGAGAGAGAGAGAGAGAGAGAGAGAGAGAGAGAGAGAGATCCCATCTGTTGGTTCACCCCCCAGATGGCTGCAATAGCCGGAGCTAGGCTGATCTGAAGCAAGGAACCAGGAGCTTCATTCAGATTGCCAGCATGGGTGTAGGGGTCCAGGTACTTGGGCCACCATCTGCTGTTTCCCTGGCACACGTTTCTGAATTCTTCCTCCCTGCTAGAAGCCCACTTCAAGCTCCAAGCAGAGAGGGCTCACGGGACTTCCCCTTCCATTTCATGCGACTGATTTCTATTCAAGGACACATCCTCCTTCAAGAAGGAAATTCCAACCACTTCCCCCTACTAGAGATTTTTTTTTTTTTTGCAATGTCCCCTTTCCTTAACATCTGGCCAGATGCCTGTCGGTGAGCTTAGAATCCTTTGACTGGAGGCCGTTCTGTAGCACCGTCTCCTGCTTCCTGTGCTGACTCTGGCCAATGGGTCTGGCCCACAAAGTCTGCCTCCCATCCCTGAGTCCCTTCTCTCATCCTTCCTGGGGCTCCCTTGCTGTTAGCATCCCCCACTGGCTGGAGAGCCAGCTGACAACAGGTGATGTTGGTCCAACACCATCTTCTCTCTGGACAGCTGTCCTGCTCCTCCAGCCATGTCTTTGCTGCAGCCTATTCAGAGGAAGATGAGGGCGGTCATCCCGCTGTCACAGGCGGAGTCCTGCACTGCCCGCCGGGGGCCTGGGCTCTGCCAGTCCTGCAGCAGCTCCAGAGATGCCCGGAAAGTCGCCTTGCCACGTGCAGGACCACACTGGCCTGGGGCGTCTCCGAAAAAACCCCTCTCTTCCTACTGCTCCTCTTGTTGGAGACACTGCTCCTTGTTCTTAGAGCCCCAGGTTTCAACTTGAGGGCTTTTCTTCAAGTCTGTCCTTCACGGAGCACCTACAATAGACCAGGCCCTAAGTGACAGCCAGTGGAAAGCACAATGCTTACTCCGAAGGAGCTCACGGATGAAAAACGGGACCTGCCGAAGACTGTGAGAATGGGGGTAATTGCCAGGAAAGAACCTAGGCCCCTCGGACGTGTTGTCCCGGAGGAAGAGCCACAGGAGAGGAAAGGGAAGCGTGACCCAAGGGAGGGAACAGCATGCGCAAAGGCTGAGAACTGATTCGTCACGCACTGCCATGCCTTGCACATGTGTGAGCAGCTAAGGGTCAGGCAAGAGGACCGAGCCCCTGTGGAGGGCGCTTTGACCTTGAGCTTCCCTGTGCAGAAAGAGAGGCCTCTGTCTGCTGATCCTTTGGGGGAAGTTTCCAACGCAATCTGAGGTCAAGGGGCTGAGCAAACCCAGAGAGCAGAGTCAGCATCCAAGCGCCTGAACACAGCTCAGCGTGAGCCCAGGACTCCTAGCTTCGCAGCAGAACCTCTGACTAACCCGTGGAGAAAACAGTCTTAAAAGGAAGGCAAATATTTAGTTTTAGGAGCTCAGCCTACAAATTAGGAGGAATGGGAAACTTGAATGTCAGATATGTAACTTTGTTCTCCCTAATTTGAAGCAGACTTTGTATTCTGGGGGAAGATAGATTGAAATCCTCCTGCCTGTTCGGTAATATGGTGGAAACCACTTCTAAAGAGCCAGTGCTTTATGTTATAGGCAACCAAATTTAATGAGGTAGCGAAGAGAGGAAAGTGACGTCAACTGGGCTTTACCCAAGAACCCAGAACCATGCGGTGTGGACCTGACTTCAGTCCCTCCTGCCTTAGTTGAAGTAGAGGGCGAAAGGGAATTTTTCTGTATCTTGGTCCTCTTTGTCCTGGCCCTGATGGATTCATTCTGGAGAAAAAAATAAGAGCTTGCTTAGCAGAAGAAAGTGGGGATTCTCCGCCGTTCCCTGCACCCCCTCCTGCAGTCCTGACCCTCGCCGAGTCTCTGCACTGCATTGGCCCTTTATGTACACGTAACCGTCACCACAGCACGTCACCCTCCAAGGAAACCACCGATTTTTTCTTAATTTTAAAAATTAGGTAGACAAAGCTGAGGGTGGTTGGATGGATTTGCTAAGGCCACACGGCTCAGGTAATGGCGCATTGGACTCCTGGGTTGGGATGATTTTCATCCCCACTCTTCTCTGATAATAAAGCCCGTGCTCTTTCCACCTCCCCACTGCCTTCCTGTGGCCCAGAGATCTGGTTAACGGTGAGTGGATGTCTACACAGAGTATCTCTGAATGAAGGGTGTTGAAGAAATGCAATAATATAAGCACTACTTGACTATCTACTAGTTTATTCATTCAACAAATAATTATTATCTCTATGGTGTGTGCCAGGCATTCTTCTGGGTTCCAGGAACACAGCAGTGAGCCAAACGGGCAACCCCGTGCCATTGTGCAGTGCACATCACTTGGGCAGAACAGTGTAGGGAGTGTGAGCAAGGAATCGGGACAAAGACGCCCAGGTCACATCATCACGCAGCACTTGTGAGCTGCGTGACCTCGGGCCTGTTACCTAACCTTTCTGTTCCTCATCTGCACAGAGCTGTCCATGGCAGTGTCTGTCTTTCAGTTGTTACGTAAGAGAAGTAGATGAGCAGATATCCACAAAGCTTTTAGAGTATATGGGTGTTGGTAAATAATGAAAGTACACAGGCAGCAGCCGAGGAAGTAGAAAATAGTAAGTTACATGCTGTTCAGTATGAAAGTGAACAGCATACTGGGGACTAGGGACAAGATGTGTTGGTGGCGGGTCTGCAACTCTATTTAGGGTGGCCAGGGAGGGCTGCGTGGAAAAGATGTCGCCTGAACAAAGACCTGAAAGGCGCTGGGTGGGAGCCTTTGGGGGGTGGCTTGGGAAGGCCGGAGGGTTCTGTGGCGCTGTCTGACTCAGCGACGTGCGTGTCCATCACCCTCCCACTGCTGACGGAGGGATTCAGGGAACCGCTTGCTTTCTTCTCTGTGATGTGGTGGACGTTATCAGTATGACTGCCCAAGACGCATTCTCTAAAGTAATCACAGAGACCAGCACAAACACTGTGTACCTTGAAGGAGACAGATATTTCTGGAACATTCCTTTAGAACAAGCACAAAAGTACTCAAGTGAAGTAGTGGCTTACAAGGTGCGCTCCCAGCCCTTATCTCCTAGATAAAGCTTGTCCTGGCTGGCCCCAGGGTCCAGCCACAGTGCTCCTGGGCTCTACTCGTGACTTTCCCTCAGACCGCACCTGGACAAAACCCTGCGATCTTGGAGTGGACGTGAGAGAGAGACAGGACTCCCCTGACCTTCACCCTCCCCTGAGTGAGAAGGATCAAGTCTGGCCACATGCCTGTTGCCCTGAGCACATAGGAATGTGACTTCAAAGGCCTCTCAGGAGGTGGGGGTGCTTGAAGAGCAATTTCATTTCAGGATGTTCCCTCCGTGCGGGCTGAGAAGGGACTCTCCTAGGTTGTTGAGGCCCAGAGTTTAGGGCCGCGGTTAACAAATTGCACCCTTGCATTGTAATACAAAAAAGGAACACAGGCCTGAGAGGCTGGAAATAAGGGTCCAAGCCCCGGCTGTGCTGTGACTTCTGTCTCTGGGCTCTGATTTTTCTGTCTGTAATATGAGGGGGTAAAGCTTGATATTGCTTGTCTTCTCTGGGCCAGAACTGTGGGAAAGAAATTGACGTTGTTCCTGAGCTACCCAGCCCACGGTACTTCTGTTACGGCAGCCCACACGAACCAAGGTGGCTGTCTAAGGGTCCCTCCGAACTTGTGACAGGGAGCTTAGCAGTCTGGCTTCCTAGTGAAGCCACCCCATCCCCTTGATTCCCCTGCAGCTTGAGTTGTAGTAATCACTCTTTTCCTGTAGCTCTAAACCATGGTTTCATCTGCTCTTGAAGACCCTCTGGCAAAAGGCAAACACAGAGAGAGAACGGTGTGCAAGTGGTGGAATCTGTGGAAGGCAAGCTTCCAAGTCCTCGACTGGTCCCTGGAGGCAGCCCAGACTAAAGAGGGAAGGTCTCCCCTGGGGCACTCTCAGCTTCTCTGGAGACTCACCCAAGTTTGGGAGTCAGCCTTGAGAGCATTCTCTGAAAGCACTTCCCCGCGTCAGTACAGAGGGGGGCAGGTATTGTGGTCTCAGGCAGAGACACAACCAGGACAGCTGGCCCTTGTCTAGGGCACTCTCTAGTTCTCTAAGTGACCGGGCACAGCAGTGTCTGCACTATTACAAAGAAGGCTGGTGTTGGATAGGCAGGCAGCTTAGAGTTCAGGAAGGAGGCAGACAGGATTCTCATCTCAGTCTCGCCACTTGTCAGGGCCCAGGAGATACGACCTTCAGTCAAGGCACTTAGCATCTAAGCTGGAGTTTGTCAGCGCTAACCTTGAATCTGGACTGGAGGAGCAAGCATCAGGTTCTGCTACTTACTAGCTGTGGGGCAGTGAGGAAGGTGCTTCAACTTCTCTGGGCCTTAGATTCCTCATCTGTAAAGAGCACAGCATAATAAAGGTGGTTGTGAAAGTTAAAGACTGTCACACAAAGCACCTCACATACACAGGCCCTCAGTAACTGTTAGGACCAACTCCCTGCCCCTCCCCACTCAACCTCTCCAAGAAATGCTTCAGACTCCACAGCCCATAGGAAGCAGGCTGATGAAGAACCAGATCCCTTTTAAAGATTGGTTTGCAAATCGCATCACTCTGCACTAACTCAAGCAAGACCAGCAGTGGAGGGCGACAAACCAACTTGGTGGGGTGTAGCGGGTTCTGCATGGCCACAGACACTCCCCAGAAGGGGTGGGTGTGCGTAAAACAGGCCAACGCAGCAATGTTGAGGCCCAAACAGACTATGGGCCTTTGCTCATCTGAAAGGCAGAAAACCCAGGCAGTCTGAGCCCAGGACATGGATGGCTTCCCCCAAGTCAAGAATCCAAGGCTGGGGCATTTGCATATTCAGACAGGAGGACAAGACACCTCCACCCCACCCCTGTCTGATTCCTTTAGTTTCTTCTTCTTACATCTGGTTCAAGCAGAGAAGAGCCAGAAGGAGGTCAGAATGCCATGGCCGCCATGAATGCTCTCAGCTGAGATGCAGAGAGGTCAGAGGAGGAGCAGGAGCTCAGTAGATCAGTAGATGCCTCCTGCCTGTGTACCGGGCGCCGGAGAGGAGCTGCAGTGGGGAAAACACTCACGGGCCCTGCCCTCGGGGAGCTTAGGTTCAAGGGTAGGGCAAATCCAGGTGAATGTCACAGGTTCTTACCAATAGACTCAGCTCAGGTCAGGACTTGCCCTGGATTCCTGCCTGCCAGCGAGGAAGCCCCCTGTTCAGGTGCCATATCATGTCTTGGGGGTGCGACACGGGCTCTGATCTGAGGTTTGGGTGGGGTCCAATTGGGGCACAGAGGCTGGAGGGGATCGTCCTGGGGATCAGGTCTGTCCTTTCAGGTTTGAATGAGGAGCAGGCAGGTTTTAGGAAGGCAGAGACAAAAGGTAGGCACAGTAGACAAAGCTGCATCATGACCAAGGGTCTGGCAGTGAGAACCAGGCTAGCGTGCTCAGAGGAGCTACAGGCAGTCCAGTCCCGGGTAAGACTCCGGGGGTCAGGGCTGTGGAGAACGTGAGGGCTTCCTGACACTTGCTGAAGACCTGAATTAAGCCTGGCTGTCTACCTGTTATGTTGTTTTCTGTGCGTCTCACCACCTCCGAGTTGTGTTGTTAATGTTCATTCGAATCGATGAAAAGACTGAGGCTCTGGGTGATGCCAACAACCCAAAGTCATACAGTTGGATTAGGATTGCAAAGCCAGGTCGACCAGATGGCAAGGTGCATGCTTCTCCCCTGATCCAGCTTCCCTGCTTTTGACAAACGTCAGTTTAGCCTGGCTACACATGAGACCCTATACTAGCTTGGGGCTAGCACAGCAAACCAGATGAGGGCCCTAACCTCACTCTAATGGAGTGAGAGGGGCAAGGCATCTGAACAAACGTCTGTGATCGTATTCTGGACAAAACAAGAGATGGGAAGGTGAGGGAGTATTGGAGGGAGCCTGCTTCCCTTCCAGCCACATGACTGAGACCCGAACAAAGAGAAGAAGGCAGGCTTGGGGAGGTCTGGGGTAAAAGAAACTAAAGGTCCTGGGGGTAGGCACCAGCTTGTGTGTTGAAGGTGGAGCAGTATGGCTAGAACAGAGGAAGTCACTGGGGATGAGGTGTGGGAGATGTGGAAGGGCCAGTTCCTGTGCTGCAGAGAGCAGAGCTTGCCCTGCGTGCAGAGGATTTGAGACAGATTATGGAAGAAGGCAAAGGTCTCCCTGTCACAGTTACAAGGGTGGTTTCCCTGGGAGAGTGAGCCCGGTGCACAGGGAATATGCACTCTGCCTCTTCCCACGTGTGTAACCGTGGACAAATGACTTAACCTCCCTGGACCCCAGTCTCCCCCCATGTACATGGATGATTGTTAATACCTGCCCTGCAAAGCAGAGATGGGGTTAGAAACCAAGCCCTGGGGCCAGCAATGTGGCATAGCAGGTAAGGCCGCTGGCTGCCACACAGGTATCCCATATGGGCTCTGGTTCAAGGCCCAGCTGGTCCACTTCCAATCCAGCTCTCTATTAATGTGCCTGGGAAAGCAGCAGAGGATCACCCAAGCACTTGGGACCTGCCACCCATGTGGGAGACCTGGATGAAGCTCCTGGTTCCTAGCTTCGGACAGACCCAGCCCCAGCTGTTGCAGCCATTTACAGAATGAATTAGCAGATGGAAGATCTCTCTCTCTCTCTCTCTAATGCTTTCAAATAATAAATAAATAAATCTTTTTTAAATTAAATAAAAGACAAAAGAAAGAAAGCAAGAAGGCAACAGATAAGCCAGGCCCTGCCCCATCCCCTTGTCCTGCTTGGGAGTAGGTGGAAGATCCAGCATCGTCACCAGAAGCGCTCACGTGCCCTGTCCATCTCTGCGAGGGGCAGGCTCACTCAAGCAGTATGTCAGAGGTTCTGCACACCCTGCCGGCTGTTGCTACTCATGGGAGCTGGCTCTAGAGGCTGCAGCACCCTCTGGGTCTCCCTTGGCAAGAGTCTGTAGTTAGATTTCTGAGAACAGCCATGGCTCTTACATGTTAACTCAGTGGGAATCGTCTGGGAGCGGGTTCTGATTTAATAGGTAGATCAGGGGTGGGGCCTGGGATGCTGCCCATCTCACAGTCTCCCAGGGGCTGCAAGGCCAGTCAAGGACCACAGCAAGGACATCAAACCATGTGGCTTCCACAGCACAACATCGAATGCACTGCCAAAAGCTCACAGAGTCATAGCCAGCTTCCAGCCACTTATTCCTGAATTTGCTGCATAAGTAGATGTTCCTACAGTTCCTCCCATGCATGACGGACCATTTTGCAAAGTGGGATTTCAGTGGGAAGCAAGAGTCAGGACTGGTCCTCACACAGCCTTTACCTAGTCTCAGAGAGCCCAAAGTGCAGGGCCTGGGCGTCCAAGTGTTAGCTGGAGAGGATCAGGGAAGGCCTCTTGGACAGAGTGGCATTTAGGCAGAGAGCTGACCCGAGGAGGCATGCAAGAAGCATGAACAGCACTGCCAGGGCCAAGGCCACCCAGTTCCTCAGAGGCACAACCCTGATTCCAATCAGTTCCATCTGATCCAAAGACTTGCTGTTGCCGGTATCGTCTGCGCTGCACCCATCACGTCCTGTGAAAGAGGAGCTGCCAGCTGTCCTGCCCCAGCCATGTCAGAGCAGCTGGCCCCAGCTAGGAAAAGATCTGGGGAGCAGAGGCCTCGGCATCACCTGACAGGCGTGGCAGTTACGAAACTCACCCCGGCACCAAACACATTGCACCACTGACACCATCCAGGCTTTGCTTCCAACATCCTTCCTCCCAGAGACTTGTGACCAGGAAGTGTGATCGCCCTCTGCTCACTCTAATAATAGTCCTTTTTTTTTTTTCCAAGCAACGATGAACTTTGAAACTTGGGTGGTGGTAAGCAGTCACATCAGCTGATGATCCCTTGGGTGAAGTTCATCAGAAAGAAAAAGTCCAGCCATCCAGAATGTTCTAGGACTCTTTTAAGGGAAGAAAGAGACAGAAATGCATCCGAAGCAAATCCTCCCCCCTCTGCTTGAAGTAAGAGTTGTAACATGGAGGTGGCCCAGAGATACCCGGCATAACACTGAATGTCACCACGTGACTCAGGAGGGTGGCTGCCCTCTGTCAATCTCAGTGCTGGTCCCATTAACTGGGAGATGAACTCCTGCCTTCCCCACCTTACGAGCCATGTTGCTCAGAAAATGCTCAATGTGGCGACTGGCGCCGACTGTGAGCACTCAGTGAGTGAGAATGGAAAAACATTTTCCTTATAAGCCTGAGAGGTGAGAAGGGACGAGGGGACAGAGCTTGCTGTTTCTTGTCACCAGAGAAGGTCCTGAATAACTCAGATCGGAAGTCAGGCCTACTCAGAGTCCCAGTATCTTTCCCCAGTTCCTCACGCTCTGCTTACATTAGGATTGTGGGTTTTTTCCACTTCACTTTGCAAGCTCTCTAGAGTACGCCCACACATCTCCCTACCCAATGGTATTGCGCATGACCACAGACTTCCCCTGGCACCAGGATCTGGGGGCGGGGCGGGGGGACTTGGCAGCACAGTGGCTCTGGGCTGAGACCTCAAGAGGCATCATCTCTGTCCATCCGTCTCTTGTCTCCACTTACCTGCTCTTTTACCAGGAGAAGAGCAAGCCCGAGCCTCTCTCAGCCTGCACCTGCACAAGAAATAGAGCAGATCCAAGCAGACCCAAAGGCCTGCCAGCTTGCAGCTGGAACCCACGCAGCTGAGGCGACCTTCAAGGCCGGATGATTGTGACAGTGGCGAGGGTCTGAGGTTGGGGCAATCTGGTCTTGAACATGCTGGTGGCCAGTGCTGAGAAGTACACTGCTATGGAAGAGCATGGCCACACCAGGTCTGCTCTGCAGGGATTTCTGCTGTACCTACTATGTGCGGTGGTCGGCAAAAAGGAATTTCAAAGCATCTTTCCCCTCCAAGATGGTCTCATTTCTAACAGAGCAGGAAATCACAAATCTCTATGTTATTGAAATATATAGAGAGAATGAATGAATGCACGTGTCAATATTGTTAATGAGAAAGGCATAGCTCCAACATGCAGATAGTTTCTGGCAACTCAGCAGGGGGTCTAGAGTGGTCGATCCGGAACATGGGACACTCTGCTAGACACGGAGGGTGGCTCCCCCCGTGTGCCACCACACCACCCCTCTGTCTACCTTCTTTACCACCTCCCCTCCAGGAACCAGCCACAGCAACCTGGGCCTCTTCAACTCCCTGGGGCCCTCATCCATGGGCATGATGGGCGCTGAGCGGCCTCAGGAGAAGCCCAGTCCTCCTGAACGCTGGACACCCAGCGCCCAGCTCAGTGCCTGGCACCTACCAGACTGTCTGCTACATCCTGGCTGACCTTAAGCCGAATGAGATTGCCCCGACTGTCATCCAGGGATGGCGCATTTCAAGCAACCATTTCTACATTATTTTTTAAAGGCATTCAGAGCTGAATACATACGTTTTAAAAAATATTCATTGGAACTCACACCCACACAAACATGTATGCAAGCGTGTGCCAAACACAGCCCAAAGAGCTTTTCACAGGCTTGGTTCCCTCTTGGCCCACGCTGGCCAGGACCCTATTCCACAGATCCCTGGCAGGCAGCCTGCGAGGGCTCGGGGCTGAGAGGTGGCCTGCTTTTCCTTTCTGTCCGACCCGAAGCTGACGCCACAGGCCTTTGGGAACCCTTTTTGCCTCTGTAGCGCCTATGAGTCACATGACCTGCTTACCCCTCCCAGGCTGTGTGGATCCACACACGCACCCAGGGCTCCAGAAGCATTCCTTCCTACAGGGTGGAGACGAAAGGAGACTCAGGCGGGATTATCCATACTGGGAGCCGTCTGCGACCCAGGCTAGGCCTGTGCTCCTCAGAGCAGACTGTGGTCTTGAGGTAGCCTGCTGCATTCCAGGCAAATTCTTACCACTAGAAAGTATTTCCCTGAGCTGAATCAAAAATGGCGTCTCTGCTGCTTTTACCTACTGGTCCCTCCCCCTGGGGACTGTCATGAAGAAGTCTATACCCTCAGCCCCATGGCAACCCCGTGCATTGGAGGAGAGCTCTCAGGTCCTCCTTGAGGGGTCAACAGAATTCCTTAAACTCTGGTTAAGCTTTTACATAAGCATGTATACATGGGTATTGTGCATGTGTGTGTGTTATCTATATAATCTATACAATAAGAGAACATTAGCTATCTACTGTACAAGGGGCTATGTAGGCACATAAGAAAGGCACCCATCCAAGATTTGTAAAGCCAGAGAGGGCTTCCTGGAGGAAGTGCTGTTTCTGCTGAGTAGGAGCCTTAGAGTGGTTATGCAAATTCCTACAACTAGTGAGGAACCTGAAACTCAAGCACGCACCCACTCCAAGGAACCTTGGGTGACAGTTGACATTTGTTAGTGTGCAAAGATAGATGCTACAATTTGTATCACTTTGTTCTTATTCTACTTTACCACTCCACGCCTGGTTAGCACTTGGGCCCTGGCCCTGTCTGCCTCACAGCGCGTTCTCCCTAAGTCCAGTTACCAGCCAGGGAGACCTGGGTTTGAATGTGGGCTATGTCACGCGCGAGCTGGGGGGACACTCCTTGGAGCCCCTGCTTCCACATCGTGCCGACTCACTGCAGCGCTGCTGCGTGCATTGAGGGCAGAGAGGCAGCCGGCCCAGTAAGCCACAGATGTTTGGCTGAAATTCCCTTTCTCCCCTTGTCCGAGGAGGCGACGCAGCTGACCTGCTACTAGGTCTGAGACGTGATACATCTAAAGGTATTCGCATTGGAGCTAGAAAGTTCCAAAGAGTTTTGTGATATGCCAGGTAGGCTTAGAATCCTGGAGGGAGGGAGTGCCAGGGCCCCAGGGCACCCGCCCAGAAGAGGAGGAGAAGGTCACAGAGGATGACAAAGTGCACACAAAAGGAAGGCATTAGTTCAAAAATAGAGTGATCAGGCAGGCTGCATGGTGGAGGTGGCAGGTGTCTTGAATGTTGGCAGTGCCATAATTCCACACTGAGACCATGGCACTAACCTCCTACACCTCTCCCCCAAGGGTGAGCTCAATCCCTAGTACCTGTGCTTCCCTCTGAAGACAAAAAGGATCTTTCCAGCTATGAATCAGGCACAGGCACTCCCCTGCTCCCAATCTGCATGACTTCTCTTTGTTCCTAGAATAAAATCACGAATTCTGCTCATCCCCTGCTACTCTCCACGATGGGGCACCAGCTTCCTCTGCAGCTCCACAGTCAGACAGGTGAGGCCTTTGGGAGCCAGGATGAGTGCCACAGGTGACCTCTGCTTGTCCCCTTGGCAGGCACCATGCTCATCAGAGGGCAAGGACAAGCACAGACCTGCGTTCTGCTCCTGGCCATGGCAGGGTGTCTCTGAGGGACTCTGCAGCCCTCCCCGGAAGTCCTGACCAAAAATAGGGCAGGAAACCCACTGTGTGCAAAAGGACGTAGTTGAAGAAGAATGATGGGGATTGTGTCTCGTGGTGAGGACACAGTTGAGGGAAGCAGCCAGGGAGAGGGTGGCACAGTGCAGAGCTAGCAACAGGGGAAAGGGAAGTGAAGGAATACATCCTGGAGGGTTCAAGGCCAGAGCAAGGAAGAGCACTTGGCTTTCGGGGGAGTTAGGGCCAGACTGGCTTCAGCCAAGGCCAGAAACTGCAGCCAGGAAGAAGTCCAGGCAAGAGAGGACAGCCCCGTGACCTCCCTCTCCTCCCACCATCCTGTCTCCTGCTGAGGCTTCCTAGGCAAGAATTAGAGGAGAGAATTAGGGCTTGGAGGACCAGGAAGTCTGAGTGAAGCAGTTGTTAGGGACCAGCCCTCGGGCTTCAGAGCAGGCAGAGAAGGGAGTGAAATGGAATGGATGGGAGGAACCCCTCCAAGAATGGCCAACACAGCAGGCATCGCATGGGGGATGCGACTAGCCAATGCAGTGTGGGTAGACGACCCCAAGAAGGAGAATTCCATTTAAGGGAAGAGTGAGCCTGGGTGGCAGGCAGCTTTGCCAGGAAGGCCAGAGTGTTCACATAGCATCGAGGTCCTGTGTCTGCTGCATCTGCCAAAATATTCCACATGGCCATAAGCATCACATACTTTGGCCCATGCACAGCTGTGGAGGGCACAGGGGTTGTTCTCTGTCCTCGACCTCGCCCACCTTTCCCAGGACAGAGAGCTGGGCAGGAAATGGCTGCTGTTGGTGCTCCTGGAAAAGAGGCAGAGGTGGTTAGGAGCTAGTAATAAAGACGATGGGAGTCATGATAGTGGGAACAGCAGGTAAGCAGCTTGCTGGGATCAGGCAGGAGCGGAGAGAGAAGTCAAGGCCAGGTCTGCGGCAGCAAGGCTAGCCACCATGCCAGACTGTCCTCAAAGCCACCTAGGAAACGAGAGGAGGAAACAGGCAGGATGCCTGCCCATGGCTTATGCAACTCTGCATGGTCAAAGGGTCAAAGCTTGCCTGCCCGGAGTGGTCTTGCAACACCGGCCACACACACTCAATTTTCCAGCCATGTCAATCTCGGCAGTATTCTGAGTATGCCCAGCTTTCTCTCACCCCTGGACCTTTGCACAGGTTGTTCTCTTAGCCAGGAACATTGCCTTCCCCCTTAATCCCCTCGGGGCTTGGCTGACTTCACCTTGGTTTGCTATCAGTCGCTCCACGAAGTTCCTGGGACATTGCAAGTCCCAAATGTGGACTCATCTTGGGAGCATTCAGAGTGCCTGGTAATTTTGCCCCTAGGACACAGTCCTCCCTATGGTCCTGTGCCTACCTACCATGGACCTGCAAGCCCCACAAAGGCCTAGACAAGCCTGTTTTGCTTTGCCCTGTGTTCCTAGAACCACTGCCTGTCATCTAGCAGGTGGTGGTGTCGCGTGGAGGAAGTACTGGATGCTGCAGACTCAGCTACACCATGCCTGGTGCATACTTTGGCGCCTACACTGCAAACTCCAGTTGGCCCTGCAGGAGCAGGGGAACCTCTCCAATGAATGGGGGCAAAACATCCCTGGGTCCCAGAAGAAGGGATCCCGGAGCAGGAACTTGTCCTTCCTCCCTTGTCCTGTGTGCTTGTCAGTTCTTGCCTCAGTGTCCTGGAGGGATCACCCAGGAGAATCCTGTCAACCTCCTGCACCTGTGACCCCAGTCATATAGGACAGGGGAATCGACATTTATGGGGTGTCCCCATGCTGCACGAGGGAGACCAGAAAGGAGACTAAGCCCACTTCTCCCAAGAGGCAGGCTCGTCTTGGCCCTCCAGCTACACAGACTGTCTGAGCCATACACCAACATCAGAGACATTTAGGGCGTGGGTCCCCGCTGAGCTACTCAGCAGCGCCACCTCCAGGCAGCCACCTGCCCCCGAACCCGCAGGTGCAATCCCATGACCAGGCCCTCTTTTGAGGATGCTGAATTCTCCCAGGAACCCTCCAGGGAAGATAGAAAATAAGAAGAAGAAAAGACAACTGAGAAGGACTCAGCTTCAGGTTCCAGCCAATGCAGTGGCCCCTGCTTGGGAAACCGTGAGTGGCATCATTCTCCTCTGCAGTGGAACAGGTCTGGGCCCTGCAAGGGCCAGGCACCTTCGGTTTCAAGTCAGAGGCAGAGGCTCATGCTAACACGGAGCCAGGGGTGCTGGGAGAGAGCGGGGCCTGCAGGAAAAGCCAAAGCAAATGGAGCCCAGTCTCCTGACCCAAGCAGATGGTGTCCCCACCTCTAAACTATTGTGGTGCACAACACCTTCCTTCGGAAGCATGGACAGAGCCTCCCGCCACCACCAGCAGTGACAACAGCCATCTTCCTCTGAGCCCAACAACACACTGGGGTCTTCCCAGCAGCATTGGGAAAGCAGTGGAAGATGACCCAAGTTCTTGGGCCCCCACACCCATGTCAGAGACCCAGAAGAAGCTCCTGGCTCCTGGCTTCAGATCAGCCCAGCTCCGAGCATTGCAGCCAGTTGGGGAGTGAACCCGCCAATGGAAGACCTCTCTCTCTGTGTGTGTGTCTCCTCTCTCTGTGTAACTCTGACTTTCAAATAAATCAATTTTTTAAAATGTTCATGAAAATTGGCATTAAAGGTAAGTTTATTTTAGTGCAAAAAACTTTATATCCATGAAGATCCAGGGTCTTCAAAAAGTTCATGAAAAATATATATTATGAAAAAAAAAAGCCCATGGATTTCTGGGTTTTTTTTTTTTGCACCAAAATAAATTTTTATTCCATTTTTCCATGAAGTCTCTTCATATAGAGCTTAGAACAGGCATTGCTTGGAAAACCATGGGCCAGGGAAAATCCCCCTCCTTTCCCACGATGCGGAAGGAGAGACCCAGAACACACCCCGAGGAAGCAGAAGTCTGGGTGGTTGGTAGCATAGGTGGCTGACCTGCTGCAGGCCCAGCAGTGCACAGGCTACATGCACCTGCTCACCCTAGGGCACAGCACAAGGCCAAGTGTGGGCTCTTGCATTTCACTGTGTGGGTCTCGGCTCCCACACTCGTTAGCTGGGCGGCCTCCAACAAGTTTCTTAAAATCTCTGTGCCTCTATTTCTGGAGGTTATGGAGAAAATTAAATGAGATCGGAACCCAGGAGTCAGCTGTGCACACACACAGTCATTCACTTTCCCATCAGCCCCTCCCGGGTCCCTCGCAGCAGGCACGGTTTCCTCAACGGCCTCTGCGTACCCAGTGCTGCCCCTAGGAGGGAAATCAGGAAAGCAGAGCATCTCCCCAGGTGTGTCCAGCTGGTGGCTTATAAAGCACAGAAATGCATTTCTCATAATTGTGAAGTCTGGAAATGCGTGATCATGGCAGAGTCAGGGGCTGTGGAGGGCCCACTTTCTGGCCTATGGACGGGACATTCCTACAGTGTTCTCACACAGTGGATGGGGTGAAGAGTCTCAACCAGGGTCTGTTTGGAGCATCTTTTGGCACCAATGGCACCAATCCCATTGAAGGGGGCTCTGCTCCCATGACCTAATCCCCTCCCACAGCCTCCACCTCCCAAAACTATCACTTGGGGGTCAGAATTCCAACATACACATTAAGGGGGCCACAAACTCTCACAGCATCAACCTCTTCCACATTTTGGATGTGAGTTCTGAGCTGGTGGCTGGGGGTGTTTTCTGTGACAGCTGTGGAGGTCAGAAATCCAAAATCAGTCCCACGCAGTGAAAGTCAATGCTAGCAGGTACCACCAGAGGCCCTAGGCAAGACCCCTCTGGAGGCTGCCTGCCTGCCTGCCTGGGCCCTGGCTCCGTCTCCAAGGCCAGCTGCACAGTGTCCTCTCTGCTTTCCCACCTCTGCCTCTGTCCCTCTTCACCCTCTCCCACTCTGAGAGCCTGTCTTCCTCTTCTAAGCACCTTCTAGATCGCAAACCTCCCCAGGTCAAGATCCTCATCTTAATCACAGCCAGAGTTGCCTCTTTCTCACGTCAGGGAACAGTCACAGGTTCTGAGATTAGGATACGGACATCCTTCAGGGGTCACTGTTCAGCCTGTCACACCCAGGCCATGCCCTGATGCTCCGGCCCCCTGGGGGCTGTGAGAGGAGAGAGGTGCGGCTGCCAATGTTTATCCCTGCACGCAGCTGCACTGTCAGTGGACGCCGTTCTCTTTCTCAGTCCCAGACACTGAGCTGAAGGTCAAGGTGTGCACTTGGGAATTGCCAGAACTGAGGCCTGGATGTGAGACAGTGCAGTGGAGCCCCAGATGAGCTGGCGCCCTCTGAGCTGCGGCCAACTGTGGGGTGGCCATAGTTGCCTTATACTGAATTTCCAGACTCCTGGCTTTTTTCTCCCCAACCCAGTCTCAAGCCAGCCCCCAGAAAGATCTTGTCCAAACAGAGTGGATCACCTCCTCTCTCACTTGAATCACTTCCAGGACTCCTCATTGCCTCCAGGACAAAATTCAGACTCCCTGGGCTGTCTCACTGGTCCCATTCCCTATGTCGTCGCCTCCCATGGTGCTCCCTTCTCGCTTCCCCCACCTCCACATGCCAGAGTCATTCCCCAGGATAGCATTATCTTCAGCATCTTTATCATCCACCATTGAGATAATAAAACCCACAACTTCCTCTTACTCAAAGCAAATAACATGCTGACACTCAATACCTTTCCAAAGGCGGCTTTCCTAACTAGCTGCCTGCCCCCTTCTCCCCCATGGGCCTAATACGCCAGTCTTTCAGGAGGAACTCAAAGACCACCCACTCTCCAGGCAAGATAACTACCTCCCCCTCTCTGTGCACCCACCATGTGTCCCCCTGGCACCCACAGTAGCACTGAGCTCCTCTCTGCTTCCTGTCTCCCTGGTTTCCACCAGAAGCTGCTTGGGGGGTATAGGCCTCTGAATCATTGCGGTATCCCCAGCATCTAAGCATCTGACATGGGGCAAATTAAACACTCAGGAAAATGGTGAGGGAAAGAATGAATCAGAGTCTCTTCTCAGCCTGTTCACTTCCTCTGTCCAATCCTGCTTGCTGCAACTCTTCATCATGGAGCAACTGGTTTCTAAGAACAGAATCAGACAGGAATCCTTGGGGGAGTCCCACTTGATCAAGATCTGGACTGCCAAGTGGGGAGGGAGGTAAAAGGCAGTGTCCTAAGACTTTGTATGTGTCTAGTCTCTACCCATTTAGTCTCTACAGCCACCCTACATAACAGAACTTATTATGTCCATTTTACAGAGGAGGAAAAGTTAAGATCTATCCAATTTCCACAGCTGCTATTATGGGAGATGGAACTTGGCATTTACAGGTAATTTCATGGCCTGCAGAGAGCTTGTGTGCCTCATCACCCCACTCTGCTGCCTTGTACTTTTCTTAAGTACTCACTATGTACCAGGCACATGGTTGGTGAGCCTAACAAGCTGAAATGCACTATTGATGAGCCCTGTTGTAGGGACTGGCACAGCCATGTCTGAATTAAGGCTTCACAAAGACAAGAAGGAAATGTAAGAGTTGGCATTGACCTTTAGTCAAGGTCCAGGTGAAGGAACGGTCTGTGGCGATGTCATTCCCTAGAGCAATGCAGACTTTCAGTGCAATGGGCCCTGGCCCAGTTGCTCTAGCCCAGAGCTAGAGCCTGCACAATTGCCAAGAGACCCATCGGGCACTTCAGGGGTAAGATCGGTGCCTGAGGCCTCTTTTCAGCTGGTAGAGGAAGAAGGAATCAGATCTGGAGTCACCAGTCCTAGGATCATTGACACCGGCCCTTCCCCCACCCCCTTACCAGCTATATGACCTAGGACAAGTTGTGTAAACCTCTGTCCCTTAATTTTCCACTTTTAATATAACAGAGTAATAAGTGCTGTGACCTTAGTAAATGAAATGGGGCCTGCAAAGCCTCCAGCAGGTGCCTGGAATCTAATCCTGGTAATATTAGGTTTAAAACCAATAACTGAGGCTCACAGAAGGAGCTGGCCCAGGGCCACACACCTTCCTTTCTACTCCAAAGCTCTTCTTCCTGTAGCAGCCTCGATTTTTACTGTTGCCTCCAGCACTCCATCAGCCACTGTGATTTAAAACCCCAGTGTCCTCTCCCCCTGCTCTTGCACCCACACCCAGTTCAGGAAGCTCGGGAATGGTGAGCCGAGTGTGAGTCCAGCAGCGAGTCGCAGCTCCGTCGTCTCTGGCCCCCTCTGTTTCTCTTCTGCTCTTGCTCAAGAACCGCAGGCCAGCCCTGTGCCTACCGCTCCACAGCTACTCACCAAATGTTGCTGAATGAGCTGTGGCATGCTCTCATTAGACGTGGTCCTTCTAGTCCAAACTTTCCCAACAAGCAAACAAACCCTCTAATCCCAGGAGAATGTCAAATGTCTCACCCTGCACAGACAAGGCCCTTTCTGACCAATGGCCCCCTGGAGTCCCTCCTACCAGCTGACTAATGAGCCACATCCCATCAGATCTTCATGGAAATAAAGAAGCACCCTCGGCACTACTGTGATGCCAATGGCCCCTTTCCCTTCTGTGTGCACTTCAGTTAAATGGAGGTGGGAAAGAAGCTAAGAGGTTGTTACCTGGATCAGGTGAGTTGCTACCTGCACATGTCACAGTGTCATCGTAACACCTGGGCAGCTTCTTATAGCCTTTATTACAGATGAGGGACCTGAGAATACCTATATTCCAAAATTCTCTTTACGTCTCATCCTCCCGGGTGGTGCAGCGCAGACTCAATCTCCAGGGAGCTTGCCCAAGGCCCGGGGTATCTCCCCTCAATTCAGTCTGTGGGGCCGCAGAGAATTCACCTAGGGAAGGTCATCCCTGGCTGCCCGTACGCCCCTGTGTCTCTGGAGCCCAGCACAGGGGAACACACGTCCAGTCTCTCTCCAATCTGCTTGAATGAGTTACTGGTTTCCTAGCCCCATGTTTTTGGTTGTCCTTCCTCCAGCCTTGATTTCTAGTTTCTTGGAAGAATAAAGCATACAAGGCTACTGCTTTGAAAGACATACAACAGATGGGTGTTTATTAAAAATATTTGAAGGAATGAGTAAATGAATGTATGAACAATGGATGAAGATTTCTATTTGGGAGTTAAACCTGGGTCCTAGACATAGGAATCTTTTATCAAAGTTGCCAAGGTCTTCAGGAAACAGCACCTTCATAGAAGTCTAGAATGTTCCTTCAAAGCTCGTGCCATGGTTTACAATTGTATGACCATCACTTTTCCTCTTCTCCTCCCCTAGACTGCAATCACACAAAGTCAGGGACTGTGTCCTTTGTGCTCGTTGTCCTATGCCTCGTGCCCTGTTCGGGTCTGGTATACAGTGGTGCTCATTAAGTACATGCTGACTGATCACCTGAGTCCATAAAATGACACATCATCCTAGCCTCTCCTGCAGTTTACAACTGAAGCATGGAGGATGGAAGAGATTTCTCCCCCATTAGCATCAGAATGAGACCTGTTGCCACCAGGATTACTTCCTCCCTCCCCGCTTGTCCCCAGGAAGACAGGCCAATATGGCCCTCCAGCTGCTCAGAATCCCCAGGGATGTGACAATTCCCTGTGGTGCTCAATGGAAGAAGAATGGTAGTGCAGGAATCTACCCTTCCACTGCACCATAGCCCTAGTTGGAAATCTGCCCACAGCCCCACCTATTGACTACCCTGGCTCCTGATTAATTAAGTAGTGACCAAAATGTACTTTGCAGATGAACAGGTGTTCCAGAGGGAGAGACCAGTGCACATGAGCTCAGCAAAACGCCACAGCTCCTTTTCCTCCCTTCCACTCTCCCGTCATCCCTCCACTCATAGCAGTACCGGTGAGGAGTGGTCATTGGTTAGAATGTGCCTTGTATTACCTGCGTGGCTTGGGCAGAATTCCTAATGTTGCTGTGCCTCATCATTCTCTATGTGAAATGGGCACATTAATAGTATGTACCTTACAGAGCATTGCGAGACTTGGCAGTGAATGTCTGTAGAAGATTAAGAGCAGAGCCTGGCACATGATACAGGCTGTGCAAGAGCAGCTGCTTGGGGCTTGGGAGCTGGGCACTGAGAGCACACCTCTGGGCCCTCTACACCCTTCCTGACCCCACTGCTGCTGTTAGGGGTGCTTGTCTCTCATGTTCCCAAGGCCGTTGCTCCCATGGCTCACTCCTCCCCATGCATTGTCACTGCAGCCTCTGACTTGATTGCTCTTACCAGCAGGCCAATAGTGCTCCCTCCCCGCCAACCCAACACCCCCTCCTCCTGAGCCCACATCCTCCCCCTTCCTGCTCCTCCTTCCAGCACAGCTCTGAGAGTTGAACGCGTGCCCTATCTCCCAGTCCGCTTCTGCTGTCCACGCTTGGATTCACCCTGACTGGGCTCCCACTCCCACCCTGAGTCCCACACTGCTCTTGGGAAAGTCAGCCACAAGCCCCTCACCGTAAACCTGTCGCATCTCAATCTGTACCTTGGCGATGGAGAAAGCAGCATTGGATGCGGCCATGGACTTCCTCCTCCACAAAGCTTGTTCTGCACTTGGCCTTCAGGGCAGCAGTCTCTCTGTTCCCTCCTCCTTCCCTTGGCTGAACAACACTGGGGCCCTGGCCTCAGCCCTTCTCCTCTTCTTTTCCACGCCTGGTCCACACACACACCCCACCCTGCTGTGATCTCATCCAGCCCCTGGCTCTGGACCCCATCAGTACTTACTGAGGCTTCCAAGTGCCTAGCCCAGCCCCGCCCTCCCTTGCCTGCTCAACACTTCCACAAGGATTGCTTAGGCATCTCACACTTCCTACATTACAAACTCAGCCCCTGACTCCCCCTCTGCCGGGGCCCTCAGATTGTTCTTCTTGCTGTCATCCCCCTCTCAGCTTACAGAAGCTCAGCTTCCTGTGACTCAGGTGCATCTTTCTGCCTATCTCTTCCCCTGTACCATCTTTTCAACCTGTCAAGGAGTGCTGCTTCTTCCTGCAGAAGATGTTTGGCCTGGGGCTTGGCGCTGTGGTACAGTGGGTTTAAGACACCTCCTCTGGGCCCGCGCCGCGGCTCACCAGGCTAATCCTCCGCCTTGTGGCACCGGCACACCAGGTTCTAGTCCCGGTCGGGGCGCCGGATTCTGTCCCAGTTGCCCCTCTTCCAGGCCAGCTCTCTTCTGTGGCCAGGGAGTGCAGTGGAAGATGGCCCAAGTGCTTGGGCCCTGCACCCCATGGGAGACCAGAAGCACCTGGCTCCTGGCTTCGGATCAGCGCGATGCGCTGGCCGTGCACGTGGCAGCCATTGAAGGGTGAACCAACGGCAAAGGAAGACCTTTCTCTCTGTCTCTCTCTCACTGTCCACTCTGCCTGTTAAAAAAAAAAAAGACACCTCCTCTGATACAAGCTTCTCATATGGGTGCCAGTTCAGGTCCATGTTGCTCCACTTTCGATCCATCTCCCTGCTAATGGCCCTGGAAGAGAAGCAGAAGAAGGCCCAACTTGGGCCCCTGCATCCACATTGGAGACCTGGAATAAACTCCCTGCTGCTGGCTTCTGCCTGGCCAATCTCAGTTGTTGTGGCCATTTGAGAATTTAACCAGTGGATGGAAGATCTCCTTCTCCCTGTCTCTCCCTTTCTCTTTCTGTAACTCTGCTTTTGAAATAGATAAATAATTTTTTTTTTAAAAAAAGGGAGAAGAATCAGTTCAGTCTGATCACTCCTAGCCCAAGTAGGTGCACCAGCCCCTTATGCAGGGATTATCACCATGGCTTCCCATCTTCTCCTTCCCTCTGCCCTCAACAGTTCCCAGAAAAATGTGGTGCAAACATGAATAGGTCAAGTCACTCCCGTGCCCCAACCCTCGCAGCCAGAATGAAGGTCAGGGCAATCAGCACTGTCCCCAAGGTCCTGTCTGATGCACCTCGACCCATCCAGGCACCTGCACTCTGCAGACCCAGCTCAGCTTCTTCCTGTGCCCCTTCTACACCCACTCTGCCACCTCATTCCTGCTGCACAGAGGCCCCGGCTGCACAGCTGCCCAGCTGGATGGTACATACAGGTGCCTGCTCCCCTCCTCATCTCCACCCCATGCCAGCGTCTCAGGAAGGTCTTTCCTGAAGACCTGCTTCAGGTCGCGCACCCTCAGCCCACTGCCCTCTGTCCCCATTCCCTCCAGCTCCACCCCTGCTCTGGTACACCAGGGTTCTCCTTGCCCACCAGCCTCCTGGTTGGCCCTCTCTGAGGGTGTGCATGGTGCCAGAGGGCATCAGGCAGGTTTGTCTCAGGCGATGCATGAGGAAAAATGAAGCTTCTCTTGATTTTGTCTTCTGTCTGCTGTTGGGGACCCTGTCTCTTCTGCTTGGTGTTTAGCAGAGAGTCCACCACACTATCTTGGGATGATCAACAAACCAACAAAGGGGAAACAGTGCTGAGGAGAGCTCTGCCATCCCAGTGGTGGGCTTGGGCTGGGCAAATCTTCCAGGAAGCTTGGTCTTCAGCAGACTCCTCATGCGTGGACCCCGCATGCGTGGACGTGGCTTCCAAGATCTGGTCTCCTCTATTTCCCACAGGGACAGCCCACTCACACACCCAGCTTGCTCACCTTTCTTGTCTGTCTACAGGTCTCCTCCAGAAGGTCCCTCCTGATAACCCCGAGAGCTACAAGCTTCTCTCTGACTCTTGGCAGCCTCTGCATCTTCAGCCTCACCCACCATGTACCCAATAATCAACAGAGAGGGCATGCTGGCTTCTCCCCACTCCAGCCCAGGGAAAGAGCATCCTTTCTCCAGCTGGGAGAAGGTCTCTGGACTTCTCGTCTTAGCTGGGACAGAGTAGGTTCCCAGGCCACCCTTCCCAGGTTCCATCATGTCAGGAGGCAGTGGGAGGGAATGGAACTTCCCTTCTGCTGACTTCTACTTCCTTGGTGATATAGGAAGCAAGGCCTTGACCTGAAAGTGGCAATGAGGAAGGAGATGCTGAAGTTTGGGGGTGGGGGGGTGAATCAAAAATTTTGGCACAGGTGAGAATGGGATAGAGAGTAGAGAAGCTAAACAGTAGCTTGCCAGGCAGCAGTGAGTATCATGACCTCGGGTCATGGTCAACTGCACAGGTGCGGCAGTGGACTAGGTGGAGAGTCACCTTTAACCAGGGTTAGAGTTTTGCCAAGTAGTGCAATGACTCAAGCAGGAACTGAGAAATAGTTCATCAGGGAGAGACCATACTGAACATGACAAGATGAGAGCTGAAGAGAGGGTGATATGGAAATCCAGCAGCCCTAAGGCCTAGGTTGGCTAGGAAACGTCTAACAACAGCTTTGAAATGAAGACTGTCCCAGAACACCTCTTCCAGAAAGTTCTCTGACCAACCCAGCCCTTTGCGGTGTGAGTCAGTCACTTTCCCAGCCTGTTCCCACAGCACCTGCACTTACCCCACCGTATCTCAGTACTTGATTTCTCCATATGTCTTCCTGCTGGCCTCTGGAGCCCACAAAGGAAGAGACCAGGTCTTGTGTTTCTTTGTTTCGTAATGCCAGTGGCAAGAAAAGTCTCCTGAAGCCCTCACTGACTGATTGATGGAAGAAGCCTCCTTAAAGAGAACCCAGACCATGCTCGGTGACAATAAGCCCTCATGTCTGCACAGCGATTCCACAGCCATGATCTTGCTTCAACCTTTCAACACCTGCAAAATCACAACTCAGTCACTTAGTCACTCATTCACTAATTCAACAGAGTGAGCGCATTCTGTCGATGTCAAGTGCTGCTCCAGACACGGGGACGACGGGACACAGTAAAGGCAGCCATCCCTCCTTCTGCGGCACTTACATTCCTGCAGCCAGTATATCGCCAGGCCTATTTTACAGATGGACAGACAGAGGTTAGCGCCAGGGGGCTAAATGCTGTGCCCAAGGTCACAGGACTTGCAGGTGAAAGAACCCAAATTAAAGCAAATTGTCTGGCTCCAAGCACAAAGAGTGCATTCTTCACCACCCCACACGACCTCAAGAGATCCAGGTCTCATTCATGAAGTGCCTTTTTTTTTCTCTCTCTCTCTCCAATTTAACAACAAGTAAAGGGAGACTTGGCAGAAATCCACACCCTGGGACTACCTTGGAACGCCTTCCCCTGTCTGATGTGCGTGTTTAACAAAGATGTGGGAAATACCTGCCAGGTCTCTGCTTGCCAGAGCCGAGAAGACAGAAGCCACCGCGGCATTGTGAGCGCAGCGGCTGCTTGTGTGCAAACCCACAGGCATTTTTAGCAACTTCGGGGAACATAAAGAAAGCTGTTGGTTTTGTTTGCACATATTTTTCGCCTCTGCAGAAGGCTTCTCCCCAAGCGGCAGCCTCCGACTTGCCTTCTATTTGATCTTAAGACAGGCAGTGTCTTCACCATTCACTGGCTGAGGGGCAGCGGGCCAACCTCCTCACCTGGCCTGGGTTTCCTCTTTTTGAAAAAGAAATCTCAGAGCAAAGGCTCCTCTGCCTCTCAGGGTGGCTGTGGGGATTAAATGAGGCCCTGCAGAAATGCCAGCCTCTCTGTGAGGCTTTGTGCCAGGATGGGGCAATTTGGGAAAGAGACGGCTTTGTCAGAACCCAGAGGAGCCACATTGGAATCCCTGATCCACCACTTAGCAGCTGCAGAGCCTTTAGCAAAGCACTTAATCACCGCCACTCCTCAACCTCAGTTTCCCTCATCAGTGGGAGTATTAGGACACCCCCACCACCACCAAAGGACTGTTAGGAATGTCAGCAATTAGATATAAAACATGTGATGTCATGGCATGTCATGTGATGTCATGTGATGTTATTAGTGTCCAGCACGGAGCCTGCACATAATGATTATCCAGTAAATGGCCCAAAGTCCTTGTGTCCATCCTCATCATTACTGCTATGAGCATGTGGATAGTAAGATCAACCAGGATTTGAGGAATTATGCTGAATTCATTAAACATGGATATGTTTTTCGTATTCTTGTATACCCAATGCCCAAGACTACCCAGATGCTGACAACTGATCAGCGGAGTTGAGATAACTGACGAGGTGAAGGAGGAAGAGACCAAACCTTCAGTGTGCCCAGCTCGGGCTTGAACCAAAGCAGGTGCCTGGTGTGAATTTACCATAGGCAGAGCTTTGCTTCACATGTGTTTGCTCCTTGTGTTGAAGGCTGGGGTGAGGATTGCGATTATAAATGTTATTTGTTTTCATTTTGTTTAAACTGAAAGAGAGAGAGAGAGAAAGAGAGATCTTCCATCTATTGGTTCACTTCCCAAACAACTGTGATAGCCATGGTTGAGCCAGACCAAAGTCAAGAGCCCAGAACTCCATCCAGGTCTCCCAGGTGGGCAGTGGGGACCTTGAAACCTGCTGCCCCCCAGAATATGCATTAGCAGGAAGCTGGAAACAGAAGTCAAGCCAAGACTTGAACATAGGCACTGTGGTATGGCATGTGGGTACCCCACGCAGAAGCTTAACTGTTGCACCAAATGCCATGGCCTCATGTTTTTGAGGCAAGTATTATTACCCATAGTTGAAAAATTAGGAAACTAACCCTCAGCCATCAAAGACCTGCCCAAGGCCACGCAGCTGGTGGGTGGCAGAGCAAGGACCGGAACCCAGAGCGTCTGACTTCAGAGCCCACACACTTAACCTCTGCCCTGCCCTGCCAGGAAGAGCTCTGGTTTGAGGTTTCCTCTTCTGCCCCAGCTGAGTTCCTGGCCCACTGGTTGTTTCTGATGTGCCATGCCAGGAGGAAGAGTGAATATTCTCTCCCTGTAGAACCCAGTAAGGATCTGCATGGGGCTGTCTGTGTTCTGTTTTCCTGTGTGATGGCAGCCCTGAGAGTGAAAGGGAGGCAGGCATCACACATCTACGATTGTTCCCTCCTGGACAAATGTCACCAGCTGCCAGCAAGGAGCGCAGGGATCTCCCACACACACCCATGTCCCTCTCCTGAGAAGCCTGCGCAGGAACCCAGCGTGGATTGACCCACTGCCTGTGGGGTTAGCTGCCAGCAGTTGCTATTAGGAGACACCAAGGTCCACCTCCAATCCCTACTTTTCAGCTCCTTCCTTTACAGTATTGTGATGGATAGTCCCAACAGTCCACAGTGTGGTTCCACACTTGGACATATTCAACCCCTCAGTCCAGAGAGGGGAGAAGGCTTGCCACAGTCACATAGGTGTTAGCAAAGGGACCAGGAATGCCATTCTCCTCATTCCCAGGCCAGTGATCTTTCCACAGTGCAATGTCAAGCAATGGAGATCCAATGCCAACATTACTCTCTAGCAGACTCTATCAGGGCTGAGCAGTTAGCCAAGCTGCCATATCAAAGTACCTGGGTTTGATTCCCAGCTCTGGCTGCTGGCTCCAGTTTCTCGCTAATCACACCCTGGGAGGCAGTGGTGATGGCTCGAGTGATTGTGCTCCTGCCACCCATGTGGGAGGTCTGGATTGAGTTCATGGCTCCCAGCTTTGACCCCTTCCCAGCCTTGGCCATTGTAGGCATTTGGGGAGTGAACTAGCAGATGGGACAGCAATATCTGCCTCTCTCTCTCTCTCTCTCTCGCTCTGAAGTTAGTAGATAGATAGATAGATAGATAGACAGACAGACAGACAGATCCATGGACAAAGGACCATTTCAGTTATGTTTTTGAGTGGCACAGTCACACAGTAGGCAAAGAGTTTCACTTTTAAACTAACAGTGACCTGAATCTGAATTTCAACTCTGCCACTAGTCTATTGAGCTTGGACAAGTCCCACAAGATCCATGGTCTCCAAGAGGCAGGAGCAGTGACCCTACCCCAGGCTACTTTCTGTGAGGACTGGATGACATGGGACATGTACAGAAAGCTGTGACCCACTTTTTGGCAAACAGCCAGAGGTCAAAACACGTTTATTTATTTACTTATTTATTTATTTAACAAATAAATCAAATAACAAATAAATCACGTTTATTTGTTCCTCAAGTTTCCAAACATTTGTAAGACATGAAAACGGACACTTCATTTTATTCCATATTCATAAGAGTGTCTTAAGGTGGAAATCTAAAATCAAGACACCTAACTTCTTACCTCCTACAAAAGGAAATCCAGCCAGTCACTTTCTCATCCAATCCAGCTGCTGACACGAGAGCAAGTTCTCAGAACTGGATGGCCTCCTGCCTCCTGCCTCCAGCTCTCTGCACCTGCTCTGTCTTCAGCTGGAATTCCCTGTGTTCCCTGCCCTCCTTCTTTCCTGCCCCTGTGCTGGGGGCATTGGATACAGCAGGGGCAGGTGTGTGAGGTTCCTGTCACCTCCAGCCTGGCAGAAAAGACAGTTACACATTGGGTGGTGAGGAATGACAGGGTCTGCAGGCAGTGCCGAGGGTGTAAAAATGGGCGGGCTTACCACACTGGCTGCCCACAGAAGCCTGCTCTCCTGAGACAGAGCTCAGCACCCCTACTCTGTGAGGCTGGCGTGGACCCTTGGAGCTGGACTGACTGCCTGTCAACAAGCTCTGTGCCTGTCATGGCGACTTAAAAAAATTTTAATGCTTTTTGCTTCCTTAAGAGGCAGAGAGAGAGAGAGAGAGAGAGAGAATGGGGATGGGGATAGAGACATTCTCTCTTCTGGTTCACTTCCCAAACAGCCAGAGCTGGGCCAAGCTGAAGCCAGGAGCCTGGCACTCAATCTGAGTGTCTCACACAAGTGCCAGGGACCCGAAGTACTTGAGCCATCACTTGCGGCCTCCCAGGGTGCACATCGGCAGGAAGCTGGAATCAGGAGTGGATGCCGGAATCCCCTCAGCGTCTTAGCTGCTGCTCCACACACCCGTCCTGGTGGTAGCCCTCACACTGGATCCATTGTGCCTGGACGCCCCTCTGGCCAGGCAGCTCCTGGAGGGCACAAATGTGTCTCCTCCGTGGCTTAGTTCCTAGCGCAGTGACTCCAAACAGAGAGAGAGAGCGATCTTCCCTTCACCCCGCCGTGACCACAACACAGCAGCCTAGGCTGAGCCAGGCCAGAGCCGGGAGCCGGAAATTCCATCGAGATCTCCCACGGAGGTTGCAGGGACCTAAGTGCTTGAGGCGTCATCTGCTGCCTCTCAGGGACATTAGCAGGGAGCTGGAAAGGGCAGGCGGGGGAGCCAGACTCAAACTGGCACTGCTATGTGGGATGTGGGCGCCCCGGTTGGTGGCTTATCGGGCGGCAGCACAGCACTGGGCCCTTCTTTCTCATTTGGTTTCCACCATGGAGTCCTCTCATCCACTCAGATGGCACCTGAAAGGCCAGCAGCAGGCAGTGCACATAAAGCCTGAGCGCCCGTGAGCCCGGAGGTGGGTCAGAAACCCCAGATCTCACGCCTGTGTCCCCTTCCCCGGACCGAGCACAGTCTGATCCCTCCCGTCCACGCTCTCAGCTCTCAGGCTGCAGCCGCAGTCACTACCTCACAGCCAGGTTCACTGGGACCAGATAATGCAGCCGGAAGAAAGCCTGAAATAGTTAGAGTGCCTTGTGCATGCGAGGGCTGCCGGGCCCTTCTCAAAATGAATTCTTTGCTTTCTCCTTTCTCTCTCTCTCGCGCTCTCACTCTCACTCTCGTTTTTTTTTTTTGTTTTTTTTTTTGTTTTTTTTTTTTTTTTGTTTTTTTTTTTTTTGACAGGCAGAGTGGACAGTGAGAGAGACAGAGAGAAAGGTCTTCTTTTTTTTGTGGTTGTTCATCCCCCAATGGCCGCTGTGGCAGGCGCACCACGCTGATCCGAAGGCAGGAGCCAGGTGCCTCTCCTGGTCTCCCAGGCAGGTGCAGGGCCCAAGGACCTGGGCCATCCTCCACTGCACTCCCGGGCCACAGCAGAGAGCTGGACAGGAAGAGGAGCAACTGGGACAGAATCCGGCACCCAGACTGGGACTAGAACCTTGTGCGCCAGTGCCGCAGGCGGAGGATTAGCCTAGTGAGCTGCGGCGCCGGCCTCTCGATCTTTTTTTAACATCCCCTTCTCCCAGCCCCAAATCCTTTCTTTCGCTATTGAACATAATCTTGTATTGTTCACTGAATTTACTCCTTGGGAAGAACACTAGTGTTGGAAATCGGTCCCAATATGCAACATGGCATTCATTTCATCCTCCCAACAAACCTGTGGGGTTGGTTTCAGGGCTTCTGTTTCCTAACTGGGATCAGCAGGGCTCAGGGAGGAAGAGAAGTTGCCCAAGATCACGCAGGAAGTGGGCGAGCACAGTGCCAGCTCCCAGCACGTGGGTGCGTCCCAGGCCCCGGCCGCGCTCCCACTAGTAAGTGTTCACTGCTCGCTCCTTTTTGCCATCCCCATAAAAGCCCGTGAGACGGAGACTGCTGCGATGGCCACGTCACACATGAGAACAGGAGGACTGGAGAGGAGGAGCAACTTGTCCAGTGCACGTCAGCACCCAGCACCCGGCCAGGCCTTGCCCCAGGCCAGCCTGATCAATGCCCAAGCCTGTGCCTGTGGCCAGGGACCAGCCCGTGGGGACTCTTACCTCTTCCCTCCCTCCTCCTCCCTCTGAGGGCCTTTCTTTGCCCTCCTGAGCAAGACTGGGGGGTGTGCAGGAGGGTCTGGCACCTCAGAGCAGGTAGCAGAGGCACACCCCACCTCAGGAAGCTAGCCAGTCCACCTGCGGGCAAGTCTGCAGCGTGACCTTGGCAAGCCATTCGACCTCTCGGTGCCTCGGTTTTCCCAGCCACGAAATGGGGATTGTAATACTAACAAACATCAGGGATGTTGTAGTAATATTTGAAAAACACTTAGGATGGCCTTTGGCATAGAGTAAGTGTTCTACAGTGGTTAGCCATTATTTTGTGTTTGTAAAAACCTCCCAATTAATAGCTACTCTCTGTTATTATGGTTCAGTGTCTGTCTTGGGCGATTTTGCTTATCTATGGAACTTTTGACCACGGGGAAGCTAGAACTGGCCACAGAGCTGACTCAGGTCGGAATCCTGATTGCACTCGCTCTCTCCCAGCCTGGAGGCTCCTGGGCTCTTTTAGCAGAACCCTCGCCAGTCGTCGAAGGCTCTGAAGCACCTGCTATGTGCCAAACTTGAGCGTCTGGTTCCGGAGAAATCACAGAGGCATAGAGTCTCCCTAATTTGGGGGTTTGCGTATGTAAAATGCTCAAATTCTTCATTGTCATAAGCACTCCTAAAGCATCTGGTGTGGCCATATCAAATGCATTTATCGTGTTGTGGAACCATCCCACTATCTACACTCACGACTGTTTCATCATCCCCATTGAGGACTCTGCACCCATTAAACACAACTCACCCTTCTCCTTGCCCCAGACCTTGGCAACCTCTGTCCTACTTTCCCTCCCTAGCTATATGTAAAAGGCTTTTTTAAAAAAAACTGTGATAAAATACACCAAAGTAGACAACTCAGTGGCCGTGTGTTCACTTTGTGCCACCATCCACCTCTAGAACATTTGCATTTTCCCAAAGTGAGACCTCGGACCCGTGAAATGATACTTCCCCATTTTCCCCAGCCCCTGGCAATCACATGCTATATCCTGTCTCTATAGTTTTTTTTTTTCAGATTATTTATTTATTTGAAAGGCAGAGTTAGAGAGAGAAAGAGAGAGAGAGAGAGAAAGAGAGAGAGAGAGAAATCTTCCATCTGCTGATTCACTTCCCAAAGCCACAAACCTGAACTCCATCCGGGAGTACCATGTGGGTGCAGGGACCCAAGCCCTTGGGCCATCCTCCCACTGCCTTCCCAGGCACATTAGCAGGGAGTTGCATCCGAAGTGGAGCAGCCAGGACTCAAACCCAGCACACATATTGGCATAACCTGCTACACCACCACGCCAGCCCCCAATCAGACTCTACAATGTTTTTTTTTTTAAGGGGGTATTATTTATTTACTTATTTTTTTAAACAATTTCTTTCTTTTTTTATTTAGTAAATATAAATTTCCAAAGTACAGTTTATGGATTACAATGGCTTCCCCCCCATAATTTCCCTCCCACTCACACCCCTCCCATCTCCTGCTCCCTCTCCCATTCCATTCACATCAAGATTCATTTTCAATTCTCTTTATATACAGAAGATCTATTTAGTATATATTAACTAAAGATTTCATCAGTTTGCACCCACACAGAAACACAAAGTGCAAAATACTGTTTCAGTACTAGTTATAGCATTATTTCACATTGGACAACACATTAAGGACAGATCCCACATGAGAAGTAAGTACACAGTGATTCCTGTTGTTGACTTAACAATTTGACACTCTTGTTTATGGCGTCAGTAATCTCCCTAGGCTCTAGTCATGAGTTGCCAAGGCTATGGAAGCCTCTTGAGTTCGCCGACTTCGATCTTATTCTGACAGGGTCATAGCCAAAGCGGAAGTTCTCTCCTCCCTTCAGAGAAAGGTACCTCCTTCTTTGATGGCCCCGTTCTTTCCACTGGGATCTCACTCACAGAGATCTTTCATTTAGGTCTTCTTCTTTTTTTTTTTTTCCCAGGGTGTCTTGGCTTTCCATGCCTAAAATACTCTCATGGGCTCTTCAGCCATATCCGAATGCCTTCAGGGCTGATGACTTTACAGTGTTAACTACTCTAGGTAACTCATAAGAGTCAAGTCACACATTACTTATCCTTTTGTGACTGGCTTGTTTCACTGAGCATCGTTTCTTCAAGTTTCATCCATATCACAGCAGGTGTCAGAATTTCCTTCCTCTTTAAGTCTGAATGATATTCCGTTGTCTGGATCCACCACATTCATCCGTGGATGGACCCTTCTCTCGCTTCCACCTTTTGTGATTGATGCTGCAATGAACACCAGTGTGCATTTCTTCCTCTTTAAGCTGTTTGTGGCCTAATTCATGGAACCAGCATGTTGATTCTCCTGAAGTTGCCTTTGAGAAGCCTCCTTGGCCTTGTCTGTGAAATGGGGATAATACCACCTGCTGCAGGAATGAAAAAGCTAAGGCACGACCCAGGACAGGGCCTGGCAACTGCACACACTCTGGAAACGTTAGCTCCTGCTGCAGCCACTTGTGCCGTTGGACAGGAAGTCTCTGTACTCAGAGACTGCGGACATGAGCTGGGTTCCTGGAGCTCTTTCACAGACGTCATGCCAGCAACTCTCAAAGCAGCTGGGCAGGGCAGCCTGGAGACCTCAGCTATCCACATGAGGAAGCAGACTCGGGGAGGGCCCCCAGCTAGGGCACAGCAGAAGTGGACCTGCATCACCATAGCCCCTTAGGGCCTCCTACTCAAATCCTGCAAGCAGTAACACGAGGATCCAAGGGAAGACAGGCACCACATACGAATGTGCTTCAGAAGGTGCACAGAAAATAGAATTAAAAGATAAGCTTGTTTGAAATCCCTCAAGTCTTTCCTTATAAAAATACTTTCCATGATCTCTTTGAAGACCCCTCTTATGCACAGATTCCCCAGTTTTTTGGTTCCATTTTCCACAAACTTTCTGAAGTCCCTCCATATAAAAGCTCTCTCATAGGTCTGCAGAGCTGTCCCAGGTGGCCTTAGTATCAGAGGGAGGAGCTAGGAAGGCAAAGGGAGGAACACTGTTAACACAGAGGCTGGGGGTACAGCCCGGGCACAAGTGTAGAAAGGGCAGGTGTCATGTCCGCAGGAGAAATGGAAGGAGGCCCGTCCACACACACACAGGGCGTTGTACGTGGAAGGGTGGGGCTGGGTCACCAAGGCCATTGCAAAAGGCCCAGCCTAGTCTGGCTCCTGGGCCTGGCACAGCTCTGACAAGCTGCCCAAGGTGGTGTCTCAGGGAGATTAGTCAGGCGCATTGGACAGAGAAGCCTGCTTTGCAACAGCCTGCTAGCCTGTGGCCTGCTAGCCACAGACAGTATTATATAATTATGGGTGTGTTCCAATACCATGTGTGTGTTCCAAGAAGGCAGGTAGCTCTTTAAGGCCTATTCCCAGTCTCCCCCCAAATCTTATGACCCAAACATAGTAACTGATCATTGTTTCTTCCAGTAGTTAACTCCATATTTTGAAGTAATATGCTGAAACACCTCTTTCTTCATTTTTCAGCTTAAGCCTAATTGAATTTCTATCATGGCTCAGAAAGAGTCTCTCCCCTTACTCAGTCACTTCACCTCCTCCCCACACTTGCAATCTAGTTAGGACATAATTTGGGGTTACAGTAGTGTTTACTATAGGATGACCACATAAATCACAGCTGAGCCGTATCATATTATGATGACGCTTCTTTCTCTTGTATGCCCACTTCTCGCTGAAATTTATGTCTCGTTTTGAAAATCGCCTTGCTTCATTTTCTAAATACACTCACCCGCCTCCTCTCTGTGGGAGATGTCAGTCTACCCTCAGCCTCTTCCAGCACACCAGACAATCAACCCACCCCTCTTCCTGGCTCCCAGAGCCCTCAGTGCTGCCGCTGTCCCCTGGACACCTGTCCTCTGGCTGCTTCAGAGATGCCCTGTGCCCAGGATGTTTCTCCGGAGTGTCTGGTGCTGGACAAAGGAACAGGGGCAGAGGCGTGCCCCATTGCCATGCATCTGTAGACTTTAGTGAGAAAATGCCTACCATGTGTTGCTAGAATGCAAAGAGGTCCAATGACAGAGGCTGGAGATGCAGAGGTGAACTGGATGCCATCACAGGGCTGAGCCCAGGCGGGTAAACACAGGAAAGTGCTGGGCCAGAGGTGAGCTCGGGACTCACGGGGCTCAGGAGGAAAGCCCTGACCTCAGCCTTTGGTAGGCTGGACGTTCTGGAAGGCTCTCTGTAGGAGGTGACAGACAAGTCTTCACTTGTTAGGAGGAGTTTTCCGAGAGGCGGGGAGGGGATTCCAGGTAGGAGAATGTCATGTGCAGTCACGGGAGAAAGCATGACACTTGGGGTTTCAACTAACTAGTCAGTAACAATTAGTAATTTCTGGGAATTTCAAGTAATTAACTATTGATGATCATGTGGGAGGGTGCTGGTTCAGGGGTAGGTGGGGCCTTGCATACCAGGCTAAAGGCCTGAGGGCAGTGGGAGCCACAGAAGGCTCTGGAGGAGCGATAATGAGGTCTGGCTGCATGTAAGAAGCAGCAGCAGCAGGCTAGTGAAGGGAAGCAGGTGAAGCAAAGGATACGGGGCCTGAATAAAGCTGGCAGTGGGCCCAAGAGAACTTCAGGAGACCAAGTGGACTGGACCCGGGGACAAGGAATGTGGGGAGGCTGACTGGAAATTCCCAGGTGTTCGATGGAAAAGATATTTCAATACAACACACGTCTCCTGCGAAACTCAAAGATATTCTGGTTTGGGAAGAAGGCCATTGGCCTCCCAGGGTTTGGGGGGCTAGAGATGCCTGGGGAATGGATGCCCAGAGGCTGAAGGAGAAACACTAGGGTCTGAGACGTTAAGGAGTCAGACGCTGAGGCAAGAGTGAAAAATTGTGGACTCAGAAGGATCAGTACGGCACGGTAGGAAAGAGCAGGAGGAGTTCGGCAGCCCTCGGCTGAAACGCATACTCTGCCACCTGCTCAGCGTGCCTCTGTTTCGCCATCTGAAAAATGGGGACTACAACACTCCTACCGTGTGGAACAACTGTGAGGGTGAAATGAGACCCTGGCAGGGCGTGCTTGGCCTGGTGCCTGGACTATACGCAGGGCTCATTGTGTGGCTCTGTTTGTCTTGAGGAGTAAGGCAGGTGAGATTCGAGCTGACCTTGGAAGAGAAGTCGGCAAGGTGGCATCATGCAGGAACAATCTGTGCAGTCACTCGGGGCCATGAGCTCAAAAGGGCCCCACGCGTGGGTGAACACTCTGCTTTGCCATCTTGAAGCTCTTAATGTTTAAAACAAAGGGCCCTGCATTTTCAGTTTGCACTGGACTCCATACACTAGATAGCAGTGTTGTGAGTAGGAGACCATCTGGCAGGGACTGGAGGGGATACTTCTGCAGCTAAAGGGTCCTGGGTGTGCAAAGGCTTGCAAGGATCAGTCTGTCCCAGGAACATTGGGCACAAGGTGCAGCGTTTCCAGCTGGAGAATTGTACATGGAGAAAGGAGCAGGAGCTCCAGTGGAAAGCAGTAAGGGGCTCAAATGCATCAGTAGGGAATCTAATTGCTGCTCTATGTTGCACTTCCAAAGGTTCATGGAGGAGCAGGAATGCAGTCTACTGGTTAAGATGTCCTCGTCCCACATTGGAGTGCCTGCATTCAACTCCAGGCCCCAACTGCTGGGAGACCCCAGGAGGCCGCAGTGACTCGAGTGATTGGATTCTGCCACCCATATGGGACACCTGGATTGAGTTCCTAATCTCTGGCCTCCCAGGCCCGGCCATTGCAGGCATTTGGGCAGTGAATCAACAGATGAGAGAACCCTCTCTCTCTCTGTCTCTCTCTCTCTCTGTCTCTCTGTCTCTCTCTGTCTCAAATCAATAAGTATTTTTTGACAGGCAGATTTAGGCAGTGAGAGAGAGAGAGAGAGAGAGAGAGACAGAGAGAAAAGTCTTCCTTTTTCGTTGGTTCACCCCCTAATGGCCGCTACGGCCGGCGTGCTGTGCCAATCTGAAGCCAGGAGCCAGGTGCTTCCTCCTGGTCTCCCATGCAGGTGCAGAGCCCAAGCACTTGGGCCATCCTCCACTGCCTTCCCGGGCCACAGCAGAGAGCTGGACTGGAAGAGGAGCAACCAGGACAGAATCCAGCGCCCTGACCGGGACTAGAACCTGGGGTGCCGGTGCCGCAGGCGGAGGATTAGCCAAGTGAGCCACAGTGCTGGCCCAATCAATAAGTATTTTTAAAAACTTCATGGAAAATGGAATTCAAACATCAGTTTATTTTGGTGCAAGAATTTTTGAAAGCTATGAAGTTTTTTCACAATTGGCATTTTCTATGAACTTTTTGAAGATCCCTTATGTGTGTGGAGACTTCTAAACATTTGGTGGGGACAGGATGGTTCATTCAGAACCCCGGGGGAATGAGAGATAGAAGGTGTGGAGAGGTTTATGCGGAGACTAAGGAAGGTGATAGAAGCAGGACTATCGGGTGGTGGCCATGGGTCCTACCACTTCCGTCTCTGTGACCTCCTTTCTCCAGGAAAGTGTACATATAAAGTCCTGTTTGACAATTGCTGCAGCAAAGCAGCAAACGTGCTACCATTATATACTAAAGCAGTGTCTCCCACCTAGAGTGTGATGGGCCAGGTGCCGTGCCTGCCGCGCTCACAAGCTGAGCAGCCCTGCCTATGAGGTGGCTCCGTAAATGCCACCATCAGGACCCTGGGTCTCTCTGGAATGGGCAGTGAGTCCCTCAGTTCCTTTTCTCCTCCAAGGGAATGCCAGCCGGTCCCTAAGGCCTTTTCAGCTGGGGCCTATTGTGCCTCCAAGGACTTTGCATCTAAATTTCCCAACAAGCTGAGAGATGCTTGGGTTTAGAGCTGGAAGGAGGGTCTGACTGACAGGTGTGAAAGAGACAAACATCCGAGGGTTTGCGGAAAAATGAAAGGTCTCGTATCTGCAGATGTCTGCAGTTTCCCCCTGGTGCCACCTGCAACTTCAACCCTGGGCACTGGGCGGCCTGCACACCCCACCCACAGAGAGGGTGGGGAGGCTGAGTCACCGGTGGCTGCTGAGGATGCTGTCTAGAGAGCAGGAACATCACCGTCTGTCTGTCTGGGGTTACAGGAAAACCTGCCTGGGTGGGGGAAGTGCGCAGCCCTGTGTGTCTCAACTGCTCCTGTGGCCAGGGGACTGGATGGGTGAATGCTCCAGAGGGTGGCACCTGCTCCGCCAGCTCCCCGAGGCTTCCCTCCGTGTCTCCTCACTGCCCTTGTCTTCCTTTCCTCCACAACCCAGGGTAGGAGTCAGGGCTTCAGCCCAATCCTACAGCTTTCCCAGCTTTGGCCGCTGGATGTCCTGGACAGGCAATAAGAGACGGCACAGGAAGGCAGCGGGATCCTATGTGGGAAAGGAAAGGAGGTCTGGCTGAGCTGTCCCTTTAGGTTGCATTTTTTTTTTTTGATTTTTAATGTATCATTTATTTACTTGAAAGGCAGAGTGGCAGAGATGGTCAGAGAGAGAGAGAGAGAGAGAGAGAGCAAGCGAGCTTCCATCGCTGGTTCATGCTGCAAACCCCTGCAATAGCCAGGGCTAGGTCAGGCTGAAGCCAGCAGTGTGGAACTCCATACAGGTTTTCCAAGTGGCTGGCAGGGACCCAAGCACTTGAGCCATCACCTGTTGCCTCCCTTGATGCTCATTAGCAGGAAGCTGGGTCAGAAGCAGAGTAGCTGGGACTCAAACCAGGCACTGCGGTGTAGGGTGACAGCTCCCCAGGCACAGCCTGATGTACTGTGCCACACGCCTGCCCCAGGCCTCAATCTTAAAATGGTCTTTCTCCAGGCCCCAGATCCCTTCGGACTAGGGACTTATGAATGACTGAATGCAGGAATGAATGATAAAATGTTCAACCTGTCCCAGTCTTAGAAGTCACACCTTTCATCTGTCTTCCAATTCCCATAATCAGGAGACGGAACCCAACTGCCTTGAAAACAGTGGGAAAACTTGATCAGGAAGGGAAACCTGCAGATAAACACAGACTGAAGCTTTTGAGGCGGTTCCCGTCTGTTGGCTTGTGTTACCCTGTGAAGACTGAGTTTGATGGGACAGAGGATGACGTTCAGAACCATTATTGCACGGAAGGATCTGACCAAGGAATTGTAGACCATGTCAAGGTGGTGCACAGCACGTGCAGTGCTTGATGGTGATGTAATAGCTAGGGTTTCAGAGTCAAGTATTCCAGCCCAGGCCCTGGGCTCCATACTCTACTCACATGACATTTTTCATCTTCACATCCACCCCAGAGGCAGGTGGCTTGGTCAGGATGAGCTAGGCCATCGTACAGAAATGGAGAAAGCTTCCAGCTGACTTACAGACATGAAGGCTCACCCCTTGCTTGTAACATGTGTAGGAACAGGGGAAGAGTAATGGGTGTTGCAAGTCTGTTCAGCGGGACAGGGGGAGAGTAATGGGTGTTGCAAGTCTGAAAGATAGGGAAGGAAAGGAGGGAAGAGGCCAGAGCCTGGACTTCAGGAGGAGGTCAAGAGCTGGGCTGGTGAGAGTTCTGGAAAGCTCAGAGGGAAAGAAAGGTTGGACAGTGAGACCTGCTGTTTGAGAACCCAGGGTGGAGTTGTGGCCAACCAAGATAAGCGCCGGGTGTGGCTCTGAGTGTGGGTGGCTGAAGTGGGGCGAAGGCAAAGGTCCCTGGAGCTGAGCAGGTCAAAGGAAGACACGTGGGGCCGCACTGTCATTCCCCATGGAGAGGGGCTGTGAAAGCATGGACTAGGCTCTGGCTTGTGTATATGGCCACTTCCTGGCGCACACATTTCACCGAGAGATGAGGTTTGGGAGTGATGCTTTCTAAGAGTCACCTGTGACAATGTAACATGTAAGACCTCAAAGAGAGACCTGTGTGGAGGCCCTTCCCACAGAGATGTAGAGCAGCCAACTGCAGCTGTAGATGAGAGCAACCAGGGCCTGTAGATGTAAACATGCCAGAACTGGGCACTCTGGCACTTTCCACTCAAAGTGCATCAGGGCTTATGCTGTGCTAGGTACCATTCCAAGCGCCTCATGTGTGCCGCTGCTTTGAGTCTTTCACCACACTCCATGGGGACCCATCATTTTATTCCCATCTCAGAGATGCGGAAAAAGAAGCACAGAGGAGTTATGGAGCTTGGCCCAGGTGGCATGGCTAGTGTGTTGCAAGTGGAATTTGAACTCAGGCAAACTGGCGTCAGAGCCGCTATTCTTAATCGCAAAGCCAGTGGCTTTCCAACACGCATGATGACCATCGGCGGGTGCGGGCAAGGGGCTTCCTACAGCAGAAGATTGAGCCCCTCGCCTAGTTTCTCAATCAGTCTGGCTGGCTTGGAGCCCATTTCTAAGAAGTCACCAGGTGATCCCAAGACTGCATTTGAGAGCATCTGCCCCACTTCACTCCGCCTCCCAGAGGCGTCCATGAGCGTTGTCCAGTGCACAGCAGGAGTCGTAGATCTGTCCAAACATGGCTGCCAAACATGTGGTGGTTGGCAGTAGCACCACAGTGGGGGGTGGGGAGGGTGGGGGTAGGGGTGGTATAGAATGAACACACGGGATCAGGAGAAGAGGATGAAGGTACAGGTAGCTCTAGGGGACCAAAAGCAGCTCAACTGCTTTTTTGTCCTGCTATGTATGAGCAATCAAACAATGAGCCATCTCAATGGCGAGAATCAGGAGTAGGGGCTCCACTGATGGTCCCGAGACAGTGGCACACGGAGTGAGACAGTGGCACACGGAGTGGAGAGGTCTTCAGTGGAGTGTGTGTGTGTGTGTGTGTGTGTGGCACAAGGCAAAAGCTCTAGAGGGCACGATGGGTTGAGGGAGCAAAGGAGACAGCACCAGCAATGGGCAAGAATGGGTGGGATGGGGGGGGTTAGTAAGGAAGGCAGCGATTGTGTGAAAATAGAGCAGGTGAGAGGGCATTCGGAGATCCCTGTGGGCTTCCCGAAGTTGAGGCTCTCTCTCTCATTTCTGAATTTCTTCAGGGGCCAGGGATGCCCCATAAGCTAGGAGCTGATTCCTGAACAGAGGTGAAGAGCCTGAGGCTTCTCACAGAATGAGAGAGAGACCTGAGGGCAGCAGTGTGGGGGCTGCAGACACAGCTTTTAAATCTTTAAGTTCACATGTAACAAAAATGGCCAGCTTTCTGCCTTTGGATGAAAGTCCTGTGCCCGTGCCATTCCCTGCCTCTGTGTGTGTGTGTGTGTGTGTGTGTGTGTGTGTGTTGGGGCGGGGGGCACCTCAGTCCCCAGCCGCCATCCCCCCTGCACTTTGTGGCCCAGCGTAATTAAGAGCTCTGCCGGGCGATTAGTCTCAAGCACCTCTCTAATTGGGCACCAGCTGTGTTTGCTCTTGACAAGGACTCCTTTATGGGACTTCAAAAATGCATTGCGTGATCAAAAACCTAACAGTTTCAGGGTTATATGATCATAAAACCAGCAACACTTGTTTTCTCTAGAAATGCAGAGTACATCTCTCTCTCTGTTTCAGAAAGCATTTTTGAAAAGTTGGGAGAGAGTGAATTGATTGGCAAATTCTCCACGTGTTCAGGTTCCGACTACGAACGCCGATTGTGGTTTCACATAATCACAGGTGTGGGTGCATAAAGACTTGCGAAGTTTCCTGGCAGAAATGTGAGACTCGAGAAATTGAACCATAAATGGCTCCATTTATGAACAACTAACAATGATTGATGGATTGACTGTGAGTACTAATGTTAGCTGAACTCTTCATCTGGGCTTAATCCTAGGCCAACTACTTGACATGGATTATCTTGTTTGAACTTGGCAACAGCATTATGAGGTGGGTACAGATGTTCTCCCCATTTTCATAGAGCAGAACACTGAGGCTCAGCACAGTGAAATAATTCATGTTCAAAGTCACACAGTTCACCATTACGTGGCTAAAGTGGAGCTGAAACCCAGGTCCGTCTCTTGCCAAAATTCCTTCCTGCTTCTTTCCAACTCAACAGTGCAGTCCACTGCACAAACTGCTCCGGTGCTGTTTGCAACAACAGCAGTCGCAACAACACTGCCCTCTCACATTTGTACAGAGCTTCGTAATCACCGCATTCCCCTGAGATATGACAGTCCTGGGAGATAAACAAAGCAGCTGCCATAATCCCTTATCTCAAATGAGGGAACTGAGGCACTAAAAGGCTAGATCACTTGACCAGGTGCACGCCACCTGAAATCAGGGGTGGGCGTTTGCCCTAAGAGTTTACACACCTGCATCCCATATCAGAGTACATGGGTTAAATTCCCAGATCTAACTCCTGACTTCAGCTTCTTGCTGATGCACATGCTGGGAGCCAGCAGGTGACAGCTCAAGTACTTGGGTCCCTGACACTCACATGGGAGATTGCCAGAGAGCTCCTAGCTTTCAGCTTTGGCCTAACCCAGTCCCAGATCTTATAGGCATTTGGGGAGTAAACCAATGGATGGAAATTCTCAGTCTCTGACTCTTAAAATATTTTTAAAAAGTGGAATCAGACCCTTCTTATTCCTACTCGAAATCCAGTGTTCATGCCACCACTTCCCACTCTCCCAACATGGAGCTTCTCTTGAGGAAGCCACATATATATACATATGTGTGGTTGTGTGTGTCTATATATGTGTACATGTGTGTGTATTTTCAGCTATTCATCCATTCATCATTGCACTTATTCATTCAATCAGTCATATTACAGCTTTTGTTTTCCCTGTCCTGATGGCTTATGTTTTATTTAATTGATCTTTCTCTCTCCCCTCCTTGCATGTAAGCAACATATGAGCAGGCTTTAAAAAAAAAGATTTATTTATTATTTGAAGGCAGAGTTGCAGAGAGGCAGAGGCAGAGAGAAAGAGAGAGAGAGAGAGAGAGAGAGAGAGGTCTTCCATCCACTGATTCACTCTCCTGATGGCCGCAACAGCCAGAACTGTGCTGATCTGAAGCCAAAAGCCAGGAGGTTCTTCCGGGTCTCCCACATGGGTGCAGGGGCCCAAGGACTTGGACCATCTTCTACTGCTTTCTCAGGCCACAGCAGAGAGCTGGATCAGAAGTGGAGCAGCCAGGACTCAAATCGGTGCCCATATGGGATGCTGACACTGCAGGTGGTGGCCTCAACCACTATGCCACAGCGCCGGCCCCATGAGCAGGCTTTTGTGTCCCTTAATTATTATATTTTCAGACCTCAAAACAGCACCTAGAACATCAGAGTTTCTTAATAAATATTGTTGAATTCATTCAAAAAATATTAATTTGTTTGCTTAGTAAAGATGTATTGGACAGCTACTATGCTAGCTCGGATGGATTCTGCACCATACGAGACACAGTGCCTACCTCCATGGCGCTTATATTTCAAAATGGAAGCTTCTCTGAGAGAGAAGACAATTCGCCCGTGGGCTGCCACTTCAGCTCCTGCAGAGAGCTTCCAGCTGCTGACCCGCCCTACAGGTTTCAGCCTGGCCTGCGTGGGTCTGACAACCCAGGAAACAAATTCCTTGAAGGAAATCTCAGATAGATGGATGCATGGGTACGTAGATAGGCACGGAGAGATAGAGCTTTATGATAGATAATGTAGATGAAGAGACAGAGATGATAGAGCTAGAGACAGAGATACAGACAGAGACATAGGCTTCTGGTCCCTTACTGGTTGTTTCTCTGGTAGACCCCTAACTGCCTGGCCCACATCTACCCAGGTAAGCGGCTTCAACTCCATTCTTTAATACACACACACACACACACACATATATATAAAATATATGAGACAGAGTTACAGAGAGAGAAGGAGAGACACAGGGAGAGAGAGAGAAAGATCTTCCATCTACTGGTTCACTCCCCAAATGGCAGCAACAGTGAGGGTTGGGCCATGACAAAGCCGGGAGCCAGGAGCCTAGAACTCCATCTGGGTCTCCCACGTGGGTGCAGGGGCCCAAGCACTTGAGTGATCTGCTGCTGCTTTCCCAGGCCCATTAGCAGGAAGCTGGATCAGAAGTGGAGCAGCAAGTACTCGAACCAGTGCCCACATGGAATGCCAGCATTGTTTAACTTGTTGAGCCACATTGCCAGCCCCTCAACTTCATTCTTAAGACAATGGGAAAGAGCCATGGGGGATCTGAGTGGATGAGTAGCATCGCCAGATTTGTGTTTTTAAAAAAATGGCTCTGGCTTCAGTGTGGAGTGGAATGGAAGTGGCAAGACTATAGGTTGACAGCCTAAGTTGGAAGCAGTCGTCTGAACTAAGTCGTGGCAGTGAGAGTGGCCTGGAAAGAAGCAGTCCCATTCAAGCAATTTTATGAAAGCAGAATTGACAAGACTTGGGGTCTAACGCAGGAGAAGGGAGTTGCAACAAGCCCCAAGCCCTCAGACGCCTGGGTAGACAGAATGTCGATGCCCAAAGAGCAAGGACTCTATTCTATTCCCTGCTGTACCCTTGGCACCCATAACAGCACCTGGCACTTGGAAGGGGCTTGTGATGCATTTATTGAATGAACGGTGGCGCGATTCTGAGACTCAGGCTGGGGCAGTGTGGATGAGGAGTGCACAGGGCTTTGGCTGTGCATTGAGCTGGAGGGAGCTGTCGCACTGCCAGGTGCACAGGAAAGCTGGCGAGATGACCTGGGGGCAGGAGGTAGGCTCCCGGATGGACTCAATGCTCACTTGGGGATTATAAGGATCGCGTGGAGGCCAGGGGCAGTGTGTGAAGGGAGGAGAAAGGAGTGGAAGTTGGGGAGCACATCTTGGAGACAGGGCAACATTTAAAGACTGGGACAGGGAAGAGACTCCTCCCCAAAAGGAGAATGAGACCAAGGAGCAAGGGAGGAGGAGAATGAAGAGAAGGCAGTGACTGGAGTCCTTCAGGACGCAATGCCTCCCAGGCTGCCGAGGGGTCATCCTTGAGATTCCCAATGGTGACTTTGGTCAAGTAGTCCCACTGAGGGTGGAGGGGACAGCAGTCAGACTGCAAACCTTTGAGGAAGCCATGGGAAATGGGGCCAAGGCCTGTGTCTCCAGTAATGACCCCAACCTTCCTTCCAAAGGGCTAATAGCTCATTATGACCCCCATTTTAAAGAACTGGACACCAAGGCGGAGAGAGACGGAGTTCGTTAAAAGCCGTGCACAGACAAAGGGGCTGTGCTATGGGACAACAGCTGTTCAGAGCGTGCTGCCTTTTATGGCTCTGCAGGATACAGACTGGAAAGAATCGTTGTGCAGGGCGGGGCCCGGGTCCTGTCGGGGCTGATCCCTGGGACGTGCAGGGCAAGAGCCTCGAGGGCATGCGAGAACATTCTCTCAAGGGGAAGCACCTTCCCTTGAAACAGCTTGTTCTGCTGAGCCAACAGGAGAGAGGATGGGGACTCCTCAGTCCTGGGCCTCATGCCAAAACACGAGCGAAGACGCCAGGCAGCCGGCTCCGGCTGCAGCCTCCCTGGGCCCTGTGTGGGCCATGCCAGCTCGTCTGCGTTCTCTGGGGGAGGAGGAAGGCTTCCTGTGTCGGATTTGCTTGCTTTTAACTAAGGTTGAATGAGCACTTACTGCAGGCCAGCTCTCTTTTCCTCGTTTTGCATACTCCAATGTATTTAATCTTGACAGCCTGTGATAAGGAATGCATGCCTGGATCCTATAGGATTAAAAATTCAAGACCCAGGGGGTAAATTCACTTGCCCCAGGTTCACAGCTAGTTCTGTGGCTAGGAGAACTGGTATGCTTAATTCTTGAGGCTGTGTGTGTGTGTGTGTGTGTGTGTTGGGAGGTGGATAGCTATTGGGCCCTGGAGTATAGGCTCAAATAAACGACAGAAGTGAGAATGAGGATACAGGTCAGGCTTTCCTCTCCAGCTCTGGGACTTGTTTAAGCTGTGTCACCTCTCTAGACTGTTTCGTCATCTGTAAAATGGGTGTGATATTGCCCAGCCCATAGGATAAAAGAACATGCTTTTAAAGTGTCTGACCGGAAGTCTCCAGCCTAAGGCAGGTGGTCCATAAGTAGCAGTTCTCCTTTCCCTTGGTTTGCCTTCAGAGAGGCTAAGGCATCTAAAGATTAGAAGATTTGGGCGGGAGCACTGGACTGGATTCTGAATCAGAAACCCAGGAGCTGAATGCCACTTGCGGTACCCACTACTTATCTGATCTTGAACAGGCCACTTTGCCACACCAGATCCTCAGTTTCCCCAACTCAGTTTAGTCCAGGAAGGCACTGCAGCCCCAACAACCCCCTTCCACTCCTATACAGACATGACCAATTGGTCATAACCTTTATTGCCACTCAGCCAGGACAACACCAGAGAACACTCTCACCATGGAACCCCGTAGTCGCGCTCTGATTCTGCCGCCAGTTAAATCAGCATGCTCGACAATGTACTTGCTGAGGGCCTGTGCTCTGGCTAAGCCGCTGATGCCAGCATTCTATACGGGCACCAGTTTGAGCTCTAAGCTGCTCCACTTCTGGTCCAACTCCCTGCTAATGCACCTGGGAAAGCAACAGAAGATGGTCCAGGTGTTTGAGCCCCTGCCACCCATGTGGGAGGCCCAGATGGAATTCCAGGCTCCTGGCTTCAGCCTGGCTGAGCCCCAGCCATTGTGGCCATGTGGGGAGTAGACCAGCGGATGAAAGAGCTCTCGCGTGTGCGCATGCGTACTCTCTCTAACTCTCTCCCCACTCTTCTCTGTAACTCTGCCTTTCAAATAAATAAAATACATCCTTTTTAATAAAAAAAGAATATACTTGCTGAGATGCAAAGCCACCTGATAAAGAGAACAGATCAATCTCAGCATATCTTTGCATGATGAAGGATAAGTTCTTATGGGAACTCCAGGTTCTCATAGGAGCATGGGCAGGTTTGTTAATATGGTTTTGTGTTTGAGGTCTTGCCCTCTTCTAAGTCAGGTAGCATACAGATGAATAAGTCTGAGACACGGGGTTGATCCATGTATCTGGAAAAAGATTAGAAAAGGAAAAATTAATGTAAGGGAATTACTGTTAATCCCAACATATGAATGAGAAGGCTGTGCCAGCAGGTGAACTGACTTGCTCACAGCCACACTAGTAAATGGCAGAGCTGAGATTCGGATCCAAGCAGGTCCACCTCCCACCTCTAGAGCTGAAAATTACGCCATCGACGCAAACTCCATTTACATAGTCCAGACATGATTATTAGATGCCTGCTCTGCACGAGGCACTGTTTTCAGCACTAAGAATGTGGTAACGAACAAAATCGCTCAAGCGTCTCCTCCTCGGGCAGCTTTCCGTCTAGGGTCACATGTGCTGGCCACCTGTCCCATGCCTAGTGGTTCAGCAGCATTGGGAACACCGAGGCTCAATGGCAATGGCTCTCACTGACATCGGCAGGAGCGTATATTGGAGTCCTCATTCCATGGCTTCTTTTTTTTCTCTTTTCTTTTTTTTTTCTTTCCCCCTTTTTTTTTTTTTTTTTTTTTTTTTTTTTTTTTTTTTTTTGACAGGCAGAGTGGACAGTGAGAGAGAGACAGAGAGAAAGGTCTTCCTCTTGCCATTGGTTCACCCTCCAATGGCCGGCACGGCCGGTGTGCTGCGCTGATCCGAAGGCAGGAGCCAGGTGCTTCTCCTGGTCTCCCATGGGGTGCAGGGCCCAAGCACTTGGGCCATCCTCCACTGCACTCCCAGGCCTCAGCAGAGAGCTGGCCTGGAAGAGGGGCAACCGGGACAGAATCCAGCACCCCAACCGGGACTAGAACCCGGTGTGCTGGCACCGCAAGGCAGAGGATTAGCCTAGTGAGCCGCGGCGCCGGCCTCCATGGCTTCTTAGTAGGTGAAGAAAGACATTCTATCACTTTACTCCTCCATTTTCTCACCTGAAACAAAGGTAACAATAGGTTTCTTCCAAGAGTTTCCGTGAGGCATAAACAAAGCAACCTGTATAGGCAAGCAATACTACAAATTTCAGGTACTCAATAAATTGCAATTAGTACTTCTGATTCTGTATTCATCAACAACTCTTTGGAATTAGTGCTGTTTTGTTCCGCACAGAAGAAAATTGAGTCTTGGTTTAAATCTCAGAGAGGTTAGGTAACTTGCCCACGGTCACACAGCTAACCACTGGTAGATGTCCAGGGCCACCTGAATGCACTGTGGCCACCTGTTTTCCAGACTCACAATTGGACTAGCTGCGAGGCAGCAGAAAACTGCACTCCTCCTCGGCGTCTTATGCAACAAACCATATGGACCCTCAAGCTCTTACATAACAGGCCCAACGTTAACAAGAGGAAGTTTAACAACAACACAAAAAACACCACATTCACAACAGACCACCATATGTTCTGCCGTTCGCTGACAGCAGCCTTGCCAACGCCCACCCAGGCGCCCACAGAAATCTTCTGGACGAAAACAGTTTTATTCCTGAGTGATTCAAACGATCGATGCCTGCATAAAAAGAAGAGAGTGGGGGGGGGGGCAATCTGCACTCCTTCAAAAGAAATCAGTCTTATTAACTCCCCAGGAAAACCCAGAAACCTTCAGCCTGCATGCCTGGGTCTTTGCGAGGCAGCTGGGGGCTGCTCTGAGGATGTGACAGGTGTGAGAGGGGAACTCCCTCTCTCAGAGTGAAAGGTGCTGTGATGATTTCTGGCTTCCGTATCATCAAGCCAAACAGCCGGGTCTTTGGGTCATCTCCCCCGAATTGGCCCCCAGCTCGTTCACGTCTTGGTGTGCTCAAGTTTGCTGTAGGCCCTCTGGGAGCACCACTTCTGGAATCAGATGTAACTCTAGCAGGCTGGAATGACTGTGGACACTGAGGAAGAGTGCTGTGGCTGGCTCCCAGCCAGGCCCCACCTTCCGACGTCGCGATCTTTTGCCGGATCACCTGCCTTCTCCACGTCCATTTCCCTGCTCTGCAGTCAAAACAATCCTGCAAATATGTCCATCGGATCTTGCAGCTCCACCGCACAACCCATGTCAATGAGTCTTTAGGTGGCCAGGGTGGACCCACAGCCCTGCCTCCTCTACCTCTTCGACTCCCTTTATTCCACTCAGCCCTCATCCTCTGAGCTCAGCCCCACTGGCATTCTTTCCACTCTGGCTTTGCACTCGCTCTTGCCTCTGCTCAGCCCTTCCACTCCCCATCTTCCAAATCTGAACTTACCCATCAGCCCCATAGAGAAGCTTCCCTGACGCCCTAGGTCTCTGTTGAGTGCCCTGTCAGAGTCTCTCCTAGCGCCTCCTATTGCTTCTCTCACACGTGATCTCAGCTGGTCCTGAGCTTCTGTAGCACCGTAGTCTCACTGTGGTGTTTGTGTAGTTCCCTTTCCTCTCGCTTGATCTATAAGCTCTATGAAAGCAACATCAAGAGTCTGGCACATAGTAGGAATTTCATAAATCTTTGTTGGATAAGCAGTGGAATGACAAGGCCAAGGAGGCAGCATAGACCAAAAGGAGCAACTGGAAAACAGAGCCCACCCAGCATGGCACCTGCCACAGGCAGCTGGGCCACAGAATGATTAACTTGATGCCCCTGCAGCAGCAGCAGCAGCAACAACACAGGGGTTTGTGCACTCAGGAGCAGCAGCCTTTCTCCTGTTAGAATCAATCACCAAGACTCTATCACAGATAACAAAGATATCACAAGAGAAGACATCCAGTACATCAGCCGTCCAGTAACCTCAGCCATTTGTGGCTAGTGAGAATAACGGCTGTTGGAAGAGATAATTGATTGGCAAGGCAGCCCGCACTTCCTTAATAAGTTGTGCATGTAAATCTAAGGTCTCCCTCCTAAGACGTGGCCCTGAGTTGAGCCAGAGGATATTTCACTTTGCACCAGTTATCACCTGGTAGATCCTCCAGCTCAGAGACAAAGGGAAGGAGACCTACCTGAACCTGGGAGCCATGGAGCGAGATGGCAAGCGCAAAGCCCTGAAAAGAGTAGCCATCCCCTCGCCGAAGTCAATTCAACCCTATATGCAAGGAAGGAGCAAAAACGATGCACTGGGGCGGGAGAGATCAGGTGAATACATGGAACTCTTGTATCTCAGAAGACCTCGAGGTGAGAGGGAGCAGAAGCGAAGATAGAACAGACAAGTGACATATTATCATGAGATAGAAAATGCAGAGAAAACATAATGGTTTAAGGTTGGGGGGAAGGAAAGGGAAAATGATGAAGGGTTTTGAAGCAGTGGGATGAGCATTCAGCCTTCTCAAGGGCAAGCTTCATGGAGCAGAGTACAAGGCCCTGTGACCTGGCTAGAGAGTGATGGGAAGAAGACCCTGATTTCCTGCAACAAGGGGCCTGTAACATTATGCCTGGATGGTGGAAGCAACGTCACACTTTAAATGTTCTAGAAATGGCAGGTGCAATCACAGGCTACAAGGAGACTGTTCCATTGGTTAAGGAATAGGTGGCGTCTTGAGACAGAGGAAGAACATCAATGTATTAAAATGTGAATCTGCCAGTCTTCTCTCTCATGTCTACCTAACCCACTTTCTCACTTCATTTGGGTCTCGGATCAAATAGTCTTCCCTCAGAAAAGCTGCCCTAGGTATCTATCTGAAACACCCCTTTCATTCTCCATCCTCTCACTCAGTTTTATTCTACATAGCTCTTCTCCCTCACCCCAACATTATTGCATATACTTATATATCCACCTTTATATCATATATTTATTGTCTGTGTCTTTCATGAGTCTGAGACGTGTGTCGATCTTGGCTCACACCTGTATCAGCTTCTCCTAGAATGATGCTCAGTGGGGCAATTCTCCCATAGGTGCATATTGAAGGAAGGAAGGGAGGATGGGTGGCTGAGTGGATGGGTGGGTGGGTGAGAAAGTGGGTGCTTGGGTGGGTGGATGAACAGGCAGACGAGTTATTGGGCATTTGGAGAGCACCAGTGGAACCCCAGCACCAGGGAGCAAGGTGCCCATCCACCATTCCCTGACTATACGATTTGGGTCATTTCTCTGAGCCTCAGCTTCCCTATCTGAGATGGAAAGTTTCAGAGTAACACTTAACCCGCCTATCACATAGCAGTGTCATGATGCTCAAATAAGAAAATGTCTGGGAAAATGCTTTGTAAACTGCCAAGTGTAGTTCAAAGGTGACCAGTCATGGTGATTTTTACACTTAGAAAAGGAATAGGAGTTAGTAATAAGTTCTGGAGAGACCTAAGTTACCCTAAAAGCCCTTGTTCTATGGCCCTGAGCAGGTTATTCAGTAGCTTGAGAGGCACAATGGAGAGAAGATCCTTCTTGACTCATGGAGATTCTGAACCAAAGCAACTTTCAAAATCCCTTTGGTATCACTATGTTCCAAAATCTGCGTATGTGAAATGCAGGAAACTTGTATAACTTAAAGAAAATTTAAAAAAAAAAAAAGATTACCAAACCAGTAATGCAATTTATTGCACTTGGGAAAAAAAATCCTTTACTGCCCTGAGAGCCAAGAATGAACTGATAGTCCCTTGATCTGCACAATACTGTGCATGCCCTGCTAGCCCTTCCTCACACCTTACTTCAGGATTTACCAGCGAATCTATGAGGAGGGAAAGGCAGAATTCGGAAATCCCATTTTACTGATAAGATAACTGAGGCTCATAGAAGTTGTATGGCTTTTTAATCCGGGCTATAGGCAGAAGCAGGATTTAATGAGTTCTTGTCACCCAGTCCTGCCTCCCGCCCACTGGCCTGGACTGCCTTGCTCTCCCTCTGCTGTCTTGCTTCATGCCATAAGCAGCGCTGTGATGTACTGGAGTCTCCCTTCTACCTCTGGCCCACATCCACCCCACTTCTGCCACCCTTGCTCCCCAAAGACACACAAAGACAGCCAGTGTTCTTGGCTTCCAGTGCATCCCTCCGCGTTTGTTTCTGTGTGCATAAACAAGTACAAATACATATTCTGATATGCTGATTTTTCACTACTATTGTTACATATAGTGTAAATTCTGCTTTGCTTCTTTTCATTGAACAACACAATTTGGAGAGTTTTCTCTTTCAGTGCTTGAAGAACTTTCTAGAATTCTATGGTACAGAAGCACCATAACCAGACATCTTTTGATGAACGTTCAGGTGAATTCCCAACTTTTTTATTACATATAATGCTTCTGTAAATTTCACAGAGGCCATTTCAAACACTTTGGATAATTCCCAGAAGTGTAAATACTGAATCATTTGCAATTTTGATGCACATGTCCAAATTACCCTCTCCCTTCCAACAAGGGCTGTGTTACTTTGCTGGGACACTCAGAAAAAAACTATCACCAACTGGGTGCCTCAAACCGTAGAAATTTATTTCCTGGCATGCAGGCTCTGATTTGGTAAATCGTATTTTACTACGAAAAGTATCTGTTTTATGTAAGATTTTAGAGAATTTCTTTGTGAAGAAGCTTCACATCATTGCTTTAATTTCCTGCTTCTTGGTTTTAGCCTCATGTTTCTGATTTTAAGTAATATCTCTTTTTTCACCACACTATTTCATTAATTTTAAAAAGAACCAGTCTCCTTCTATCTATTCATTCACTCTACTTTTTGTGTTTCCTATTTTTTTTCATTTTTCTTTATTGACTTATTCCTCTGCTTTTCCAATAGTTTATTTGGTTATTCTTTTTCTAAATTTTTGAAAATGTTCATTTGTTTTCTTCTACTTGAAAGGCTGAGTGACAGACAGAGAGAGAAGGGGAGAGACAGAGAGAGGGAAAGAGATCTTCCATTTGTTGGTTCACCCTCCAAATCTTGCAACAGCCAGGGCTGGGTCAGGCTGAAGAGCCTGGAATTCCAACTGGGTCTTCCATGTGGTTGGCAGGGCCCTAAGTACCTAAGTACTTGAGCCATCACCACTGCCTCTCGAGACACGTTAGCAGGAGTTGATTGGAAGCAAGCAGAGGAGCTGAGACCTGAATCGGCATTCTGATGTGGAACGCTTGCATCCCGCGCAGACCAGACACTTAACCTGCTGTGTCAAAACCTGCCCTCCAAATTTTTTGACATCTATTTGGTCCATTTGTTCCTGTAATTTTTTGTTGATATAATTATGCTATATGAATTTTCCTGAGACTGCTTTTACAATATCTTATGTTTTACTACACAATATTTTCATTAATGCTATTTTTTAAATTCTGTCTAAATTATTTAATCTGAAGTATGTGTAAATCTAATGTTTAAATTTTAATGTAAATTTCTAGTTTCTTTGCTTTGTAAGAAGACAGTGTTTCCTTAAGTATTTGTTTAAGCACCTAATATATGATAGATTTTTATAGTATGAATTGGATATTTGATAAAAACACAAGATTTGGACTCCATTTTCAGGTGTATAGTTTCAAATATGTCAATTACATTTGTATTATACTTATTTAAATCTTTGTTACGCTTATTTACCTGTTTATTTTACTTATTTATTCATGCACTTGATGTATCAGAGACTGAGAGGATAAATCATGCCCTTACTTCTTGATTTTTTTAGTTAGTGTCTTCTTATTTTTGTAATTTCTGCTATATGAATTTCATTGCTATGTTATTTTTTAACCAGAATTCCACATTCTCTCAGATGAAATGGCAACCTTGGAGTCTTTATTTTTTCTATTTGAATTTGCCTGTTACACATTTTCACATCATTTTGTTACTGGAGAAGTGGAGAAGCTAGGGTTCTTGTCTTCACACAAGAAAGAATTCAGGCATGAGACAGATTAGTGGAAAGCAAAATAGCAAGGTTTATTAGGGTAGGGACATCCGTAAGAACAGATGGGCACCTCTCCAGACAGAACCTGAGAGAGAATGCTCAGTCTCCCAGATAGGGGGAGAGCAAGGTTACATGGTTGAGTGGAGAGAACACACTTGGCCAGGCCAGGCGGGTGGCTCAGCATAGAGGCAGAGGGCTGAGCGGGGCGGGGGGGGGGGGGGGGGGGGGGGGGGTTGGTTAAGGGTATGGGCCTTGCCTTCCAGCCTCTTCTCCTGGAACAAAGGACTTTTGGGATGTAAATACAAAAAATTCCTTTCTGAGTTTTCCCCCTGAAGTTATCAGACAGGGGAAGCCTGGCTGGCTGGCATCACCCCACCTTAGAGGAACCTTAGAGGAAGGATGGGGTAGAAGGGGCAGGGCGTTTGAAGTGAAGATACTGGGCTGCACCTGGAAGGTTATCAGGATGACTTTGAGATGCGGACGTTGGCCCTAGATGTCAACTCCTTAGGCCTTTGTCACACACACATAAGCTCATTTCTGACTTCCTACCTGACAATTTCACTTTTTCCCTTTAAAAAAAGTTTTATCAAAATATCATAAGTGTATGTACTGAAGGGCCATTATTTTATTTTTTAACCTTCCTGTATTATCTTGGGTTTTGCTTTATGAGGCAATGTGACAGTCTTTTTGTCTTAGTAGATGAGTTAAAGCCCATTTGTATTCATTAATATGAGAAACATGTTTGACTCATTTCTGGCATTTTTTGCCTCAGTCTCAGCTTTACACACATTCTCTTTTAAAGAAATAGCTTATTTGGAACAACTTTATGAGGTATAACTTACGTGTGACTAAGTGAACATATTTAAAACCTAGACTTCAATAAATTGTGACATATGTATATACCCATGCAATCATCACTATAGTCTAGATAATGAATACAGCCAAAATTTTCCTCATGCCCTTTGCATTCTCGCCCTCCCATTCATTTTCACCCCATAGCACATGATCCCTAAAACCACAGATGTGCTTTCTTTTTTAAATTTTATTTATTTTCACTTTATTTGGAAGGCAGAGACCCAGGAAAGAGACAGAAAGACAAAGATCTTTGATCTGCTGGCTCACTTCCCAAATGCTCCCCAAAATTAGAGTTGAACCAGACCATAGCAGGGAACTCAACCCAGATCTCCCATGGTAGCAGGGGCCCGTATTTGAATCATCACCCACTGCCTCCTAGAGTGTGGTGCATTAGCAGGGAACCTGAATCAGAAATGGAAGCACCAGGATTCGAACCCAGGCACACTGGTACAGGATGGAGGTATCCCAAGCAGCATCGACACCACTGTGCTTAACTTCCCCTTGGGTGTCTGTTCAAGTATTTTTGGGCTATTGGTTTCCTTATTATCAGGTTTTGAGTGCTATGTATACAGTCTCTCTACAAATCCTTTATCAAATATATTTTACACACATTTCCTTCCAGTCTCTGGCTTGTCTTTTCATTCTCTAAATAATATCTTTCAAAATAAGGAGTTCTTAATTATATATATGAAGCCCAAATTACCAATTTGTTCTTTTGGGCATTATGATTTTGATGTTGTTTTTTTAAAAAATCTTCATTTTCACCTAGAAGTTTTACAATTTTGGGTTTCATGTTTGAGTCTATGATCCATTTTGAGTTAATGCTCATTTTTGTATATGAACTATGCAATTGTTCTAGTACGCTTTGTTGGGAAGACTATCCCTTCTTCACTTAATTGCCTTTGCACCTTTGTAAAAAGTCACTTGTTTATCAAATTACAGATCTACTTAACTCTGTATTCTGTTCCACTGATCTACTTGTCTATCTTTACACCAATACCACACAATTCTGGTCATTGCCACTTTATACTTCATTTATAAATCAGGTAGTGGTGGCCCTCCAAGGTCCTTTTACAAAGTTGTTCTGAATATTCAAGGGCTTTTACATTTCTATATGAATTTTTTTTAATATTGACTTATTCATTTGAAAGGCAGAGGGACAGAGAAAGAGGAAAAGACAAATGGAGAGAGAGAGAGAGAAAGAGAGAGAGAGAAGTTCACTCTTCAAATGGCATCAGCAACCAGTTCTAGGCCAGACAAAACCCTGGAGGCAGGGACTCCATCCTGGTCTCCCACAGAGATGGCAGGGGCCCAAGTACCTGGGACACCTTCTTCTACCTTCTGAAGTACATTAGCAGGGAGCTGCATCTGAAGCAAAGCAACAGGGATTAGAACCGGCATTCTGATACGGAATGCAGTGCCACAGTGGTAGCTTAACCCACTGTACCACAATGCTGGCATCTCCATACAAATTTTGGAAAGAATGTGTCAATTTGTACAAAAATTCCACTGAGGTTGTGATTGAAATTGTGCTCAATCTAAAAATCAATTAGGGAAAAACAGACATCTTAACAATATTGATTCCCAGGACCCACAAATAAGGTGCTTTTCTCCATTCACTAGAGGAGACATTAATTTCCCTCATCAATGTGTCATAAGACTTCAGTGAACAGGTCTCACACATCTTTGCTCAGATTTACTTTTTTTTTTTTTTTTTTTTGACAGGCAGAGTTAGACAGTGAGAGAGAGAGAGAGAGAGAAAGGTCTTCTTTTTCCGTTGGTTGACCCCCCCAAATGGCCACTACGGCCAGGGCATTGTGGCCAGCGCGCTGCGCTGATCCAAAGCCAGGAGCCAGGTGCTTCTCCTGGTCTCCCAGGTGGGTGCAGGGCCCAAGCACTTGGGCCATCCTCCACTGCCCTCCCGGGCCACAGCAGAGAGCTGGACTGGAAGACGAACAACCGGAATAGAAACCGGCGCCCCGATCAGGACTAGAACCCAGGGTGCCAGCACCGCAGGCAGAGGATTAGCCAAGTGAGCCACGGCATCAGCTCATATTTACTTCTGAATATTCCAGGGATTGGATTGATGTTAATGTAAATGTGATTTTCTACAACCTGAATTTCCGACTTCATTGCCACCATGTAGATATGCAATTGAAATTTAACCTTGGTTTTCTCCATTCTGCAGTCTTGCTGGGCTCACTTATTAGTTCCCATAGCCTTTCTCTAAACGCCATCAGATTTTCCACACAGTAGCCATGTTTTCTCATCAAGGGGTATTTCTTCCTTTTGACCCCCTTATTTCTTTCTCCTGTCATATTGCACAGAATAGAAAAGTAATGAGAGTGGGCATCATTGTCTTTTTTCCCAATATGAAGGGGAAGGCATTTAGTCTTCTATCATCAGTTTAGCTGCATGTTTATCATACGTGCTCTTTGTCAGGCTGAAAGAACCTTCTTCCAGTCTTAGTTTGCTGAAAGTTTTTGTCAGGAATGAATGCTCCGTCTAGTAAGATGAATATATGGCTTTGCTGTTTAACTTTATCAGTATGACAAATGTCAATGACTGATTTTCTAATATGAAATCCATTTTTTCTTTTTTTATTATTTATTTGAGAGATGGATTTATAGACAGTGAGAGGGAGAGATAGAAAAGTCTTCCATCTGCTGGTTCACTCCCCAAATGGCCTCAATGTCTAGAGCTGTGCCGATCCGAAGTCAGGAATCGGGAGCTTCTTCTGGGTCTCCCACAGAGGTGCAGGTGCCCAAGCACTTGGGCCATCTTCTACTGCTTTCCCAGGTCATAGCAGAGAGCTGGATCAGAAGAGGAGCACCCATGACTAGAACTGGTGCCCATTCAGGATGCCAGTGCCGCAGGCGGAGGATTAACCCTCTGCACCACAGCGCTGGCCCCCCAATTTTTCATTCTTGGGGGAAAAAAGCCAATTTGGGCACATGTATTGTGTTTTCATCTGTTGTTAAATTGTTAAAATTTTAGTTAAGAATTTCTGAATCTGGCCAGCACTGCGGATCACTAGGCTAATCCTCCACCTGCGGCGCCGGCACACTGGGTTCTAGTCCTGGTCAGGGCGCCGGATCTGTCCTGGTTGCCCCTCTTCCAGGCCAGCTCTCTGCTGTGGCCAGGGAGTGCAGTGGAGGATGGCCCAAGTCCTTCGGTCCTGCACCCGCGTGGGAGACCAAGAGAAGCACCTCACTCCTGCCTTCGGATCAGCGCAATGTGCCGGCCGCAGTGTGCCACCCGCAGCGGCCATTGGAGGGTGAACCAATGGCAAAAGGAAGACCTTTCTCTCTGTCTCTCTCTCTCTCACTGTCCACTCCGCCGGTCAAAAAAAAAAAAAAAAAAAGAGAGAGAGAGAGAGAGAGAGAGAATTTCTGAATCTATTTTTATAAGGGATATTGTTCTGTAGTTTTTATTTTTTCTCTTAATATTTTTGCTTGGGGGCCGGAATTGTGGTGCAGCAGGCTAAGCCATTGCCTTGGAGGCTGGCTTCTCATATGGGTGCCGGTTGGAGTCCTGGCTGCTCGACTTCTGATCCAGCTCTCTGATAATGATCCTAGGAAAGCAGCAGAGGATGGCCCAAGTATCGGACCCTGACACGCATGTCAGAGACCCAGATAGCATTCCAGGCTCCTGGCTTTGGCCTGGCCCAGCCCCAGCCATTGCAGTCATTTGGGGAGTAAACCAGCAGATGGAAGATCTCTTTCTCTCTCTCTCTCTCTCTCTCTCTCTCTCTCTCTCTCTCTCTCTCTCCCCTGCCCCCCGTTCCCTTTCAAATAAATAAAATAAATCTTTAAAAATATTTTTTGGTCTGGTTTTTGTATCAGGGTAGTTCTGGTATCATAAAATGAATTGGAAAATGTTCCCTCCTCTTCAATTTTCTAGAAGCGTTTATGCTGAATTTGTGTTTCTTCCTTAAGCGTTCAGAATTCACTGATGAAGCCAGTTGGGTCAGAAATTATATTTTGGGGAAGGTTTGCAACTACAAATTCAACTTCTTTAATCAATACAGGACGATATAAGGTTATTTGATTCTTCTGAAGTGAACTTTAGTAGTTTGTATAGTTCAAGAGATGTCTCATCCATTGTCAAATTTATTGGCATGCAGTTATTCATATTCTTTTTCATATCTGTGGATATATCTTCTTCTTATTCCTTATACTGAAACCTGTCTTCTATTTTTCACGATTGTTCTAAATAGAGGTTTATTGATTTTCTCAAAGGATCAATTTTTGGTTTCACTGATTCTCTCCCCTGATTTTCTGTTTTCTGTGGATTCCCACTCTGGCTTATACCCTCTCCTTTCTTCTGCTCACTTTGGGTTTGATTTGCTCTTTTATTTCTAATTCCTTGAGGTGGAAGATGAAGTCGTCAATATGAGATATTTCTTTCTTCCCAATATAATATAAGTATTTAGTGTTACCAAGGTTCCTGCAAGTACTGCCTGTTAATTCATTCCACCAATTTCAATATAAAATATTTTTATTTTCATTCAATTCAATATACTTTACAATTTCCCTCTGATTTCTTCAAAAGCAAAAGTCATGTGACCCGTGAATGACATACAAGTGTGAGAGCAGTGGGTATTGCTCCCTCTAAGCCTTCATAGGGGCCTGTGCACATGTGTGCTGACCACAACTCTCTGTGGATCTTCCACTCATTTACTTGCTGTATTTCAGGGAGCTCTGTCCTTCCTTGCCTGATGTCCAGTATCTTGAAAAACATTATGTCATATATCTGTCTGGTCTTTTTGGTTATTTCTTTTAAAAAAAGATTTATTTACTTACTTTAGGGGTATAGTTACAGAGAGAGAGAGACAGAAAGAGAGGTCTTCCATCCATTGGTTCACTCCCCAAATGCCCGGAGCTGGGCCAATCCAAAGCCAGCTGCCAGGAGCTTTTTCCAGGTCTCCCACAAAGGAGCAGGAGCCCAGGTATTTGGGCCATGTTCCACTGCTTTTCCAGAGCATAGCAGAGAGCCAGGTGGGAAGAGGAGCAGCTGGGACATGAACCGGCGCCCATATAGGATGCCAACACTGCAGGAGGATGCTTAACCAACTGTGCGACAGCACCGACTCCCTTTTTGGTTATTTCAAGTGTATGAATAAATGGTGGTCCTCTTAACCATCTTGGCTGGAGTCAGAAGTTAAGTGAGCTTGCAATTATTTGTTTCTTTGTATCTTTCACCATATAAACTGTCAAAAGTAATTGTTTTTGTTTGTAGCTTTTCTGCTACTAGGATGGTTTGCATTTCTGCTCCAGGGGTTACCCGTTTAATCACATCTTTATATCACATCCTTAGTTCTCTCTACTTTTTTGACATCAACAACTAGTTCACTATTATAAATAATGAGACATATAGTGGGATTATCTGTCTCTTCCTGACAAACCAATTTCAGTCAACATCTCTCTTACTGTAGTGTTTGTATAGAGACTTGTAATATCAAGTCTTTAATTAAGCCTATACTTCTATTATTTGAGTCTCCTGCATTTTTCCTACAGTGCTATGGTGTCTATAGTATAATCTTCTGGTAGGATAAGGGGGAAATGGTGATGTAAGCAGACATATTGCATGGAAGTGCCCAAAGCATCATTTTCAGATAGAGATGTGCGTGGAGCCCTGATCCTTCTAATCATCTACTCTACTATGACTTGGGGTAGCTGCTTACCCTAGCAAGCTTCAGTGTCCCAGTCTGTAAGATAGGATAACTGTGTCTACTTTCGAAGGTGACTGTGAGACATGTAACATACTTATCATAAAGTCTGAGGCCTAGGAAGTACTTAGATAATGTAAGTTACAGTTATCATTAATACAAGTAAGAATCAAGAAACATGTATATAGAAAGTACCACACACCAGGGACTGGGCTAGCTGCCTTACATTTCTTATCTCATTTACTTTTTCTGAAAAACATTATTTACATTTTTGAAAGGCAGAGTGACAGGGAGAGAGACAAAGGGAGAGATCCGCCATCTCCTGGTTCACTCCGCAAATGCTCACAACAGCTGGGGTTAGACCAGGCTGACACCAGGAGCCCAGAACTCCATTCGGGTCTCCTCTTTGGATGGTAGGGACTCAGCTACTTGGGCTGTCATCTGCTGCCTTCCCAGGTACATTCCCAGGAAGCTGGCTAGGGAGCAGAGCAGCGGAGACTTCAACTGGCACTCTGATATAGGAAGAAAGTGGTTGCCTAGCCCACCGCATCACGGCACCTGCCCCTTGATTTAATCTTCACAGTGAATCTGGGGCCTAGACACTGCCTGTTTGAGTGATGAGGGAGAGATGCTATAAGACGGCAAGACCATAACCAAAGTTACCTGACGTTGACAATGACAACAGTGAAGTTAAAACTCAAATGATGTCAAGTGCAGAGTTCTCGCCACTACTCCACAGCTGCCTTTATTTTACTGAACCCTGCCTTGCTAATGAAAGTGCACACACATACACACACATGTGCACACGTGTGCACTCACTTTATTCTGAGAACAAACCTGGCCTTACAGCTCGGTATATAGACAGGATGCACCTGCACAAATGTAGCTTGCCTGTTTTCCGAAACCTAGGTTTAGAGCCTGGCTTGCAGACAAGGTCCAGATGGAAATCTTTCTGGACTGAGGCCAGCAAGAGGAGAAAGGGTGGGAAAGGCTTGCCCCCTGGCCTGCAGCAGCACCACGTACATGCACACAGCTGAGTGGGTACTTAGCGATCAGCTGGAGAAAACCATGGCATTGACACTTGTGGCCAATGCAGCACTTTACAGTTTACAAAGTTCTCAGTAGGGAGTTTTCACAGCATGGTAGCTGAGGAAAGGGGAGCCTGGAGAGGTTAACAGCTTGCTCAAGTCACCAGCCAGTTGAAAGAGCCTGGATGATAATCCCAGGTCTCCTAACCTTCTGTCCGGTACTTTTCCCACAATGTCGTTTCCACATCATGGATGGCATTTATCCTGTCTTAGTTCTGCTGGGGGCATGACTGTAAGCACAGATGTATCAGAGGCAAATCAGCATTTAACTGGAGACTACATGTCCCCAGCACTATGCTGTGAGCTACAAGGGTCAAAAAGACATAAGGCCTGGTTCTTCATCTTTAAAAAAAAAAAAAAAGATTTTATTTTGTTTGAAAGGTAGAGTTACAGACAGAGAGGAAAAGACAGAGAGAAAGGTCTTCCATCCACTGGTTCACTCCCCAACTGCAGGAGCTGGGCTGATCTGAAGCCAGAAGCTTCATCTGGGTCTCTCACATAGGTGCAGGGGCCCAAGCACTTGGGCCATCTTTCACTGCTTTCCCAGGCCATAGCAGAGAGCTGGGTTGGAAGTGGAGCAGCTGGGACAGTGCCCATATGAGATGCCTGCACCCCGAGCAGAAGCTTAGCCTACTACGCCACAGCGCTGACCTGGCTGGTCCTTGATCTTAATGCTCCTCCTTCATTTCCTTCTGCATGTGCTGGTGCAGCCTAAGAATTCACCGGGTGCCAGCCCTGTTAGATACTGGGAACGACTCCTTAAGGGGCTCACTGTGTGATGAAAGGAGATGGATTCCAAAGTCCGCAGTCCCAACTCCAAGGGAGAAGAGCTAAAAGCAAAGGGTGAGGGTGCAATGGGCACACTACTGACAGTCCCTTCATTTTGCCTGGGGGAACCAGAAAAGCATCCCAGGAAAGAGCTGGGGGCGGAAGGACCCAAGGTCACTTGGCACAGACTCCACCAGTGTTGGTGTGGCTAAAGGCAGGGAGTTGGAGGTGGGACAGAGATCTGGGCAGGTCCTCTTGGCCAGGCTATGGTGCTTACCCCTCACCCTGTGCGTGACAGGAAGATAGTCTAACACATACTGCAGGAAAGTAATGACATAAGTGGCTCACACAGGGAGAAGGGACTGGCTGAAGCAGCAGCGATGAAAAGGTTGGTCAAGGTAGGAGTCCATGTGGAGGGCGACGCAGCTGTGGGCACGGCAAAGATTGCTCCAGCTAATCCCAACTTGCACTGTAAGGCTCAGTACCATCAGCAGCTCCAACAGGGGCCTGCAGTCCGGTTAGAAGCTCCTCCTCTGGCGCTCTGTTCTTGAGGCAGAGCCGGGGTTCCGTGGAAGTGAACGCCACAGCTTCCAAAGCAGCTGCACCCTGCCTGTGGGGCTACCAAGCTGTGTGACTTTGGGCAAGTTGCTTATTCGCTCTGGCCTCAGTTTTATAAGACCACCTGGAGCTTTCTGGATGGGGACAGGAAGAGCAGGGCGATGCCGTGGCTGAGATGGGGGACTTGGCAAAAGGAGCTGGCTCACAGAGATAAGTCGCTAAGCTGCCCAAGGTCAAGTCTATAGGAACTAAAGGTGCAGGGCCTGAATCCAGGTGTGGCAGAGCTTCTGTAATATGAACAGTTGATGTGACCGCAAGTGCAAGACCTAGCACGGTCCCTAATGCAGCAGGCACGAATAGACAAAGGCCGGAATGAACAGCTTACTCTTGTAGATGCCGGAGTATCATTATTGCTTTTCTTTCTATGGCAAATAGAGATCTGTAGAGGTAAAAGGAAAAAGAAAAACCCACTGAGAATCTCCACTAAACATCAAAGAAAGAAGTGGTGGGCAGTATTTTAAGTGAATGGACATGAGGCACCTTCATCACTTTTTTCCCCTTTTTCTGAGACATTGGGACATTTTGTCTCATCTCCAGCTTTATAACAGACTCTGGCAAACTGCTGAGAAGCATGACTAAAACTACCCACCAGGAAGTTTTGCAATGCCCAGGCCAAAAATAAAACAAAGTCATAAAAAGTGATACCAAGAAATCTAGGAAACAGGAAAATGCCTGGTGACGGGGGTGGGGGTGGGGGAACCAGTCACGCGGGCTCCTCTACGTGTGCTCCTATCCCAGTCATGACCTCCTTAGAAAACAGGCTTCCTAGGCCACTTCCAAGAGAGAGGCCGGCACCTGCGTACAGTCCTGTGACGTCTCACAACATCTCAGACGACAACTCACCAGCCAGTGAGTACAACAGCAGGCCCAGAGAACTACACCATCAGCGAGATTGTAGCCTAAGTGTACCCGGTGTTGTTAGCACAACAATGAAACCACCTAAGGACAGGAGTCTCAGAATGTAGCAGGACTGTATTAGGGCACACAGAATTGCCTGCACAGCTACGATCTGAGAGTGATAAGCTCTCCTTCCAAGAAAACTTGGGTAGCAGAGTAAGGATATTAATTATAATAAAAATGCCAGTAGTGTATCAAATGTTTACTACTTGAAAACACGGTGTATACCGCAATGTGCCGTTTTTGTTAAATACCACCAAATACTACAAGAACATACTGTCATCCCCACTGGAAAGACAAAGAGACTAACCCTCAGAGAGGTTGAGTAACCTGACCAGACACACTCAGCAAGCAAGTAGGGAATTAGTATCTGAAGTGCAGCTTGGCCAGCCCCAAAGCCCCACGGGATGCGTCCTTATCCAGGCCTAATCTTTCTCCTTGAGTCCTTTGAACTTGAGGTTGTGTATATTGTAGCTTCATTCCAGCAATCCTAAGGGAAGCATGAAGCTCAGGGATGACAAGGTAAGAGAATCCTTGCTCAAGCGCTTCCCGCCAGAGCAGGAGGGTGGCAGGAGCGCTGTGGATAGGGCAAAATATGGATAGATGGATTCAGAGCGTTGGTCCCTACAGCAACTGTGTCACTAAGCGGACCTGAGACTTCTGTTGAAACACTTAGATGCTGTGGACCCCTCATTATTAGTTTTGTTAAAAACAATTATTTATTTGAAAGGCAGAGTGACCAGAGAAAGGGAGCAAGGGGAGAGAGAGAGAGGGAGAATGAATCTTCCATGCAGGTGGCGGCATTACCCGCTACGCCACAGCGCCAGCCCCACATGATAAGTTTCACGTGTAACGGTAACAACAAAACATGCTCCAGCCCTTCTTGTCATCTTCCTGCATATTTATCCATTTTCCTCTAAAAGACATCTGTAGGACAACTTCAAAAGTTCTCATGAATCTTTTTATTCTTTTGATGAATGAAAATGTTAAAAACCAAAACAAACTCCTCTTAGGGAAATGTTTTGCCCAAAATAATTCACTCTGTCATTTCTTGCTAAGAGCCCAGGACTTGTGCAAGGGGAGGCACAAAGCACCAGGTGGTCCTCAGTGAGGAGGGCCCGTGCCTGGGGGGAGAAAAGGCCACAGCAGATGTGGGAGTGCAGGAAGCTGGGTCCTCAGTGCTGGGGGGTGCAGAGCCGGACCTGCTATTTCTGCCACAGAGGAGGGGACAGAGGCTGAGTCCCGAAGACTGGCACGAAACCCAACAGATGGCAAAGTCTTAGCCGAGCCATCACCTAGCCCTGGTGCTCCAGAGACTGTGGTTTACCCAGTTTCCCTTCCAAGCTAGGGTAATTGACAATAAAAGGGGAACTACTGATAATTATGCCAGAACTTCCTGGGCAAACCAGATCTCACCATAGTTCATGCTTAGACTTTGGTATTATGCAAAACAGGGCCCCAAGTTCTCCCTCCACGCACATGGAAATCTGTGAGGACAGCAGTGTGTTTGTTATAAATGCCCCAGCAAGATTTCTCCTTTCAGTCCCTTTGCTGGATTCCAGCATAACATTCATACAAGAAACAAATGGTTTAAACTCAAGCGCATGTTCTTATACTATCCAGAAATTCATTCGGTAGTAAACTCAAGACTTTCCAAACCACACTGATAGCTTTATGAATTTTTACTTTCTCACAGTGCTTTGGGGATGTCATGCTTCTACCTAGCAATCCTTGATTTGCTTAGTTGTGTTTTTTGCTGCGCTTCCAAAGAGGCAGCCAAGATCCTCTCTCTGCAAGGAGTATTTGGAAACTTCAACATGTTTGAAACACAACTGTTGTCCTCTGGGTGTGATACCCCTAGTGGGTGCTGTGAGGCCATGAGAATAGCACGTGCAAGGGCCCGGGGGCAGGAACAAGCTGGCAGTAATCTGGGAATTGTGCCGAATCCTCTGCCTGGGAATCTGGTGGGAGCATGGTCAACGGATGTATTGGTACTGGATTGGGAAGAGCGTTTAGTGCCACTCCCAAGGAGTTCCCTCTTCATCCTGTTGGAAATGCTGAGCCCCTGGGACTAGTCAGCAGGCTTCTTGGCAAAATGACAAACGAAATAAAACCAGGGAATTTCACTCATTCATCAGCCAACTTCTACCTGCAGTTTTCCCCTGTTGATTCTCCCAAACTTTTTATTGACGTGTTCCCTGACTCCTCTACACCCAAACCTCACCCCCCAAGGACAGCATCTCGATGGACTGGTGACCACAGACACCAATTTCTGATGCTCTGAGTTCACCCCAATCCCAACCATCCTTTAGCAAACTCCAGCTCTCTTCCTAGCAGGACCCCATGAGTGAGCATCCAATCAGGGCCAGGCCTAAAGAGGTCAGAGCAGAAGCAGTGGTCCTGAGCCCATGGTGTTGTGAACTGCTCCAGAGTCTCCACTTGGGGAGAATTTACATTCTCCCTCCTCTTCTCGGAACCCAAGTCCAAAGGCATGAAGCTAGCCGGGAAATGGCAACTTTTCCCTTTTCAGCAACTCAAGATGCTTAATAATGGTCAGGCTTGAAAGAGAAGAGGCTCCTCGCCCCATGGGTGTTGAAACAGGCCTGCACTGGAGGATTCTTGCAGGTCCTTAGGGGGTGGAGTCTGACAAGGGTGGCTCCTACTCTCGGCCCAGCTAGTTACAAGGTGTAGAACGCGGTCATATGGTAGCATCTCTTTGTAGGGCTCTTGGGAAAATAAACGGGACAATGACGGTACGTGGCCCCATGCTAGGCACTAGAACACGCTCGGGAAAAGCTGGCAATGATCGCAGCTGGTACGTCATCTGCTGGGAGTCCACGGCAGCCAGTGGCCACACACGTGCTTCCGGTGGAGAACCAGTCGTTTATATTTGAGTGTGGCCCTAACTCGGAACACTACACGAAAGTCTGGAGACAAATCACTGCTTATTAATACTATCTGAGACTACGCTTCCAAGATCATCTAAAGAGACAAACTTCTGGTCTCACAGACGTGGCAATAAAATCAAAGAGTATAAGGGGCGGACCCCAAGTCCACATACGAAGTGAGCGATAGATCCAAGCGAGAACCGAGGGCCCTGGTGTCTCCCCTGCTCTGGATTCGGCACCATTTTGGCACCATCTTCTGTTTTCCCTGTCTCCAGCAACTTCAGCAACTTCGTCTTTATTCACCTGCTTAGAAATTCAAAGTACTTTTTCTACATTAACTCCTTCAAGCCCTACAGACCCCCATGAGGCAAATCTTATTGTTAACACTGGATAAGGAAAGCCAAGCAGAGAACTTCAGTCATTTATTTAAAGTTCACAAGCAATAAGCATTAAAGCCAAGATTGGAAGCAGGGCAGCTAAGCTCCCAGGCTAATACACCTAGCACAACACCATACTGACTCGGAGTATGCAGTCAAGGCACGGTAGGCACAACTGCAAGACAGAAGCGACAGCCCCATGACAAGTGTCAGCGACCACAGGCTACAGGTACCCGGAGAAGACAGGATGGAGGGGGTGGTTCTGCCAGGAAAGGAGGAAGGCAATCAGGGAAGCTGCCTGGAGGAGGTGACCTTTATCCAACTTCTAAAGCTGCCTGGTGTTCCTCCGTGTTGATGAGAGCTAGAGAAGGGAGGGAGGCATTCCCTGTAGTTGTCACTGAGGCAGGCAGGGGTCAGGCAGCTGAGACTTCACCACCGCAGCCGAGGACAGAGGGCGGCAGGGACACCAGGCACCACTCAGCATGTGAGCCTCCAGGGTTCTCATCTGATATCTGATAGGGGATAATAACGCCTGCCTTCTGAAGCTATTTGAATATTAAATGAGATAATGTGTGCACACTTCCCGACCCAGCGTTTTCCCTCTTTCTTTATTTACCTCTCATAAAACTATTTCCCTCAGTAAAAAATTTTAATGGAGCTTATGTTTTACACGGAGGCACGCAGTCGCATTAATAATCCTGAGTATCACGATTAGTCATTCATAATGGTAATATAATTAATAATAATGTTAATTGCCATTGATGGAGGGCACTAAATGCTTAATATGTATAATCTCTATTTATCTAATCTACTCCACACAGCATATCTTAGAGATAGGTATCATTATCCCCATTTTATAGATGAGAATAATGAGGCAGAGGGAGATTAAGCAATGGGCACAAAGGTCACCGGGCACGGGTACGCAGAAGCAGGTCTGCCTGTCCAGAAAACTGCGGGACACACAGAGAATGCCCCGTGTTTGGGGATCCTGTGGGTCGTGGCGAAGTCTCTATGCCTTTTTCTCAGACCCAAAACAAACACAAGAGGTTCCCTAACGCGTTGGAACACGAAAGGCCCGCCTGAGGGAGCCAGGGGAGGGGCCAGGAGTCCCTCTGTGGAGGGCGGGGCTCGGGTGGCCCCACGGGGCCTTTCCCCCCCAACACAGCCAGGCGCCACGGTCTGGACTTGGCCCGCACCTGGGCCGAGGCGGAGGGTCAGGTGCGGCCAGAGCAGGCCCGCGGGGGAGCCGCCCGTTCCCACCGTGGGTGGCTCCCGGGCAGCAGGGAGTTAACCTGCTATCTGTTGGGAAGGCGGCCAGGGCCCTCCTCCCTGCCCGCCTTTGCTCTGGGGGCCGGGCGCTCTAGAAACTGAAACCAGCCGGCCGCCGGGCCGCCAGCCGCAGTGGGAGCCGGCCCTGGCCTTGCCTTCTATGGGGAAGCCCGCGAGGCCGGGGCGGGGCCGCAAGGCCGCGTCGCCGCCGAACCCCGCCCTGCATGAGCCCTGGGGGCGCCCGCCCAGGGTGCACGTGCGCTGGGGTCCCCCGGCCCTGCCCTGGGCACCGGCGGTCACCCTGGAGCCGCTCAGCTCCTGAGCTGCGCGTTCTTTGTACTGGAGAGGAGTAATGCAAGACCTGGGGGTTCCGGGAAGAGCGGACAGGATCTGACCCCTCCCCAACTCCCGGGGTGCTCAGTACAGGGTCTGAGGTCCAGTGTCCTTGTGGTCGCTGCTGGATGGGGTGGGCAACCTGCCTGGTGCGCTCGACAGCTCCAGTCCCTCAGTGTCCACGAGCAAGCGGAATGAGATGAGGGGAGGAGAAATATTTAGAACAGGAAGCCACCCCAACTTAACCAATGCCATAAATACTAAACTGGAGACTTCAGAATCACCTGGACAACTCAGAACCCTTTTCCCCCCAAATACTTCAGGGCAAACTTTTTCTTTTTTAAGTATAGCTTAATTTGTAAAAACCCATCAGGGTTTGGAGTCCCTGCCTTTGTTCGTATTCAGAACCCCTTACTCCATTGATCACAGGGTGTAGAGTTTCAAGCTCACTATTGATTTATTTTACTCTCTAAATCAATGAAAACCCAGAGTTCATTCGGCAAATATTCAATCCATATTCAACACGTATTTGCCGAGAGCAGGCTGTCTGCCAGGCTCTGTGCAGGCCCTGGGGGGATGGCCCAGAACAAAGCGAGCAAGGACATCCTGGTGGATTTGCTGGATTGCCCAGGGAACATAGGAAATGAACAGTCCGACTGACAGGAGCCCAGGGGATCCCCCCCCTCCAAGGCCAGCGAGCGGAGACGCCCTGTCTTCCTGCGGGGAGTAGACAGGGTTCAAAACCACACCGACGTGGCTATGGCCTCCTCTGTCGGGCCGCACTTAGAGAATCGGCACACCAGCACCTGTACGTACACCGCCGTGTTGCTGGTATGCATCCTAAGAGGTGCAGGATACTGAATATGTAAGGCCTCTTGAAGACAGGAACGGAAGGCCAGCATCCAGGAAGATCTTGAGGCCCTGATTCCTGCCTTTGTGGCCACTGTCGCCTGCCTCACCCGTGAGGAACCAGTAGCAGAGCAGCCCAGAGCGCGGGCTCTGAAGCCAGGCTCTCCAGAGCTAACTCCAGCCTTAGTCCTCACTCGCAAGCCAGGTGCTTGACCCCTGGGTGCCTGTGTTTCCTCTTCTCTAGAGTGCTCTGAATAAGGCCTGCTTTACAGAATTGTGATGGGTGGTAGAGACCACGCACTCTCAGCAGGTGGCAGGCATTCTGAATGTAAGCTGTTACTATGCCACACTATTTTCTGTGTCTCCTACTCCCTCTACCTGGAGTAGCCCCCATCCCATCCCTTTGTCTGCCTGGAGAGCATATAATTATTAGTGCGATTTCCCCTTCTCTGGAGAGCTGGCCTCGCTTTACTTCCTTGGAAGTGATTTGATGCTGCTCCTTCTGTGTTCCTGCAGAGCTTTCATGGCCTTGTCCAGCCCTTCTCACTTTGCAGTTATATTTCTCCTTGTTGTTTAGAGGTTTACCTTTTTCACTGGATTGCATTCTTGAAGAGCAGAGACTAGATTTTTTTTTTTAAAGGAGGGAACTTCTCCTATTGTTAATTTATTTAATAGGCAGAGTTATAGACAGAGACAGAGAAAGGTCTTCCATCCACTGGTTCGCTCCCCAAATGGCTGCAACCTTCGGAGCTGGACTGACCCACATTCAGGAGCCAGGAGCTTCTTCTGGGTCTCCCACACAGGTGCAGGGGTCCGGGTACTTGGGCCATTTTCTACTGCTTTGCCAAGCCATAAGCAGAGAGCTGGATCAGAAGTGAACTCGAACCAGCGCCCACATGAGATACCAGCACCACAGGCAGAGGCTTAACCTACTACGCCACAGCGCCAGCCCCACGGGGACTAGATTTTACATATATCTTTTCATCTCTAGGGACAAGACAGTCCCTGGAGTGCAAGCACACACTTGCAGCTCTGCTGATTTGTGAATAGATGGGTGGACAATAGGTGGAGGGGCCACATGATTGGCGCAGGACCACTGCATTCCAATCCAGGCTCTCTCTTTCATTCGCGTGGGGAAAATGGCTTTCCTGAGCTTCTGACACCTCCATCTGGGAGCTGGGAGGGTGAGACAAGGTAGGCACAGCTCTGGAGCGCGACTGTTTGTATTCAGGTGTCAGCTCCACCAGGGATGATGGCTCACAAGCCCTTAACCTCCCCACGCCTACAGAAGGCAGAAAACACTGATGTACTGGTTGAAGAACTGAAAGAGCAGCTATGAAGTCTGTGAAGTCCCCAGGGCCTCTCACCGAGTGGGTATTCAGTAAATAAATGCGGGCCCTCCCCCTCCCTGCAGCCCTGGCCTGCGGCAGACCTATGGGCCTTGGACTCAGAATACCCAAAACAGCTGTTCAAATGCCACGTTTTGCTCCCAGTGACTAATGCCCCTTAAGCCAGGGTCGGTAAGCTGACTCCAGGACGGAGCTTACACTCGAGTACTGAGTTAGATGCAGGGAATGCGACTGGCTGGTTGATTCCATTAATAAGGAAAACATTTGAAAGGGGACAGTTTAAAATCAACAAGCATGCCAAGAAAACTGAAAGGCAAGAGCTAGTCCACGGTTTCATATATAGAGTTCCTGTGTCGTTAAGATAGTCCTTTATGTAAAAGTATAGGATCATCCAAACCTAAATCAAGTCTTACAAACGGTTACAGCAATAATCACAACTGTTTGGGGAGCACATTAGCCAACGAATCAGCGCACGACGTTGGCACAGTTCTTGAGTGTCCTGTTGCTCTATCACAATACATTCCAATAAATCCATTATTCAAAAATCTCCAAGGGCCACGTGTCAGTTTCTACACGTGGAAGAGAAAAAGGCAGATGGTATTTTCTTTGAGGACCTGGAATCCCATCACACCCTCACCCCAACCCCTCCCAAACCGCCTTCTTTCTGGAGGACTTGGAAGAGGGTACCCTGGGCCCTGTGAGCGGGAGCCCTCAGTGGCTCAGCCAGCAAGTATTTGGCAGTTGAGTTCCAAGAGGAAACCGGAGAGGGCAGGGGCCTCCCCAGGTCCTGAGGGATGCACCTCAGGGGAGAGGGAGGGGAGAAGGGCAGGAACTTTATTAGCCCAGCGAATGGCTTGCCAAGTAGGGCGTGTGTCCGAATTTCCGAAGAAAAGAGAGGGTCACAGCTGTTAGTTATAACCTCAGGCCTACAGGAACTTGGGAGAAATGAGGCTTGTGAGCGTATGACATACTCCACTCCCCAGCGCCCGCCCCCCAGAACTCCACCTTTGCCTCTCTTCGCCTGACACCTGCCTATGCACACCCTGACCCCTCTCAAACCCCTGTCCTGGTTCTCTGTGCTCAAGTCTCCCCTTGCACAAGCCTCTTTTTCTGCCCTCCTCGCCGGGGATCTGAGGTGCTGCGTGTGCGTGTGTGTGTGTTAGTGTGTGTGTGTCCCCTTTTGAAACTGGTCACAGAATTATCTGCAGATAATTTAGCCAACTTCCTGGGCCCGCCCCCTCCTCACCTTATCTCGCTCTTTAATAGGGTGATGGAGGTCTAATTGGCCTATAAAAAAGGGGTGTGTATTTGCTGCCCGTGCGGTGTGGGACACAGATGGGGAGCAGGTCCCTCACCCCTCCTGCCCCTTTCTGTCCTCTCTGCCTGCCCTTCCCCTGATAGCCAGCCACTCTCTGCTGCCACGGAGCAGCTTGTGATTTCTGGAGTTTTCTGTTAAACGGCGTCGGCCAGGGGTACTCTTTTTTCGCCGGGCTTCTTGCGCTGAGACAGCCTGTTGAGATTCATCCATTGGACTTTCATTCCTCACTGGGTCGTGGCTACCTCCGGCTGGGGGGAGGGGGAGGAAGGGCCAAGGTGGTGCAGGAGTCTGTGGTGTGATGGGCAAACCTCCGGATTCGGTGCCAGAACACGTGTGGCTCTCGGTCTACACTCCACCACCTCTTGCTGTGCAGCCCCGGGGTCAGTTCCTGACCCCCGAGACCCTCAGTTTCCTCCTCCTCTGTAACCTGGGGGTGATGACGAACCTCCCTGCTCTCAGGAGGGCTCTGTGAAGCTCTGCTGAGCCAGGAGATAAAGTGCTCTGTAAACTGTGAAAGGTCAGTCCTGGGCACGGATTAGGCACGGCCGGAGGCACCAGTGGACTGGGAATGCCCCAGCTACCAGCGCTATTTAAAGGCAGCCTTGTCCTCCCGGGGAAGCTGCATGGATTTGGATTCCTTGCAGAGACGGCCAATGAGGGCTCTGCCTGGTGGCCTTTAATCCTGGCCCAGTCACCAAAATGTCAAGGATTCTTTTCCCTTACCCCCCCACTCCTGCCTCGTGGGCTGTGTTTGTTTACAAGGCCTCCCTCCCTCCCTCTCTTCAGAGAGCCACCCCACGTGGCTGCAGGATTCCTCCTCTGGCCTGGAGCCTGCTGATAAGGGCGGCCCATCTGCTGGGGGCTCTGAGAACTAGCAGGAACAGGAACCCAGCCTGGGGAGGTGAGATGGGGAGCTTGCCCGCGGGCAGCTGGCTTCCTTTGGTCAGGACCAGGCACAAGGCGGAGAAGGGGAGAAGGAGACCTACCTCCTACTGAAAAATCACTCGAACTAGAAAATCACACCAGATTTAGACACGTCTTCTCCTCGCCCCTGGTGAACTGGATTTCATTTATGCTGCTGCTTCCTAACACGAACGGAGGGGAACCCAAAGGGCCCAGAGCCAGAGACTGGGGGCTTCCTATGGCCAGCAGTGTCCTGTGCGAGCTCCAGGGGACAACTTCATAATGCATTAATTCCCGGGCAAGCTCTGCGGGAGCAGGCTACGTACAGCGTCCCTGTCAGGAGGACCCACAGGCTCTGAGAAGTTGTAAACAGTGTAACATTTTTCAGCCAAAACTTTCCCACATATGAAATGGATCATCAGCCCTCCCGCGGCAACTGTTCACCGTCCAAGAACAAATGCCCCTCACAGCCATGCCTCGGCTTCCTGCTTCATTCTCAGTGACTTGTTTACCGGACCTATCCATCCAGCTCTAAGAATTCCATTAACTGGGCAGTGTTCAGCCCAGTGGGAACTGGCATCCCATATTGGAATGTGTGGGTTCGAGTCCCACCTATGCTGTCAATTCCAGCTTCCTGCTAATGTGCACCCTGAAAGGCAGAAGGGGGTGGCTCAAATACTTGGGTCCCCGCTATCCGTTTGGGACACCGGACTGAGTTCCAGGCTCCAGGCTTCACCCTGGCCCAGCCCTGGCTGTTGCGGTGATTTGCAGAGTGAATCAGCAGATAGTAACTCAATGTCTGTCTGTCTGTCTGTCTGTCTCTCTTTCTCCCAAATACATTAAAAAAAAAAAAAAAAAGAACTGCATTGACACCTGTGTAGAATACCACCCATGGTGAGAGGCTCATCACCTGGTAAGACAGCCTGTGTCACTACTGCACAATCTCAGTGGTTGGAAAATCACTGTGCTCGGCGGTGGGGCTATGGCGTACATAGCTGGTAAAGCCGCCTCCTGCAGTGCCAGTTCGAGTCCCAGCTGCTCTGCTTTTGATCCAGCTCTCTACTGTGGCCTGGGAAAGCATTAAAAAAGGGCCCAAGCTTTTGGGCCCCTGCACCCACTTGGGAGACCTGGAAGAAGCTCCTGGCTCCTGGCTTCGGATCAGCCCAGCTCTGGCCATTGTGGCCATCTGGGGAGTGAATCAGAGATGGAAGACCTCTCTCTCTGTGTCTCTGCCTCTGCCTCTCTGTAATACTAACTCTGCCTTTCAAATAAATAAATAAATCTTAAAAAAAAAAAAACACTGCCCAGTAGAAAGTTACTGTAAGTTACATGTGTGATTCCAAATTTTCTAGGAGCCTCAGAAAGAGTCAAACAAAGTAAAGGTGAAATTAACGTCATCACCTGTATTAATTAAGCCAATGGATCTGAACATTTTTCAACATGTCACCAAGTCACACATCATTAATGAGATATTTTACGTTTTTATAAATCTTTGGAAACCACTGTAGTCGCATTCCAAGTGCACCACAGCCACATTTGGTCAGGGTGTACCATTGGATAGCACAGTGCTAGAAGGTTCTTTTCAGGCAGAAGTCCTGTCTTCTTGCCTGTACCTCTCCTCCAGGGCCCTTAGTCTCCAGATGATTCACCCCCAGCCACCAGCCCCGAGGGTGACTTCTAAATTGTCCCCAACATGGGGCTCAACCCTCTGGCAGTGGCCTGCTAAGGCCTGGTTCCCTCCTGAAAAACATTTCCCAAACTTTAAAGTATATATAAATAAGAGGCCTCCTCCTCCTACCTCCTGGTGAGACAGACTCAGACCCATGCCGGATTTTGGTGAACTCGCCACACTGGGATTTTACATTGGAACCACAGGCAGCTGCCAGCACACTGGCTGACATGGGCCTCAGTTTCCCCATATGTCAAATAACAGATTTGAGTCCTGGATGCCTCAGGCCCTTTCAGCCTCTGATCTGCTCCGTGCTTTCTGTCTGCCCACTCAACTCCCTATTCAACTTGGTGTTTATTAGGATTCAACACGCAGGTCTGTCTTCCCCCATGCCGCAACAAACATGTGTGTTTGAGTATATACCATGCATGTGTCAGGCCCTGTGCTGAGTGCCTTATGTAGCTTCTCATTTAATCCTCTGCACACCCGAGTGAAGTAAACAGTTATCATTCCCGTTTATCACTGTGAAGACTGCAGCATCAGCTGAGTCACTGGTCATACGTCTAAGAAAGGAGCAGCCGGAGGCTCCAGCCCGGGGGTCATCTCCCAGCTCCCCGACCCCAGACTGTGGATCAGATCTCTGATTATGGAAGACGGAACAAGGGCTCAGGAAAGCTTTTTTTTTTTTTTTTCCAAATGCTGTTGTTGTTGCTAAAACCCACACAGCATCCTTCTGTTGTGCACAGGAAGGAAATATTGTTATACTTTCCTTGCTAAGGAAATCCTACCGACTTTCTTCCCGCCCCTTGACCTTTCAGGAAAGGGGTGAGGCCCCGGCGCAGGCTCTGGAGGAGACCCCAGGAGCTCAGCAGGCCCTGTCTAGGGCACGGGTATTTTTAGAGCCAACTGCACACTGTTTACCAGGAAGCGGGTCCCCTGGGCTTGCTCTCTCCCTACAGGGGAACGAGGGCCGCCAGCTCCACCCTTCCTCCCTCCAGCAGCTCCTTTTCTATCGTCTCTATCAGCACGTGGGCCCTATCAGCTTGTGGGTGTGCTCAGTCGTTACCATCCCAAGAGCACCAGCCGGCAAAGCTGCAGCCTGCGGCGCTGACCCCTCTGCAGGGGGCCACGGGCAACTTGGTGCTGGACGAGACCGAACAGGGAGTTGCCATCCACTGAGAAGATGGCCCTGCCTGCTGGCCATCACCTGGAGACTCTGCCCGTGGGTGTTTCTCCCCGGAAACAGCTGCAGAACCTTCTGAAATTGAAGGCCTGAGAACTTGAGAGACCCTGGGTGTAGGCGGGGAAGAGGCCACAGCCCCCGGGCCAGGGCTCTGCTCTGCCTCCACAAGGGATGCTCTCAATTGTGACGAGGTCTTATCCCCCCAGTCCTGCAAACGCCGAGGCCTTGAGGTGTGCGGCCTCTCTACACCATGCTGGAACATCTCAGCTGCCCGGCGGTGGCCATGGGTATTCAGTAGGACAGGTGGAAAGCCACTGGCACACAGTGGGCCAGCAAGGCATGGAGCCGCTGCTGTCTGCGTCCACACCTCCAGCACGCCACACCCTGTCTAGCACCAAGTAGGCACTCAGCAAAGGGTGCTTCCCTTTGTTCTTGCAGCACTGAGGGTCTTTGCCTCTGAGTCTACACCCCTCTCTGCCAACTCACCCCCTCTGGTTCAGGAGTCTCACAGAGGACATGGGAACACCCTTCTCTGAGCCGCAGTCTATCGCTTATAGGGTAGGCCACACAGCTGGGCCCCAAACCCTCTGACTGCCGGGAGTGTCACCCAGCCGGTCTTCCTGGGGGTCCGGGTGCGAGGCTGGACCCAGACCCCTCCATCCTGCCCGACCTCCCCAGTGCGGGTATGGAAGTCACCAGGCAGGCTGCACTGCTCCGCAGGTGCCAGAGCTGCAGATTGTCATGAGAGGCCGCCGTGACACCCCCCCCGCCTCCCTGCCTCCCCCTGCTTCCCCACCTTTCCCACTTCCCTCCAGAGTCCTTCTTCCCTCCTCCTCCTCTTCCTCACCACCACCCTCTCCACTGCTTCCGCCCCACAGCTCTGCCTTTAACCGAAGTGACACCTTGTTGTGGTCCTGAAGGAGTCCCAGCGGAGGGGAAGACTGACTTCCCTGTGTTACTTCACGCCACCCCTTCTCTCGGTCCCTCTGCGTGGCTGTACTGGTGGCCTCTGACGTGTGTGCCAGGCACTGGGCCAGCTCGGCTAACCCCCAGGCACTCCTGGCTGGTGGGGAGTTGCATGTTACAAAGGTGGTCCCTTTGACCACCTTCTCTGTCATCCCAAGGTCTTGCATTCACACTCTGTTTTTAGGGCCATTTTACTGTGTTTCCCCAACTCTCAGAACAAAGATCACCTTAGCCTTAACTAGCAGGTGCTGAGTTTGGAGAATATGATTAAGGAGAGAGGTGCCCCCTCCCCTCTCTGTCTCCCCTGCCCACCAGGAAGAAGGAGCATTTTATTAAGCCTACAGGAGTCTGCAGGGCTCAGATGCCCCAGAGGGGACAAGCGAGGAAGAATGTTAGGACAGTGAAGGAAGCCATCCCCCCAGCCCATCAGGTGGCCAGGATGTGCGGAGATGTGCGAGGAGAAGCTGCAGTCGGGATCCGTGGGAAACAGTGGCTGCTCTCCTTGCCCCGCCTAATGCTTTAACCAGAATCCTCTCTTCTAAGCCACCTTGGAGTTTGCAAATCACAGGGGTTCAGGGGTTCGTAGGGGTGCATGTTCCTTCCCAGGCCACTCCCACACCCACTTCCTGTCCTCAATAACTGAGCAACCCTAGGTAAGTCCTTTAGCCCCCCGGCTTGATTTTCTTCAGGTGTCAATTGGAAGTGTGTGCATGCATGTGCGTGTGCGTGTGCGTGTGCGTGTGCGTGTGTGGTGCACTCGCATGCATGAGGCAGAAGGAAAGCTGCTTGGACACACAGGCAGATCCCGCCCTGCTTGCCTTCAGCTGCTATTCCCATTCTGTGAGGGGAAATCCTCACCCGGAAAACCTTGTTCACGCTGGCCCAGGGCCCAGGGCGCAAGCCCGCCCAGGCCAGGTCTCTCCCTTTCCATTTCCCTTGTTGACTTCCAGCGCCACTGCTGTTGGTGCGCACATGGGCAGGCCGTTCTCGAGGGCTTGCCAGCTGCTGGGCTGATGCCCCCATTGGTTCCCTAGGGGAAGCCGCCTGCTTGGGAGCCCTAAGGGCCTCCCTGCGACAGGGGTCTCAGTGTCTGGACAGAGCCAGACAGGCACTCACCTATGGCTAGGCGGCTGCTCCCTGAAAGCGTCCCAGTGAGGGCGGAACAAGAGAAACCAGGGATCCAGGAAATAGGACCTGCTCTCCCCTGCAAGGCTTAATACAGGGCACAGCACGTAGCCTGTTCCTACATGAAGTGAACGAAGACAAAAAAAAAAAGAAGGAAGAGAAGGGAGGAGGAAGGCGGCCATCTGTTCTCCGTTCTTAGGAAACTCTCCTCTCAATGCTCGCTCCCCTGGCTCTTATGTCTCCGCTCTGCTGCCGTCTCTTGGGAGACCTCCATGTACCACGTCTCCATCAGCACCCTCCCAGGCTGCTTCGTCTTCTTAGCACTTCCCACCCTCCCATGCACTGTGCGCTTTACTCCTTTATTGCCTGCCCCGCCCTTAACTGGAGTATAAGCTCCTTGAAGGCAGGGACCTTTCTCTCATCCACTCCTTTCTGTATCCCTGACCTGAAATAATGCCCAGTAGGGGATAAACATAGAGTCAGCCTTTGCCACATGGGCGAATGAAGCAAGCAGGTGGCGAAGGCTGCTCCGAGTCAATGCCGGCTCTGCAGAGCCCAGGCTGCGGGAGTTTAACCTCTGCCAGGAGTCGATGGTAGATCCTAAAGGATATGGGCAACGAAGCTTGAGTTATTTGCCTTGGCGTGCACACAAGGACCTGGAGCCTCAGGCTGGGAAGCTTGATGCCCAGACAGTGCCTGTTTTCATTGGGGAAGTAGAAGAGGCCCGGGAAGACCAGTCTGACCCAGAGCAGGACAGGGGAGCAGTGCGCAGACTCACTGGGAACAGGTCTTATCTTTAGGTCGCTGCTGTTTGACCAAGAGCCTGAGTATGTAGAAGTTCCACCACTCAGTCTCTCTCAGCCTCTATTCCCCCTGCGAGGTTTGCTAGCTCAAAGGAAGATTCAGGAACCGTAGTTAGTGGCTCCTTCTGGACTCCTCGGAGCTCTGTGAGCAAACCTCTACCACAGCGCATGCCCAGATGATTGCTGGTCCCTCTTGCACACTGTCTCCTCTAACAGGCAGTCAGCACTTTGATGACAGGGTTTGGCTGTGGTCCTCTCTCTTGGGCAGTGCAAGACAGTGCCTAACACATATCAACACTTTACTGGAGGAAAAATTGTCATGGAATCTGCAGATGTTTTAGTACCATTAGATTCAGAGTGGAGGGAGGAGGTGATGAACTTGATGGAGGTCCCACTGTGTTCCAGGTACTGCGCTGGGTACCTGAGCTGCAGTGCTGGACTCATGACAGAGAAGATCAATATGCAAATGAGTAATAACAAAGAATAAGGGGTCACAATCAGGAAGGCGCCGCCCCATTTTCTGGCACTTCCCAACCTGAAGATGCTACACAAATCACTTGCATTCCGACAGATTCGCTACAGTGTTTGTAAGTTCCAAGAAGGAATTCGTCCTGCTCATGGCTGCACTGCCAGCACTTAGTACATGCTCACTTAAGCAGTCTCAGAGTTGCTGTAGTGCAGGTAGGTGCAGTAAATATCTGAATGAGTGCCTCGTCTGAGGAAGCACAGACTTGTGGGTGTCTGCTCCAGCCCAGAGGAAGGGGTCATAGAGAACTTGTGGGAGGAAGAGGCTTTGGCCAAGAACATGCTGTTCCAAAGCTTACACCTCCTTTCGCATTTCCTACTGCAGGACTTCCTCACAGCTCAGCGAGGCCACACCCATTTTATGAATGAACAAACAAATGCTAGGGAAGGGAAGAAGCTTGGTAAAGGTCCCTCAGCTGGCAGAACAAAGACCCAAGGCCACAGCTCTCAAGTAGAAAGCCTGGGCCTTCAAACACTCTTCTGCCTTCTAACCACACATTCAGAGGCCTCGCTGTGAGCAAGGGAGGGCCAGGGGCCTGCAGCTTCAGGAGCGGACTGGGGCCAGGGACAGATCCTCCTCACCAGCACCACTGACTCCGTGATTGCCATGGCAGCTAGGTTTTCAGGAGTCCTTTCTCTGTGCAGGTACCTCCCTAGGAGCACCATGCATGGCACTCTACTCTTCTCAACCAGCTGATGATATAGGTTCAATAACTGTTCCCAAGATACACACATAACCATTTTAGGTAAGGTTGAAACCCACATAGTCTGATTTCAGAGCCTGAACTCTTAAAAAATATATTTATTTATTTATTGGAAAGGCAGAGTTACAGAGAGGCACAGGCAGAGAGAGAGTGAGAGAGGTCTTCTACCTGCTGGTTCACTTTCCAAATGGCCACAATGGCCAGAGCTGGGCTGGTCCGAAGCCACGAACCAGGAGCTTCTTTGGGGTCTCCCACATGGATGTAGGGGCCCAAGGACTTGGGCCATCTTCCACTGCTTTCCCAGGCCACAGCAGAGAGCTGAATCAGAAGAGGACCAGCTAGGACTCAAACCCTACACCACAGCACCAGCCCCCCGAGCCTGTACTCTAAACCACTTTGTCTTCTGTCTCAACAGACCACGTCCATCTCACCCAACCCTAGGAAGCAACTAGAAACTTCATAGCAGAGCACCCGTTCTACATACTAGATAGATATTGTATAGGAAAGCCATAGAGAAGAAATTCCTAAAAGTCAGGTAAGAAATCAATGAAACTGCTTTAGGAATTCTGCTGGAAGCTCACCGAGGGATTGAGCTGGGTCTTGTGAAAGAAAGAAAGGTTGGAGGGAGAATGGTGCTTCAGAAAAAGACCACAAGATATCCTCTGCCATCCAGGCATGGAAGTGAAACCATGCCCATGCCGAGGGAAAAGCAAGGCAATTAGCATGTCTAGAAAACTAAAAGAAGGGGCGGGTGAAGATAGGCAAGTCAAGGGAGAATTGAGGGCTGGCACTGTGGTGAAGCAGGTAAAGCCCCCACCTGCAGCACCAGCATCCCATATGGGCGCAAGTGACTGTGCCCACTTCCGATCTGGCTCTCTGCTATGGCCTGGGCCAGCAGTAGAAGATGGGCCAAGTCCTTGGGCCCCTGCACCCACGTGGGAGACCCAGAAGAAGCTCCTGGCTCCTGGCTTTGGATTAGCACAGCTCTGGCCATTGTGGCCATTTGGGGAGTGAACCAGCAGACGGAAAACCTCTTTCTCTCTGCCTCCTCTCTCTCTCTGCCTCTGCCTCTCTGTAACTCTGCCTTTCAAATAAATAAATAAATCTTTAAAAACAAACAAACAAACAAACAAAGGAAACTGGAGATCCAAATCCTGAGAGTTCGGATTACTATTTTAACTTAACTTGCTCACCATATAGTACCTGATGACGTGTCAGAGGCTGGCAAAGAAGAAAGTCATACACTGGAACCTACGTTTTAGGTGCATAATGGGATGTCCGTGCAGACCCACAGTGGGAGAAGGCTGGAGAAAGGAAAGCCCGTGTTTCGCTTAGCTCTTGTTGGATAAAAAATCATCCCATGACTTAAAGGTCTAAAACAGTCACCAGGCTATTACTGCTCCCAGGTCTGTGAGTCAGTATGCAGCTCTGCAGGCAGCTAGCGGGCTGCTCGTGTGTCCTCCCGTGGGTGCTGGCTGTCAGCCGGAGCAATGGGCCACGTATCTCATTACTCCGGGCTTCGTCTCATCGTAGTGGTTGCAGGACTATCAGGCACAGCACAAGAGAGCAGGTTCCAACAAACAAGCACTTTCCAAGCCTCTGCTTCTATCACGTTTCTTGCTGTCTCATTGGCCAAACATCGATTCTGAGGGTGGAGCAACAGATGCCACTTCCTGGTGCCAAGAACAGCAAAGATGCATCATACCTTGGTATGCACAGGGACGAGATGAATTTAGGGCCATTGTGTTCTGAGGAGCTCATCTTTACAATGGGCCAAGCAAGAAGTAATTGTTGCTTAACCTGGGGGATGGCACGCAAGATGAAATACGACCAGCATACACTGGGGACACATGCAGGAGATAAGCATGAGGGAGAGGAAGCAGTTCAGGGTAACTCAGTATTTGGCCAGAGTTTCTGGACAGGGAACCCATAGGAGAAGTAGGTTTGGGAGTTACAAAGGCATCCTAGCTCATATGATTCCCCTGGGGCCCACGAATGTGCTGCCCACCTTTCTTGAACAATCTTTCCCCAGGCCTCTACTCTACTATGCGGCCCAAATGGAAAATGAGATACAGGCATGTCCCTCCCTTCTTAGCGGTAGTGATTGGCCAGGTGTGGTCAGCTGATCTGAACAAGCACCACGTGCACTGCCAGCCAGGTCCACTGTGTACAGCTGTACAGCTTGTGCTCTGTACACAGTGATCTGGCAGGGACAGCAAGTAGGGGCTGGAAGCCAGCCCTCGCTCTGCAGGGCAAGCTGTGCACCTACAGAGCTGCCGGACACCCACAGAATGGTGCCTTCTTCCAAATCACACAGAGGGGCTCTCTCTGTGCTTCCAATTCCACTAACTTGGTCCAGCAGTGGGCTCATAAGCCACACTAGGTAAACTACACTAGGCACTGGCCTACTGGAATGTGCCCTAGTTCATTTTGTGCTGCCATAATAAAATACCTGATTCAGGGTAACACATAAAGAAAAAAGGCTGAGCTGGCTCTAGTGACAGGGAAGTCCAAGAAGTATGGCATTGTCATCCTGGCAAGGGCCCCCTGGCCGTGTCACAACATGGTGAAGAAGTAGGAAGGGAACCAGCATGTGCTGATGGAAGCACCAAGATACAGGGTGGCCTTGCTTTATAACAATCTATTCTCAAGTGAACTGCTCCAGTCACTCCTATGACACAGATTTAATCCATCCATGAGCCTGGAGTCCCCTTGGCCTAAGTACCTTCCCCTAGGCCCCACTTTTTACTGGTCCCACTGCCTCATTGGGGCCACACTGGGGACCAAACTTCCACCACACAAACCTTTAGGGGACAAACCCAAACCATAGTAGAGAACTCTGGTCCTACAGGTGGGAGTCTGTGGACCTCCTTGTCCCTGTGATATGAAAGAAATTACTGAAAGAAGCTGATACAGCAATGAACTCAGGAAAGGGTGGTAGACGAGAAAGAGCTGTGAGATTCAGAGCTCCCTGTTCCAAACAGCCCTGCCCTTCTTGGCCCTTGGAGCTATGGTTTCTCCTTCAATTTTTTGGTGGTCCCTAGATTCTTCTTATTTAAATTCCCCTTCTGGTTTAGCAAGTTCAAGTTGAGGTTTTATACCTTGTAACCAGCAAGGGTTTGTACCTTGAACAACAAAGGAACGATGGGCATGTGTTCAGATTTGGAGATGGGGGATTGGTCAGAGGCTGAACTGGAAGAGTGTGATGCTCCGTTCGAGAGAAGGGGTGGCCTGGGGAAGTCCATGGCTTTTGGCTGGGAAGACTGCAGAGGGACAGTGATGTCTTCAGCAGAGGTAGGCGATCTGGAAGGTAAACTACCAGTGTAGAGAAGGGGAAATGCACGCTTCCATTTATTCGTTCATTCACTGAACAATTCATCACCAAGTCCTGTGTAGGCCCTGGGGTCTCAGCAGTGGCTAAGACCAGCTCGAGTCTGTACAGCATCTGTGGGGCGTCATTGGCTGACGCTGTCAACTGTGAGTGCCATACACTGTGTCTAGAACCAAGCATCACCCTCGGAGAGATAATTTTGGAAGCTGTGGGTGAGAGCACATGGAGGAAAGAAGTCTGGCTCCATAAGCCTTGTCCCTAATGCCTCTGCCTGATCTGGGCGTGGGAAGACAGTGTTTCTTTGGCCTGTGTAGCTGATAGGCAGACACACAAAGAGCGTAGATCTAGGAGCCCAATCTGGGACCAGCCCGGCTCATGCCCCAGCACTATCAGGTTAAAAACGGTGTGTGTGAGCTGACAGCTCACCCATATCCTTGAGTAGGATATGAACGCTTAGCCCAAGGATAAGAAAGAGTGTTTGTAAAAGAGCATTCACTCAACCGCAAACAGGCAGTAGACAACTATGCCTGCCAGCCTCTAGGTAAAGGACTCAGCTGGGGGCCAGCAGTAGAGCATTTACCTAGGAGAGGGATGTGGATCTTTCTGGCCACTGTAAGCAGGTTCTGATTTCCCTGGAGCAGCCCAGGGCTCTCTACCCACCGCTCATCAGCACCAATCTGCCCCTTTTCTCCTCCCAAAGGAAAGGCAGTATTTTTTGCAATTAGTAGAGAAAGAGAAAAGTGTGTGCTGTGCTGTCGTCTGGAGAGCTGGTTTCCAGGGCGGCAGAAAAAGGGCCCACGTGAACCATGCTGTTCTTGGCAGCCGCTGCTCTGCTCCTCATAGCCAGAGGCTTAAAGCGTTATTTGTGGTTGGAGTTACAAGCAAGGACAAAAACCCCAGCAAAGCGGGGGAAGGGAGAAAACATTTTAAAAGTTGAGAAAACGGCCCTGCGTTCTCCAGGGCAGGCAATTTGTCCAAACACCTGAGCTGTGTAGAATCCTAGTGGTCTGCCTGTGGTTTTATACTCTGGGCTCTGGGCCCCGTGTCAAGGGTGGGGAATTTTTTTTTCATCCATAAAGAAAAATCACAAAATCACGTTTTACGGGATATTAATGAGGACCTTTACTGCATCAATGGTGACATTGTTGGAGGTTTCACACACAAAAAAAAAAAAGTCCAAGTTTGAGTTTGGGGTGGTTTTGTGTTGAGGGTGGGTCTGTGGAGCATTGCACAGTCGTTCACTGGGGGGTCATTGCAGGCTTGCCCCCAAGATCCTGAGCAGAGGACATTTACCATTTTAGAGACAGATGGGCCCAATGCAACCTTCCAGGCCAATCTTCTCTTTATACTGATGATAAAAAACAAGGCCTAGAGAAAGTAAGAGCCGTGTCCAAGGTGACACAGCATGTCTGTGCTAAAAGCAACTCTGGATCCCAGGCTCCTGGGCTCTGAAGATCTTTCCAGCAGCCTTTGAGGTCGCTTGGAGGGGACATTCCACCTCAGAGACCATGGCTGGCCTCCCCCTCGTGTTGACATTTCTGCAGCAGTGACTTTGAAAGCTGCCTTTTAGGGCTCTGGCTTTGGAAGGGCAAACACCGTTATCAGTAAAACAACACAGGTGCCTTGTAGAGTGGGTCCAGGTGGAGCCAGGCAGGAAGGGAGCCCCTTCTGCACAGGCAGACATGACCCAATCACCTGTCTGGGTCCAGAAAGCTGCAAAGTCTCTCCTTGGGAGCCAGGACAAGAGGCCACTGTGGTGGTGAAAGGTTTGGCTTTGGGACCAGACAAGATGGGTTCAAGTTCCAGCAGCCCTGCTCTCAACTGGGCAACCTCGTCAAGCCCGCTGACAAGCCCTCAGCTATAAAACAGGGATGGTGACAGCTCAGTCGTGGGGAGGGTGTCTGGCACAGCAATTAAGTCACCTGTCAGGACGCCTACATCCCATCTTGAAGTGCCTGGTTTGTGTCCTGATTCCTCTCCTTCTGATCCAGTTTCCTGCTAAGGCACACCCTGGGAGGTGGCAGGTAATGGCTAAGTACTTGGGCCCCTGCACCTTTTTAGGAGACCCAGATTGAATTCCTAGCTTCAGGCTTCAGCCTGACCAAATCCTGGCTGTTGAGGGCATTTGGGAGGTGGGGGTAGGGGTAAACCAGGAGATGGAAGATGGAAGTTCTCTCTATTTGTCTCTTAGCCTCTTTCTCTCTCTCTCTCTTTTTTTTTTTTTTTTTTTTTTTTTTTTTTTTTTTTTTGCCTTTCAGATAAAATCCAAATAAATGATTTTAAAAATGCTGTCTCCCATGAGAGTATTTCAGGCATGGAAAGCCAAGACACTCTGGCAAAAGATCTCTGCGAGTGAGATCCCAGTGGAAAGAACAGGTCATCAAAGAAGGAGGTACCTTTCTCTGAAGGGAGGAGAGAACCTCCACTTTGACTATGACCTTGTCTAAACAAGATAAGAGTCGGAGAACTCAGAGGGCTTCCATAGCCTTGGAAACTCATGACTGGAGCATAGGGAGATTACTGATGCCATCGACAGGAGTGTCAATTGGTAAAGTCAACAACAGGAGTCACTGTGCACTTACTCCTCATGTGGGATCTCTATCCTTAATGTGCTGTACATTGAGATTTAATGCTATAACGAGTACTCAAACAGTATATTTCACTTTGTGTTTCTATGGGGGTGCAAACTGTTAAAATCCTTACTTAATGCATACCAAACTGATCCTCTATAAAAAAAAAAAAAAAAAAAAAAAAAGAAATTATCAATTCCCAACTTGACTCTCACTGGGATTAAACATGACAATAGGTCTGCTCTGATTTCATCATCATTTAAAAAAATCATCTATTATTTTTCACTTTATGTTTCTGTGTGGGAGCAAACTGTTGAAATCCATACTTAATATATACTAAGCTGATCTTCTGTATATTAAGATAATCGAAAATGAATCTTGATGTGAATGGAAGGGGAGAGGGAGTGGGAAAGGGGAGGGTTGTGGGTGGGAGGGACGGTATGGGGGGGAAGCCATTGTAATCCATAAGTCGTACTTTGGAAATCTATATGCATTAAATAAAAGTTAAAAAAAAATGAAAAGGCAAGTTGTACTATATGCATAATTAAAATATTTAAAATTAAAAAAAAATGCTGTCTCCGTCAGATAAACTATATTTTAATTTCAAGTGCTAAGTATGGCTAGTGGCTCCTACATTGGATAATGCAGGTACAGAATTATCACAGAAAATCCTGCTGGGCAATGCAGGTGGGAGCCCCGGGCGCCTGACATTGATTCTGGATCTCACTCTGAACACAGACCTGGTCCAAGTGCAGTCTCCAGCTCCAAGGACTGCAGCTCATGGCAGGGACACCTGTGGCCCCTGGCTCCCCTGGCTCCTCCTGAGGCCTCTTACCACAGCAAGCATTTAACTCTGAGATTTGGAGACTGGCTGAGAGCTCTTCTCATGCTTCCCCAAGCAGAATCCCAGGTTGCAGTTGTGAGGATGCGTGGAGGAAGGGAGGAAGAGGCTAGACGAGGCCTCATGCAAGTACTTTGCTCAGAGTGAGAAATCCTTGGGTTCAAGTCCTCTCACCCACTCAGATGGCACTGGCTTTCGGTCAGGAACTGGAGCCCCGAGCCTCAGTTGCCACAACTGTGTGTTCTGCCCGTGCATCGCACAGGTCAGGGAGAACGAGGTATCAGGCAGAAACACTGCATCCTCTGTGATGAACACGGCGAGGAACAGGGAGGAAAGCGGTTGCCTTTCTCTGCGCTCTGCCCCTTTCCTCACTAGGAGGCCATTTAGACGGAGGCAGGTAGCTGCCTTTGGGTCTGCGTGCAAAGATGGATTGTTTGGAAACATTCTCCAGATGCCTGGATAACAGAAGCACCTGCAATCGCACAGTTACCCGGGAAGTTTCCAAAATGAAGGGGAGGAAATGGAGGAGAAAAAGGGGAAACATTCTCAGAACACCTGATCTTCTAGATACTGGGACAGTCACGTACCTACGGAGCGGATGACGGTGATGAACTGGAGTGAGCACTCCACTGCGTGCCACGTAAGGTGCTCAGTGCTTCACATATGTGAGGAGTCTTCAGAAAGTTCATGGAAAATGTGTACTATGGAAAAAGCCTGCACCAAAGTAAGCTTCTTTTTATTTGAGAGGTAGAGTTACAGACAGAAAGAAGGAGAAGGAGACAGGTCTTCCATCTGCTGGTTCACTCCCCAAATGACCACAATGGCCCAAACTGGGCTGAGTTGAAACCAGGAGCCAGGAGCTTCTTCTGGGTCTCCCATGTGGGTGCAGGGGCCTAAGCACTTGGGCCATCTTCCACTATTTTCCCAGGCCTTAGCAGGGAGCTGAAACAGAAGAGGAACAGCCAGGACTCGAACCAGCACCCATCTGGGATGCCAGCACCACGGGCAGAGGCCTAGCCCACTACCTCACGTGCCAGCCCCCTGATTCTACTTTATAAAAAGTTTTTATTTGAGACTCAGAGACTGAGAATTTCCATTCCTTGGTTTACTCCCAAATGCCTGTAAGAGCCAGGACTGGACCAGGCCAAAGCCAAAAGCTAGGAGCTCATTTTAAATGTCTCATGTGAGAGATTTTGAAGTACAGATGAGGAAAATGAGGCATTGTGAAGTTAAAGTCAGCACCACCCTCTTTCGCTGAGATCCAAATCCTAGCAGCAACGAGGCCCAGGGCCACGTGCAGAACTTCGTCTCTGCCTTGCTTCCCCGGCCGCCACCTGCGTCTCCCAGACAAGGAAAGCCTGGCTCAGAGGATTAGGTTCCTGGCAGAAGAGAGAGAGGAAATGCACTGAGTTTTTTGCTTTATTCCTTCTTTGACCATCTTTTTAATCAGTACAAAGGCCTTACTCTGTTCGAGTCTAAATCCAGCTTTCTATTAATTCCTGGCTTGAGTTCCATTTTCCCCTTGGGATCAGACAGAAGAAATCGACCTCCTCTCCACAGGGAATCTTCTGAAACACCCAGGGCGCATGCTCCCACTCCCCTCAGCACTTTCCTGCAGGAAACACAGGTACTTCCACCCTCGGGGGATGGCGACATCCTCTCCTTTGCTCTTTTGAACAAGTTCCGGCTTGACTGTGACAATCTGAAGATGTGGACACAGTCAACCTCCCACGGAGGAAGAGCGATGTCACCTGAATTACTTGACACATCATGCTCCTCATGATCCGACCGACGGCAGCTCTCTCGGCAGCCCCATCCACACAGCCGATGCACCACTCTCTCCCCTCCCAACTTCCTGCCCGTTGTCTTTGCCTGCTCCTTCAGGCTCCCCTCAGTCCCACTATGTTGGGATTCCAGAGGGAGTTCCTGGGGCGTCTGCAGCTTTGGGGTGCCCCACACCTTCTACATGTAGGTCTTCGAAGTCCCGGAAGACAGCCAGTCCAGTGGGAGGCTGGGAAATGGGTCCCGACCCACTTGGGGAGAGCCGCAGACAGAGAGCTCTCTCCCAGAGCCTTCCCCGGGAGCAGCCGAGCCGGTGGCTTCACACCGGCACTCATCCTCAAGGGGTGGTTGGCAGCCCAGGGC